>NW_028123543.1:0-449000 GCF_965194805.1 Balaenoptera borealis
AAGGAAAATGGATAAAAGCTCAACCTCAGGGAGTGTTAGACGCATGCAATCTAATCTACAAAAAGTTTCAACTTACACCAGTCGGCTGACCATCAGCAAAAAGTCTACAAACAATAAATGCTGAAGGGGTTTTAGAGAACTGTGTACCCTCTGCCTGCTGGTGAGACGTAAAGGGGTAACAGCCAATAATGAGAACAGAAAGGAGCTGCGTTTAAAAGTAAAAATGGAGGTACTATTCAATCCAGCAGGCGCACCATTGGACCTCTCACCTGAGAAGACAATCGAGAAGACACAGGCCGCAAAAGCTGCAGTGCAGCCTTATTCACAATAGCCAAGACAGTGAAGCAATCAAAATGTCCAACAACAGGTAAATGGATAAAGAAGAAGTGGTCCGTGTACACAATGGAATATTAGCCATGGAAGACAATGAACCATTGCTCTTTGAGGCACCACAAATGAGTCTGGAGATAATCACGAAAGATGAGGTAAGTTGGAAAGCAAAAGACCTGTGTTCTATGATAGCACTTATAGGCGTTATCTAATAACTGACACAAATGAACATATTTCCACAGAGAAAGACACTCACAGATTTAGAAAACAAACTATGCTCATCTAAAACGACAGGTGGGGGGAATGGATAAATTAAGATTAGTGTTACTATACGTATACAAACACATATGATATACATATCTCAAAAAGACCAACCATATAGCAAGGGAAGTCTGCGGAACCCTCTGTAACATTTTACATGGGAAGAGGATCTGTACTTGAATAGACATATATAATGTACAAATGAACCAGATTGTGTACACCTAGGACAAACAATATTCTAAGCTTTACCCCAATTAAAACACTTTTAAAAACCAAGAAGAAATAATGACACATAAACTTATGGGGGTTTCTCCACGCACATTCCAATGTAATTTACAACCTAGGAACACGACTTCCAGAAAGGCTCTGCTGCCCTACTCCCCAGATTTGGGAATGGAGAAATGCTGCCTCCTTGAGGCCACTTCCCACAACAGCAGCTTTAAACCCATTGCTAAAGGTCACTAAATATTCACCAAACTTGCAGTTCGGGAAACGACACCTGCTCTCTAAAAAAACGCTGGGGTGGAAAATCGACCAAATAACTCAAAAGAGGGCAACCTTCAAAGAAGACAATTTCAAGAGTTATATCGTACTGCCAATTGTTTCCTTTTTTTAACAGAAAAGAAAACGGCGGAGAAAAATGATGAGTTTTACGAATTTTCAAAGACATGCAAACCCAAATTACAAAAACCTATCAGCTCACAGCAGCCAGAAGGGCCATTAGTATCAATGCTGTAAACAATAAATGCTGAAGCGATTGTGGAGAAATGCGTACCCTCGATTCTAAGGGGGACGTGGTAAGAGCCACTAATGAAAACACAAAGAAGGTGCTTTGAAAAGGGAAACACGGTGCTACCAGTCAATCAATCACACCCACTGCTGGGCCTATCACCTGAGAAAATGAGAATCAAAAAGTCACAGGCTGGCAATCCTGCACTCCAACAATATTTACCATAGCCAACACTTGGAAGCAATGAAAATGTCCATCAACCGAGGAATGCACAAAGAAGAAGTGGTCCACGTACACAGTGGAAAATTACTCCAATAAAAAATAAAAATTAAATTTAAAAATCCAACAAAAGTAAGGAGACATCAGCTTGTGTGGGTTTGTCCGGGTACACTCCACTCTAATTTATAACCGAGAAACACCACAGGCCGCCAGGGCTTTTCCCTAGTTCCCAGGGTGGGGAACATAGAAAGGCTGCCGCCCTCTGGCAGTTACCTGCAAAAGCAGTTTTAAAGCCTGTGCTAATGGTCATTTCATAGGAACAAGTACTGCAGAATTGTAAATGAAACCTGCCCTCAAAATGTCTTCAGGGAGGTAACGGCCAAAACATTTCAAAAGGTGACACGTACGTTAAGAGAACACTTTGAAGAACTAAGGGGTAATCACTGCTTGAAAAATAAAAAGGACATGCCTTAAAGCTCAATTTCAACGGATTATGAGGCACATGCGAATTCAACCACAAAGAGGTATCAGCTCACACTTGTCAGAATAACCATGAGCAAGAAAACTACAAACAATAAATGCTGAAGGTGTTGTGGAGAAATGCATACCCTCAACTTCAAGGGGGACGTAAGTTGGAAAGGGCCACGAATGAGAACAGAATGGAGGTGCCTTAAAAAGGTCAACATTGTGCTACCATATGATCCAGCAGGCCCACTCCTCCACCTATAATCTAAGAAGAGAGAATTGGAAAGACACAGGCAGGCAAATCTGCATTGCCCAGTATTACAATAGCCAAGATATGGAAGTAACCAAAAAGACCACCAACAGATGGGTGGGCAAAGAAGAACTCCTCCATGTACAGATGGAATATTCGCTAGTGAAAAAAATGAAACAATGCCATTTGCAGCACCATAGATGAGTCTAGACGTAATCACGCCACGTGTAGTAAGTGAGAAAGCAAAAGGCACATATCCTATCATATCACTTTCAGGAGTTACTTAAAAATTGATACCAATGAAGATATTTCCACAGAGAAAGGCAATCACAGATTCATGAAAAAACTTATGGTTCACCAAATAGAAAGGGATGAGGATTGGATACATTGCCATATTGGGGTTAACAGAGATATACAAACCATGTGAAATATATAACCCCCAAAGACGTACGGAAGACCAGGAGAAGACTACTCAACATTGTGTCATAACCTACATTGGCAAAGGATGCGAGGAAGAAGAGATACATGTATATGTGTGAAAGAACCACATCTTGCACACCTAGAACAAACAAACCATTGTAATCAAATTTGCTGGGATAAAAAATAAAAAGTAAATTACAAATACGAACAAGAAGTAATGAGACATAAAGTTAAAGGGCTTTTTCCTGGCACATTCCATTCTAATATACAACCTAGAACACCACTTCCATTAAGGCTCTGTTTCCCTAGGAACCAAATTTGGTAAAGGAGAAATGCTGCCACCTAGTGGCCGTTTCCTGCAAGAGCAGCTTTAAAGTCACAGCTAATGGTCACTTAACATTCACAAGGACTCAGGGCTGTAAAGGACACTTGCCCTAAATATTTGTGCTGAAGTAGGGAATGGACAAAAAATTCAAAACAGGCAAATGTTTCAAGAAGAGATTATGAAGAGTTAAGTTTTACTCACACTCTTTGTAAAAAAAAAAGGAAAATGGATAAAAGCTCAACCTCAGGGAGTGTTAGACGCATGCAATCTAATCTACAAAAAGTTTCAACTTACACCAGTCGGCTGACCATCAGCAAAAAGTCTACAAACAATAAATGCTGAAGGGGTTTTAGAGAACTGTGTACCCTCTGCCTGCTGGTGAGACGTAAAGGGGTAACAGCCAATAATGAGAACAGAAAGGAGCTGCGTTTAAAAGTAAAAATGGAGGTACTATTCAATCCAGCAGGCGCACCATTGGACCTCTCACCTGAGAAGACAATCGAGAAGACACAGGCCGCAAAAGCTGCAGTGCAGCCTTATTCACAATAGCCAAGACAGTGAAGCAATCAAAATGTCCAACAGGTAAATGGATAAAGAAGAAGTGGTCCGTGTACACAATGGAATATTAGCCATGGAAGACAATGAACCATTGCTCTTTGAGGCACCACAAATGAGTCTGGAGATAATCACGAAAGATGAGGTAAGTTGGAAAGCAAAAGACCTGTGTTCTATGATAGCACTTATAGGCGTTATCTAATAACTGACACAAATGAACATATTTCCACAGAGAAAGACACTCACAGATTTAGAAAACAAACTATGCTCATCTAAAACGACAGGTGGGGGGAATGGATAAATTAAGATTAGTGTTACTATACGTATACAAACACATATGATATACATATCTCAAAAAGACCAACCATATAGCAAGGGAAGTCTGCGGAACCCTCTGTAACATTTTACATGGGAAGAGGATCTGTACTTGAATAGACATATATAATGTACAAATGAACCAGATTGTGTACACCTAGGACAAACAATATTCTAAGCTTTACCCCAATTAAAACACTTTTAAAAACCAAGAAGAAATAATGACACATAAACTTATGGGGGTTTCTCCACGCACATTCCAATGTAATTTACAACCTAGGAACACGACTTCCAGAAAGGCTCTGCTGCCCTACTCCCCAGATTTGGGAATGGAGAAATGCTGCCTCCTTGAGGCCACTTCCCACAACAGCAGCTTTAAACCCATTGCTAAAGGTCACTAAATATTCACCAAACTTGCAGTTCGGGAAACGACACCTGCTCTCTAAAAAAACGCTGGGGTGGAAAATCGACCAAATAACTCAAAAGAGGGCAACCTTCAAAGAAGACAATTTCAAGAGTTATATCGTACTGCCAATTGTTTCCTTTTTTTAACGGAAAAGAAAACGGCGGAGAAAAATGATGAGTTTTACGAATTTTCAAAGACATGCAAACCCAAATTACAAAAACCTATCAGCTCACAGCAGCCAGAAGGGCCATTAGTATCAATGCTGTAAACAATAAATGCTGAAGCGATTGTGGAGAAATGCGTACCCTCGATTCTAAGGGGGACGTGGTAAGAGCCACTAATGAAAACACAAAGAAGGTGCTTTGAAAAGGGAAACACGGTGCTACCAGTCAATCAATCACACCCACTGCTGGGCCTATCACCTGAGAAAATGAGAATCAAAAAGTCACAGGCTGGCAATCCTGCACTCCAACAATATTTACCATAGCCAACACTTGGAAGCAATGAAAATGTCCATCAACCGAGGAATGCACAAAGAAGAAGTGGTCCACGTACACAGTGGAAAATTACTCCAATAAAAAATAAAAATTAAATTTAAAAATCCAACAAAAGTAAGGAGACATCAGCTTGTGTGGGTTTGTCCGGGCACACTCCACTCTAATTTATAACCGAGAAACACCACAGGCCGCCAGGGCTTTTCCCTAGTTCCCAGGGTGGGGAACATAGAAAGGCTGCCGCCCTCTGGCAGTTACCTGCAAAAGCAGTTTTAAAGCCTGTGCTAATGGTCATTTCATAGGAACAAGTACTGCAGAATTGTAAATGAAACCTGCCCTCAAAATGTCTTCAGGGAGGTAACGGCCAAAACATTTCAAAAGGTGACACGTACGTTAAGAGAACACTTTGAAGAACTAAGGGGTAATCACTGCTTGAAAAATAAAAAGGACATGCCTTAAAGCTCAATTTCAACGGATTATGAGGCACATGCGAATTCAACCACAAAGAGGTATCAGCTCACACTTGTCAGAATAACCATGAGCAAGAAAACTACAAACAATAAATGCTGAAGGTGTTGTGGAGAAATGCATACCCTCAACTTCAAGGGGGACGTAAGTTGGAAAGGGCCACGAATGAGAACAGAATGGAGGTGCCTTAAAAAGGTCAACATTGTGCTACCATATGATCCAGCAGGCCCACTCCTCCACCTATAATCTAAGAAGAGAGAATTGGAAAGACACAGGCAGGCAAATCTGCATTGCCCAGTATTACAATAGCCAAGATATGGAAGTAACCAAAAAGACCACCAACAGATGGGTGGGCAAAGAAGAACTCCTCCATGTACAGATGGAATATTCGCTAGTGAAAAAAATGAAACAATGCCATTTGCAGCACCATAGATGAGTCTAGACGTAATCACGCCACGTGTAGTAAGTGAGAAAGCAAAAGGCACATATCCTATCATATCACTTTCAGGAGTTACTTAAAAATTGATACCAATGAAGATATTTCCACAGAGAAAGGCAATCACAGATTCATTAAAAAACTTATGGTTCACCAAATAGAAAGGGATGAGGATTGGATACATTGCCATATTGGGGTTAACAGAGATATACAAACCATGTGAAATATATAACCCCCAAAGACGTACGGAAGACCAGGAGAAGACTACTCAACATTGTGTCATAACCTACATTGGCAAAGGATGCGAGGAAGAATAGATACATGTATATGTGTGAAAGAACCACATCTTGCACACCTAGAACAAACAAACCATTGTAATCAAATTTGCTGGGATAAAAAATAAAAAGTAAATTACAAATACGAACAAGAAGTAATGAGACATAAAGTTAAAGGGCTTTTTCCTGGCACATTCCATTCTAATATACAACCTAGAACACCACTTCCATTAAGGCTCTGTTTCCCTAGGAACCAAATTTGGTAAAGGAGAAATGCTGCCACCTAGTGGCCGTTTCCTGCAAGAGCAGCTTTAAAGTCACAGCTAATGGTCACTTAACATTCACAAGGACTCAGGGCTGTAAAGGACACTTGCCCTAAATATTTGTGCTGAAGTAGGGAATGGACAAAAAATTCAAAACAGGCAAATGTTTCAAGAAGAGATTATGAAGAGTTAAGTTTTACTCACACTCTTTGTAAAAAAAAGGAAAATGGATAAAAGCTCAACCTCAGGGAGTGTTAGACGCATGCAATCTAATCTACAAAAAGTTTCAACTTACACCAGTCGGCTGACCATCAGCAAAAAGTCTACAAACAATAAATGCTGAAGGGGTTTTAGAGAACTGTGTACCCTCTGCCTGCTGGTGAGACGTAAAGGGGTAACAGCCAATAATGAGAACAGAAAGGAGCTGCGTTTAAAAGTAAAAATGGAGGTACTATTCAATCCAGCAGGCGCACCATTGGACCTCTCACCTGAGAAGACAAGAATCGAGAAGACACAGGCCGCAAAAGCTGCAGTGCAGCCTTATTCACAATAGCCAAGACAGTGAAGCAATCAAAATGTCCAACAACAGGTAAATGGATAAAGAAGAAGTGGTCCATGTACACAATGGAATATTAGCCATGGAAGACAATGAACCATTGCTCTTTGAGGCACCACAAATGAGTCTGGAGATAATCACGAAAGATGAGGTAAGTTGGAAAGCAAAAGACCTGTGTTCTATGATAGCACTTATAGGCGTTATCTAATAACTGACACAAATGAACATATTTCCACAGAGAAAGACACTCACAGATTTAGAAAACAAACTATGCTCATCTAAAACGACAGGTGGGGGGAATGGATAAATTAAGATTAGTGTTACTATACGTATACAAACACATATGATATACATATCTCAAAAAGACCAACCATATAGCAAGGGAAGTCTGCGGAACCCTCTGTAACATTTTACATGGGAAGAGGATCTGTACTTGAATAGACATATATAATGTACAAATGAACCAGATTGTGTACACCTAGGACAAACAATATTCTAAGCTTTACCCCGATTAAAACACTTTTAAAAACCAAGAAGAAATAATGACACATAAACTTATGGGGGTTTCTCCACGCACATTCCAATGTAATTTACAACCTAGGAACACGACTTCCAGAAAGGCTCTGCTGCCCTACTCCCCAGATTTGGGAATGGAGAAATGCTGCCTCCTTGAGGCCACTTCCCACAACAGCAGCTTTAAACCCATTGCTAAAGGTCACTAAATATTCACCAAACTTGCAGTTCGGGAAATGACACCTGCTCTCTAAAAAAACGCTGGGGTGGAAAATCGACCAAATAACTCAAAAGAGGGCAACCTTCAAAGAAGACAATTTCAAGAGTTATATCGTACTGCCAATTGTTTCCTTTTTTTAACGGAAAAGAAAACGGCGGAGAAAAATGATGAGTTTTACGAATTTTCAAAGACATGCAAACCCAAATTACAAAAACCTATCAGCTCACAGCAGCCAGAAGGGCCATTAGTATCAATGCTGTAAACAATAAATGCTGAAGCGATTGTGGAGAAATGCGTACCCTCGATTCTAAGGGGGACGTGGTAAGAGCCACTAATGAAAACACAAAGAAGGTGCTTTGAAAAGGGAAACACGGTGCTACCAGTCAATCAATCACACCCACTGCTGGGCCTATCACCTGAGAAAATGAGAATCAAAAAGTCACAGGCTGGCAATCCTGCACTCCAACAATATTTACCATAGCCAACACTTGGAAGCAATGAAAATGTCCATCAACCGAGGAATGCACAAAGAAGAAGTGGTCCACGTACACAGTGGAAAATTACTCCAATAAAAAATAAAAATTAAATTTAAAAATCTAACAAAAGTAAGGAGACATCAGCTTGTGTGGGTTTGTCCGGGCACACTCCACTCTAATTTATAACCGAGAAACACCACAGGCCGCCAGGGCTTTTCCCTATTTACCAGGGTGGGGAACATAGAAAGGCTGCCGCCCTCTGGCAGTTACCTGCAAAAGCAGTTTTAAAGCCTGTGCTAATGGTCATTTCATAGGAACAAGTACTGCAGAACTGTAAATGAAACCAGCCCTCAAAATGTCTTCAGGGAGGTAACGGCCAAAACATTTCAAAAGGTGACACGTACGTTAAGAGAACACTTTGAAGAACTAAGGGGTAATCACTGCTTGAAAAATAAAAAGGACATGCCTTAAAGCTCAATTTCAACGGATTATGAGGTACATGCGAATTCAACCACAAAGAGGTATCAGCTCACACTTGTCAGAATAACCATGAGCAAGAAAACTACAAACAATAAATGCTGAAGGTGTTGTGGAGAAATGCATACCCTCAACTTCAAGGGGGACGTAAGTTGGAAAGGGCCACGAATGAGAACAGAATGGAGGTGCCTTAAAAAGGTCAACATTGTGCTACCATATGATCCAGCAGGCCCACTCCTCCACCTATAATCTAAGAAGAGAGAATTGGAAAGACACAGGCAGGCAAATCTGCATTGCCCAGTATTACAATAGCCAAGATATGGAAGTAACCAAAAAGACCACCAACAGATGGGTGGGCAAAGAAGAACTCCTCCATGTACAGATGGAATATTCGCTAGTGAAAAAAATGAAACAATGCCATTTGCAGCACCATAGATGAGTCTAGACGTAATCACGCCACGTGTAGTACGTGAGAAAGCAAAAGGCACATATCCTATCATATCACTTTCAGGAGTTACTTAAAAATTGATACCAATGAAGATATTTCCACAGAGAAAGGCAATCACAGATTCATGAAAAAACTTATGGTTCACCAAATAGAAAGGGATGAGGATTGGATACATTGCCATATTGGGGTTAACAGAGATATACAAACCATGTGAAATATATAACCCCCAAAGACTTACGGAAGACCAGGAGAAGACTACTCAACATTGTGTCATAACCTACATTGGCAAAGAATGCGAGGAAGAAGAGATACATGTATATGTGTGAAAGAACCACATCTTGCACACCTAGAACAAACAAACCATTGTAATCAAATTTGCTGGGATAAAAAATAAAAAGTAAATTACAAATACGAACAAGAAGTAATGAGACATAAAGTTAAAGGGCTTTTTCCTGGCACATTCCATTCTAATATACAACCTCGAACACCACTTCCATTAAGGCTCTGTTTCCCTAATAACCAAATTTGGTAAAGGAGAAATGCTGCCACCTAGTGGCCGTTTCCTGCAAGAGCAGCTTTAAAGTCACAGCTAATGGTCACTTAACATTCACAAGGACTCAGGGCTGTAAAGGACACTTGCCCTAAATATTTGTGCTGAAGTAGGGAATGGACAAAAAATTCAAAACAGGCAAATGTTTCAAGAAGAGATTATGAAGAGTTAAGTTTTACTCACACTCTTTGTAAAAAAAAAGGAAAATGGATAAAAGCTCAACCTCAGGGAGTGTTAGACGCATGCAATCTAATCTACAAAAAGTTTCAACTTACACCAGTCGGCTGACCATCAGCAAAAAGTCTACAAACAATAAATGCTGAAGGGGTTTTAGAGAACTGTGTACCCTCTGCCTGCTGGTGAGACGTAAAGGGGTAACAGCCAATAATGAGAACAGAAAGGAGCTGCGTTTAAAAGTAAAAATGGAGGTACTATTCAATCCAGCAGGCGCACCATTGGACCTCTCACCTGAGAAGACAATCGAGAAGACACAGGCCGCAAAAGCTGCAGTGCAGCCTTATTCACAATAGCCAAGACAGTGAAGCAATCAAAATGTCCAACAACAGGTAAATGGATAAAGAAGAAGTGGTCCGTGTACACAATGGAATATTAGCCATGGAAGACAATGAACCATTGCTCTTTGAGGCACCACAAATGAGTCTGGAGATAATCACGAAAGATGAGGTAAGTTGGAAAGCAAAAGACCTGTGTTCTATGATAGCACTTATAGGCGTTATCTAATAACTGACACAAATGAACATATTTCCACAGAGAAAGACACTCACAGATTTAGAAAACAAACTATGCTCATCTAAAACGACAGGTGGGGGGAATGGATAAATTAAGATTAGTGTTACTATACGTATACAAACACATATGATATACATATCTCAAAAAGACCAACCATATAGCAAGGGAAGTCTGCGGAACCCTCTG
The DNA here is from genome assembly GCF_965194805.1 of Balaenoptera borealis. Classification (NCBI taxonomy): domain Eukaryota; kingdom Metazoa; phylum Chordata; class Mammalia; order Artiodactyla; family Balaenopteridae; genus Balaenoptera; species Balaenoptera borealis. The sequence continues at coordinate 10,389 of NW_028123543.1, forward strand.
TAACATTTTACATGGGAAGAGGATCTGTACTTGAATAGACATATATAATGTACAAATGAACCAGATTGTGTACACCTAGGACAAACAATATTCTAAGCTTTACCCCAATTAAAACACTTTTAAAAACCAAGAAGAAATAATGACACATAAACTTATGGGGGTTTCTCCACGCACATTCCAATGTAATTTACAACCTAGGAACACGACTTCCAGAAAGGCTCTGCTGCCCTACTCCCCAGATTTGGGAATGGAGAAATGCTGCCTCCTTGAGGCCACTTCCCACAACAGCAGCTTTAAACCCATTGCTAAAGGTCACTAAATATTCACCAAACTTGCAGTTCGGGAAACGACACCTGCTCTCTAAAAAAACGCTGGGGTGGAAAATCGACCAAATAACTCAAAAGAGGGCAACCTTCAAAGAAGACAATTTCAAGAGTTATATCGTACTGCCAATTGTTTCCTTTTTTTAACGGAAAAGAAAACGGCGGAGAAAAATGATGAGTTTTACGAATTTTCAAAGACATGCAAACCCAAATTACAAAAACCTATCAGCTCACAGCAGCCAGAAGGGCCATTAGTATCAATGCTGTAAACAATAAATGCTGAAGCGATTGTGGAGAAATGCGTACCCTCGATTCTAAGGGGGACGTGGTAAGAGCCACTAATGAAAACACAAAGAAGGTGCTTTGAAAAGGGAAACACGGTGCTACCAGTCAATCAATCACACCCACTGCTGGGCCTATCACCTGAGAAAATGAGAATCAAAAAGTCACAGGCTGGCAATCCTGCACTCCAACAATATTTACCATAGCCAACACTTGGAAGCAATGAAAATGTCCATCAACCGAGGAATGCACAAAGAAGAAGTGGTCCACGTACACAGTGGAAAATTACTCCAATAAAAAATAAAAATTAAATTTAAAAATCCAACAAAAGTAAGGAGACATCAGCTTGTGTGGGTTTGTCCGGGCACACTCCACTCTAATTTATAACCGAGAAACACCACAGGCCGCCAGGGCTTTTCCCTAGTTCCCAGGGTGGGGAACATAGAAAGGCTGCCGCCCTCTGGCAGTTACCTGCAAAAGCAGTTTTAAAGCCTGTGCTAATGGTCATTTCATAGGAACAAGTACTGCAGAATTGTAAATGAAACCTGCCCTCAAAATGTCTTCAGGGAGGTAACGGCCAAAACATTTCAAAAGGTGACACGTACGTTAAGAGAACACTTTGAAGAACTAAGGGGTAATCACTGCTTGAAAAATAAAAAGGACATGCCTTAAAGCTCAATTTCAACGGATTATGAGGCACATGCGAATTCAACCACAAAGAGGTATCAGCTCACACTTGTCAGAATAACCATGAGCAAGAAAACTACAAACAATAAATGCTGAAGGTGTTGTGGAGAAATGCATACCCTCAACTTCAAGGGGGACGTAAGTTGGAAAGGGCCACGAATGAGAACAGAATGGAGGTGCCTTAAAAAGGTCAACATTGTGCTACCATATGATCCAGCAGGCCCACTCCTCCACCTATAATCTAAGAAGAGAGAATTGGAAAGACACAGGCAGGCAAATCTGCATTGCCCAGTATTACAATAGCCAAGATATGGAAGTAACCAAAAAGACCACCAACAGATGGGTGGGCAAAGAAGAACTCCTCCATGTACAGATGGAATATTCGCTAGTGAAAAAAATGAAACAATGCCATTTGCAGCACCATAGATGAGTCTAGACGTAATCACGCCACGTGTAGTAAGTGAGAAAGCAAAAGGCACATATCCTATCATATCACTTTCAGGAGTTACTTAAAAATTGATACCAATGAAGATATTTCCACAGAGAAAGGCAATCACAGATTCATGAAAAAACTTATGGTTCACCAAATAGAAAGGGATGAGGATTGGATACATTGCCATATTGGGGTTAACAGAGATATACAAACCATGTGAAATATATAACCCCCAAAGACGTACGGAAGACCAGGAGAAGACTACTCAACATTGTGTCATAACCTACATTGGCAAAGGATGCGAGGAAGAAGAGATACATGTATATGTGTGAAAGAACCACATCTTGCACACCTAGAACAAACAAACCATTGTAATCAAATTTGCTGGGATAAAAAATAAAAAGTAAATTACAAATACGAACAAGAAGTAATGAGACATAAAGTTAAAGGGCTTTTTCCTGGCACATTCCATTCTAATATACAACCTAGAACACCACTTCCATTAAGGCTCTGTTTCCCTAGGAACCAAATTTGGTAAAGGAGAAATGCTGCCACCTAGTGGCCGTTTCCTGCAAGAGCAGCTTTAAAGTCACAGCTAATGGTCACTTAACATTCACAAGGACTCAGGGCTGTAAAGGACACTTGCCCTAAATATTTGTGCTGAAGTAGGGAATGGACAAAAAATTCAAAACAGGCAAATGTTTCAAGAAGAGATTATGAAGAGTTAAGTTTTACTCACACTCTTTGTAAAAAAAAGGAAAATGGATAAAAGCTCAACCTCAGGGAGTGTTAGACGCATGCAATCTAATCTACAAAAAGTTTCAACTTACACCAGTCGGCTGACCATCAGCAAAAAGTCTACAAACAATAAATGCTGAAGGGGTTTTAGAGAACTGTGTACCCTCTGCCTGCTGGTGAGACGTAAAGGGGTAACAGCCAATAATGAGAACAGAAAGGAGCTGCGTTTAAAAGTAAAAATGGAGGTACTATTCAATCCAGCAGGCGCACCATTGGACCTCTCACCTGAGAAGACAAGAATCGAGAAGACACAGGCCGCAAAAGCTGCAGTGCAGCCTTATTCACAATAGCCAAGACAGTGAAGCAATCAAAATGTCCAACAACAGGTAAATGGATAAAGAAGAAGTGGTCCGTGTACACAATGGAATATTAGCCATGGAAGACAATGAACCATTGCTCTTTGAGGCACCACAAATGAGTCTGGAGATAATCACGAAAGATGAGGTAAGTTGGAAAGCAAAAGACCTGTGTTCTATGATAGCACTTATAGGCGTTATCTAATAACTGACACAAATGAACATATTTCCACAGAGAAAGACACTCACAGATTTAGAAAACAAACTATGCTCATCTAAAACGACAGGTGGGGGGAATGGATAAATTAAGATTAGTGTTACTATACGTATACAAACACATATGATATACATATCTCAAAAAGACCAACCATATAGCAAGGGAAGTCTGCGGAACCCTCTGTAACATTTTACATGGGAAGAGGATCTGTACTTGAATAGACATATATAATGTACAAATGAACCAGATTGTGTACACCTAGGACAAACAATATTCTAAGCTTTACCCCAATTAAAACACTTTTAAAAACCAAGAAGAAATAATGACACATAAACTTATGGGGGTTTCTCCACGCACATTCCAATGTAATTTACAACCTAGGAACACGACTTCCAGAAAGGCTCTGCTGCCCTACTCCCCAGATTTGGGAATGGAGAAATGCTGCCTCCTTGAGGCCACTTCCCACAACAGCAGCTTTAAACCCATTCCTAAAGGTCACTAAATATTCACCAAACTTGCAGTTTGGGAAATGACACCTGCTCTCTAAAAAAACGCTGGGGTGGAAAATCGACCAAATAACTCAAAAGAGGGCAACCTTCAAAGAAGACAATTTCAAGAGTTATATCGTACTGCCAATTGTTTCCTTTTTTTAACGGAAAAGAAAACGGCGGAGAAAAATGATGAGTTTTACGAATTTTCAAAGACATGCAAACCCAAATTACAAAAACCTATCAGCTCACAGCAGCCAGAAGGGCCATTAGTATCAATGCTGTAAACAATAAATGCTGAAGCGATTGTGGAGAAATGCGTACCCTCGATTCTAAGGGGGACGTGGTAAGAGCCACTAATGAAAACACAAAGAAGGTGCTTTGAAAAGGGAAACACGGTGCTACCAGTCAATCAATCACACCCACTGCTGGGCCTATCACCTGAGAAAATGAGAATCAAAAAGTCACAGGCTGGCAATCCTGCACTCCAACAATATTTACCATAGCCAACACTTGGAAGCAATGAAAATGTCCATCAACCGAGGAATGCACAAAGAAGAAGTGGTCCACGTACACAGTGGAAAATTACTCCAATAAAAAATAAAAATTAAATTTAAAAATCCAACAAAAGTAAGGAGACATCAGCTTGTGTGGGTTTGTCCGGGCACACTCCACTCTAATTTATAACCGAGAAACACCACAGGCCGCCAGGGCTTTTCCCTAGTTCCCAGGGTGGGGAACATAGAAAGGCTGCCGCCCTCTGGCAGTTACCTGCAAAAGCAGTTTTAAAGCCTGTGCTAATGGTCATTTCATAGGAACAAGTACTGCAGAACTGTAAATGAAACCTGCCCTCAAAATGTCTTCAGGGAGGTAACGGCCAAAACATTTCAAAAGGTGACACGTACGTTAAGAGAACACTTTGAAGAACTAAGGGGTAATCACTGCTTGAAAAATAAAAAGGACATGCCTTAAAGCTCAATTTCAACGGATTATGAGGCACATGCGAATTCAACCACAAAGAGGTATCAGCTCACACTTGTCAGAATAACCATGAGCAAGAAAACTACAAACAATAAATGCTGAAGGTGTTGTGGAGAAATGCATACCCTCAACTTCAAGGGGGACGTAAGTTGGAAAGGGCCACGAATGAGAACAGAATGGAGGTGCCTTAAAAAGGTCAACATTGTGCTACCATATGATCCAGCAGGCCCACTCCTCCACCTATAATCTAAGAAGAGAGAATTGGAAAGACACAGGCAGGCAAATCTGCATTGCCCAGTATTACAATAGCCAAGATATGGAAGTAACCAAAAAGACCACCAACAGATGGGTGGGCAAAGAAGAACTCCTCCATGTACAGATGGAATATTCGCTAGTGAAAAAAATGAAACAATGCCATTTGCAGCACCATAGATGAGTCTAGACGTAATCACGCCACGTGTAGTAAGTGAGAAAGCAAAAGGCACATATCCTATCATATCACTTTCAGGAGTTACTTAAAAATTGATACCAATGAAGATATTTCCACAGAGAAAGGCAATCACAGATTCATTAAAAAACTTATGGTTCACCAAATAGAAAGGGATGAGGATTGGATACATTGCCATATTGGGGTTAACAGAGATATACAAACCATGTGAAATATATAACCCCCAAAGACGTACGGAAGACCAGGAGAAGACTACTCAACATTGTGTCATAACCTACATTGGCAAAGGATGCGAGGAAGAATAGATACATGTATATGTGTGAAAGAACCACATCTTGCACACCTAGAACAAACAAACCATTGTAATCAAATTTGCTGGGATAAAAAATAAAAAGTAAATTACAAATACGAACAAGAAGTAATGAGACATAAAGTTAAAGGGCTTTTTCCTGGCACATTCCATTCTAATATACAACCTAGAACACCACTTCCATTAAGGCTCTGTTTCCCTAGGAACCAAATTTGGTAAAGGAGAAATGCTGCCACCTAGTGGCCGTTTCCTGCAAGAGCAGCTTTAAAGTCACAGCTAATGGTCACTTAACATTCACAAGGACTCAGGGCTGTAAAGGACACTTGCCCTAAATATTTGTGCTGAAGTAGGGAATGGACAAAAAATTCAAAACAGGCAAATGTTTCAAGAAGAGATTATGAAGAGTTAAGTTTTACTCACACTCTTTGTAAAAAAAAAGGAAAATGGATAAAAGCTCAACCTCAGGGAGTGTTAGACGCATGCAATCTAATCTACAAAAAGTTTCAACTTACACCAGTCGGCTGACCATCAGCAAAAAGTCTACAAACAATAAATGCTGAAGGGGTTTTAGAGAACTGTGTACCCTCTGCCTGCTGGTGAGACGTAAAGGGGTAACAGCCAATAATGAGAACAGAAAGGAGCTGCGTTTAAAAGTAAAAATGGAGGTACTATTCAATCCAGCAGGCGCACCATTGGACCTCTCACCTGAGAAGACAATCGAGAAGACACAGGCCGCAAAAGCTGCAGTGCAGCCTTATTCACAATAGCCAAGACAGTGAAGCAATCAAAATGTCCAACAGGTAAATGGATAAAGAAGAAGTGGTCCGTGTACACAATGGAATATTAGCCATGGAAGACAATGAACCATTGCTCTTTGAGGCACCACAAATGAGTCTGGAGATAATCACGAAAGATGAGGTAAGTTGGAAAGCAAAAGACCTGTGTTCTATGATAGCACTTATAGGCGTTATCTAATAACTGACACAAATGAACATATTTCCACAGAGAAAGACACTCACAGATTTAGAAAACAAACTATGCTCATCTAAAACGACAGGTGGGGGGAATGGATAAATTAAGATTAGTGTTACTATACGTATACAAACACATATGATATACATATCTCAAAAAGACCAACCATATAGCAAGGGAAGTCTGCGGACCCCTCTGTAACATTTTACATGGGAAGAGGATCTGTACTTGAATAGACATATATAATGTACAAATGAACCAGATTGTGTACACCTAGGACAAACAATATTCTAAACTTTACCCCAATTAAAACACTTTTAAAAACCAAGAAGAAATAATGACACATAAACTTATGGGGGTTTCTCCACGCACATTCCAATGTAATTTACAACCTAGGAACACGACTTCCAGAAAGGCTCTGCTGCCCTACTCCCCAGATTTGGGAATGGAGAAATGCTGCCTCCTTGAGGCCACTTCCCACAACAGCAGCTTTAAACCCATTGCTAAAGGTCACTAAATATTCACCAAACTTGCAGTTTGGGAAATGACACCTGCTCTCTAAAAAAACGCTGGGGTGGAAAATCGACCAAATAACTCAAAAGAGGGCAACCTTCAAAGAAGACAATTTCAAGAGTTATATCGTACTGCCAATTGTTTCCTTTTTTTAACAGAAAAGAAAACGGCGGAGAAAAATGATGAGTTTTACGAATTTTCAAAGACATGCAAACCCAAATTACAAAAACCTATCAGCTCACAGCAGCCAGAAGGGCCATTAGCATCAATGCTGTAAACAATAAATGCTGAAGCGATTGTGGAGAAATGCGTACCCTCGATTCTAAGGGGGACGTGGTAAGAGCCACTAATGAAAACACAAAGAAGGTGCTTTGAAAAGGGAAACACGGTGCTACCAGTCAATCAATCACACCCACTGCTGGGCCTATCACCTGAGAAAATGAGAATCAAAAAGTCACAGGCTGGCAATCCTGCACTCCAACAATATTTACCATAGCCAACACTTGGAAGCAATGAAAATGTCCATCAACCGAGGAATGCACAAAGAAGAAGTGGTCCACGTACACAGTGGAAAATTACTCCAATAAAAAATAAAAATTAAATTTAAAAATCTAACAAAAGTAAGGAGACATCAGCTTGTGTGGGTTTGTCCGGGCACACTCCACTCTAATTTATAACCGAGAAACACCACAGGCCGCCAGGGCTTTTCCCTATTTACCAGGGTGGGGAACATAGAAAGGCTGCCGCCCTCTGGCAGTTACCTGCAAAAGCAGTTTTAAAGCCTGTGCTAATGGTCATTTCATAGGAACAAGTACTGCAGAACTGTAAATGAAACCAGCCCTCAAAATGTCTTCAGGGAGGTAACGGCCAAAACATTTCAAAAGGTGACACGTACGTTAAGAGAACACTTTGAAGAACTAAGGGGTAATCACTGCTTGAAAAATAAAAAGGACATGCCTTAAAGCTCAATTTCAACGGATTATGAGGTACATGCGAATTCAACCACAAAGAGGTATCAGCTCACACTTGTCAGAATAACCATGAGCAAGAAAACTACAAACAATAAATGCTGAAGGTGTTGTGGAGAAATGCATACCCTCAACTTCAAGGGGGACGTAAGTTGGAAAGGGCCACGAATGAGAACAGAATGGAGGTGCCTTAAAAAGGTCAACATTGTGCTACCATATGATCCAGCAGGCCCACTCCTCCACCTATAATCTAAGAAGAGAGAATTGGAAAGACACAGGCAGGCAAATCTGCATTGCCCAGTATTACAATAGCCAAGATATGGAAGTAACCAAAAAGACCACCAACAGATGGGTGGGCAAAGAAGAACTCCTCCATGTACAGATGGAATATTCGCTAGTGAAAAAAATGAAACAAAGCCATTTGCAGCACCATAGATGAGTCTAGACGTAATCACGCCACGTGTAGTACGTGAGAAAGCAAAAGGCACATATCCTATCATATCACTTTCAGGAGTTACTTAAAAATTGATACCAATGAAGATATTTCCACAGAGAAAGGCAATCACAGATTCATGAAAAAACTTATGGTTCACCAAATAGAAAGGGATGAGGATTGGATACATTGCCATATTGGGGTTAACAGAGATATACAAACCATGTGAAATATATAACCCCCAAAGACGTACGGAAGACCAGGAGAAGACTACTCAACATTGTGTCATAACCTACATTGGCAAAGAATGCGAGGAAGAAGAGATACATGTATATGTGTGAAAGAACCACATCTTGCACACCTAGAACAAACAAACCATTGTAATCAAATTTGCTGGGATAAAAAATAAAAAGTAAATTACAAATACGAACAAGAAGTAATGAGACATAAAGTTAAAGGGCTTTTTCCTGGCACATTCCATTCTAATATACAACCTAGAACACCACTTCCATTAAGGCTCTGTTTCCCTAGGAACCAAATTTGGTAAAGGAGAAATGCTGCCACCTAGTGGCCGTTTCCTGCAAGAGCAGCTTTAAAGTCACAGCTAATGGTCACTTAACATTCACAAGGACTCAGGGCTGTAAAGGACACTTGCCCTAAATATTTGTGCTGAAGTAGGGAATGGACAAAAAATTCAAAACAGGCAAATGTTTCAAGAAGAGATTATGAAGAGTTAAGTTTTACTCACACTCTTTGTAAAAAAAAAGGAAAATGGATAAAAGCTCAACCTCAGGGAGTGTTAGACGCATGCAATCTAATCTACAAAAAGTTTCAACTTACACCAGTCGGCTGACCATCAGCAAAAAGTCTACAAACAATAAATGCTGAAGGGGTTTTAGAGAACTGTGTACCCTCTGCCTGCTGGTGAGACGTAAAGGGGTAACAGCCAATAATGAGAACAGAAAGGAGCTGCGTTTAAAAGTAAAAATGGAGGTACTATTCAATCCAGCAGGCGCACCATTGGACCTCTCACCTGAGAAGACAATCGAGAAGACACAGGCCGCAAAAGCTGCAGTGCAGCCTTATTCACAATAGCCAAGACAGTGAAGCAATCAAAATGTCCAACAACAGGTAAATGGATAAAGAAGAAGTGGTCCGTGTACACAATGGAATATTAGCCATGGAAGACAATGAACCATTGCTCTTTGAGGCACCACAAATGAGTCTGGAGATAATCACGAAAGATGAGGTAAGTTGGAAAGCAAAAGACCTGTGTTCTATGATAGCACTTATAGGCGTTATCTAATAACTGACACAAATGAACATATTTCCACAGAGAAAGACACTCACAGATTTAGAAAACAAACTATGCTCATCTAAAACGACAGGTGGGGGGAATGGATAAATTAAGATTAGTGTTACTATACGTATACAAACACATATGATATACATATCTCAAAAAGACCAACCATATAGCAAGGGAAGTCTGCGGAACCCTCTGTAACATTTTACATGGGAAGAGGATCTGTACTTGAATAGACATATATAATGTACAAATGAACCAGATTGTGTACACCTAGGACAAACAATATTCTAAGCTTTACCCCAATTAAAACACTTTTAAAAACCAAGAAGAAATAATGACACATAAACTTATGGGGGTTTCTCCACGCACATTCCAATGTAATTTACAACCTAGGAACACGACTTCCAGAAAGGCTCTGCTGCCCTACTCCCCAGATTTGGGAATGGAGAAATGCTGCCTCCTTGAGGCCACTTCCCACAACAGCAGCTTTAAACCCATTGCTAAAGGTCACTAAATATTCACCAAACTTGCAGTTCGGGAAACGACACCTGCTCTCTAAAAAAACGCTGGGGTGGAAAATCGACCAAATAACTCAAAAGAGGGCAACCTTCAAAGAAGACAATTTCAAGAGTTATATCGTACTGCCAATTGTTTCCTTTTTTTAACGGAAAAGAAAACGGCGGAGAAAAATGATGAGTTTTACGAATTTTCAAAGACATGCAAACCCAAATTACAAAAACCTATCAGCTCACAGCAGCCAGAAGGGCCATTAGTATCAATGCTGTAAACAATAAATGCTGAAGCGATTGTGGAGAAATGCGTACCCTCGATTCTAAGGGGGACGTGGTAAGAGCCACTAATGAAAACACAAAGAAGGTGCTTTGAAAAGGGAAACACGGTGCTACCAGTCAATCAATCACACCCACTGCTGGGCCTATCACCTGAGAAAATGAGAATCAAAAAGTCACAGGCTGGCAATCCTGCACTCCAACAATATTTACCATAGCCAACACTTGGAAGCAATGAAAATGTCCATCAACCGAGGAATGCACAAAGAAGAAGTGGTCCACGTACACAGTGGAAAATTACTCCAATAAAAAATAAAAATTAAATTTAAAAATCCAACAAAAGTAAGGAGACATCAGCTTGTGTGGGTTTGTCCGGGCACACTCCACTCTAATTTATAACCGAGAAACACCACAGGCCGCCAGGGCTTTTCCCTAGTTCCCAGGGTGGGGAACATAGAAAGGCTGCCGCCCTCTGGCAGTTACCTGCAAAAGCAGTTTTAAAGCCTGTGCTAATGGTCATTTCATAGGAACAAGTACTGCAGAATTGTAAATGAAACCTGCCCTCAAAATGTCTTCAGGGAGGTAACGGCCAAAACATTTCAAAAGGTGACACGTACGTTAAGAGAACACTTTGAAGAACTAAGGGGTAATCACTGCTTGAAAAATAAAAAGGACATGCCTTAAAGCTCAATTTCAACGGATTATGAGGCACATGCGAATTCAACCACAAAGAGGTATCAGCTCACACTTGTCAGAATAACCATGAGCAAGAAAACTACAAACAATAAATGCTGAAGGTGTTGTGGAGAAATGCATACCCTCAACTTCAAGGGGGACGTAAGTTGGAAAGGGCCACGAATGAGAACAGAATGGAGGTGCCTTAAAAAGGTCAACATTGTGCTACCATATGATCCAGCAGGCCCACTCCTCCACCTATAATCTAAGAAGAGAGAATTGGAAAGACACAGGCAGGCAAATCTGCATTGCCCAGTATTACAATAGCCAAGATATGGAAGTAACCAAAAAGACCACCAACAGATGGGTGGGCAAAGAAGAACTCCTCCATGTACAGATGGAATATTCGCTAGTGAAAAAAATGAAACAATGCCATTTGCAGCACCATAGATGAGTCTAGACGTAATCACGCCACGTGTAGTAAGTGAGAAAGCAAAAGGCACATATCCTATCATATCACTTTCAGGAGTTACTTAAAAATTGATACCAATGAAGATATTTCCACAGAGAAAGGCAATCACAGATTCATGAAAAAACTTATGGTTCACCAAATAGAAAGGGATGAGGATTGGATACATTGCCATATTGGGGTTAACAGAGATATACAAACCATGTGAAATATATAACCCCCAAAGACGTACGGAAGACCAGGAGAAGACTACTCAACATTGTGTCATAACCTACATTGGCAAAGGATGCGAGGAAGAAGAGATACATGTATATGTGTGAAAGAACCACATCTTGCACACCTAGAACAAACAAACCATTGTAATCAAATTTGCTGGGATAAAAAATAAAAAGTAAATTACAAATACGAACAAGAAGTAATGAGACATAAAGTTAAAGGGCTTTTTCCTGGCACATTCCATTCTAATATACAACCTAGAACACCACTTCCATTAAGGCTCTGTTTCCCTAGGAACCAAATTTGGTAAAGGAGAAATGCTGCCACCTAGTGGCCTTTTCCTGCAAGAGCAGCTTTAAAGTCACAGCTAATGGTCACTTAACATTCACAAGGACTCAGGGCTGTAAAGGACACTTGCCCTAAATATTTGTGCTGAAGTAGGGAATGGACAAAAAATTCAAAACAGGCAAATGTTTCAAGAAGAGATTATGAAGAGTTAAGTTTTACTCACACTCTTTGTAAAAAAAAGGAAAATGGATAAAAGCTCAACCTCAGGGAGTGTTAGACGCATGCAATCTAATCTACAAAAAGTTTCAACTTACACCAGTCGGCTGACCATCAGCAAAAAGTCTACAAACAATAAATGCTGAAGGGGTTTTAGAGAACTGTGTACCCTCTGCCTGCTGGTGAGACGTAAAGGGGTAACAGCCAATAATGAGAACAGAAAGGAGCTGCGTTTAAAAGTAAAAATGGAGGTACTATTCAATCCAGCAGGCGCACCATTGGACCTCTCACCTGAGAAGACAATCGAGAAGACACAGGCCGCAAAAGCTGCAGTGCAGCCTTATTCACAATAGCCAAGACAGTGAAGCAATCAAAATGTCCAACAACAGGTAAATGGATAAAGAAGAAGTGGTCCGTGTACACAATGGAATATTAGCCATGGAAGACAATGAACCATTGCTCTTTGAGGCACCACAAATGAGTCTGGAGATAATCACGAAAGATGAGGTAAGTTGGAAAGCAAAAGACCTGTGTTCTATGATAGCACTTATAGGCGTTATCTAATAACTGACACAAATGAACATATTTCCACAGAGAAAGACACTCACAGATTTAGAAAACAAACTATGCTCATCTAAAACGACAGGTGGGGGGAATGGATAAATTAAGATTAGTGTTACTATACGTATACAAACACATATGATATACATATCTCAAAAAGACCAACCATATAGCAAGGGAAGTCTGCGGAACCCTCTGTAACATTTTACATGGGAAGAGGATCTGTACTTGAATAGACATATATAATGTACAAATGAACCAGATTGTGTACACCTAGGACAAACAATATTCTAAACTTTACCCCAATTAAAACACTTTTAAAAACCAAGAAGAAATAATGACACATAAACTTATGGGGGTTTCTCCACGCACATTCCAATGTAATTTACAACCTAGGAACACGACTTCCAGAAAGGCTCTGCTGCCCTACTCCCCAGATTTGGGAATGGAGAAATGCTGCCTCCTTGAGGCCACTTCCCACAACAGCAGCTTTAAACCCATTGCTAAAGGTCACTAAATATTCACCAAACTTGCAGTTTGGGAAATGACACCTGCTCTCTAAAAAAACGCTGGGGTGGAAAATCGACCAAATAACTCAAAAGAGGGCAACCTTCAAAGAAGACAATTTCAAGAGTTATATCGTACTGCCAATTGTTTCCTTTTTTTAACGGAAAAGAAAACGGCGGAGAAAAATGATGAGTTTTACGAATTTTCAAAGACATGCAAACCCAAATTACAAAAACCTATCAGCTCACAGCAGCCAGAAGGGCCATTAGTATCAATGCTGTAAACAATAAATGCTGAAGCGATTGTGGAGAAATGCGTACCCTCGATTCTAAGGGGGACGTGGTAAGAGCCACTAATGAAAACACAAAGAAGGTGCTTTGAAAAGGGAAACACGGTGCTACCAGTCAATCAATCACACCCACTGCTGGGCCTATCACCTGAGAAAATGAGAATCAAAAAGTCACAGGCTGGCAATCCTGCACTCCAACAATATTTACCATAGCCAACACTTGGAAGCAATGAAAATGTCCATCAACCGAGGAATGCACAAAGAAGAAGTGGTCCACGTACACAGTGGAAAATTACTCCAATAAAAAATAAAAATTAAATTTAAAAATCTAACAAAAGTAAGGAGACATCAGCTTGTGTGGGTTTGTCCGGGCACACTCCACTCTAATTTATAACCGAGAAACACCACAGGCCGCCAGGGCTTTTCCCTAGTTACCAGGGTGGGGAACATAGAAAGGCTGCCGCCCTCTGGCAGTTACCTGCAAAAGCAGTTTTAAAGCCTGTGCTAATGGTCATTTCATAGGAACAAGTACTGCAGAACTGTAAATGAAACCAGCCCTCAAAATGTCTTCAGGGAGGTAACGGCCAAAACATTTCAAAAGGTGACACGTACGTTAAGAGAACACTTTGAAGAACTAAGGGGTAATCACTGCTTGAAAAATAAAAAGGACATGCCTTAAAGCTCAATTTCAACGGATTATGAGGCACATGCGAATTCAACCACAAAGAGGTATCAGCTCACACTTGTCAGAATAACCATGAGCAAGAAAACTACAAACAATAAATGCTGAAGGTGTTGTGGAGAAATGCATACCCTCAACTTCAAGGGGGACGTAAGTTGGAAAGGGCCACGAATGAGAACAGAATGGAGGTGCCTTAAAAAGGTCAACATTGTGCTACCATATGATCCAGCAGGCCCACTCCTCCACCTATAATCTAAGAAGAGAGAATTGGAAAGACACAGGCAGGCAAATCTGCATTGCCCAGTATTACAATAGCCAAGATATGGAAGTAACCAAAAAGACCACCAACAGATGGGTGGGCAAAGAAGAACTCCTCCATGTACAGATGGAATATTCGCTAGTGAAAAAAATGAAACAAAGCCATTTGCAGCACCATAGATGAGTCTAGACGTAATCACGCCACGTGTAGTACGTGAGAAAGCAAAAGGCACATATCCTATCATATCACTTTCAGGAGTTACTTAAAAATTGATACCAATGAAGATATTTCCACAGAGAAAGGCAATCACAGATTCATGAAAAAACTTATGGTTCACCAAATAGAAAGGGATGAGGATTGGATACATTGCCATATTGGGGTTAACAGAGATATACAAACCATGTGAAATATATAACCCCCAAAGACGTACGGAAGACCAGGAGAAGACTACTCAACATTGTGTCATAACCTACATTGGCAAAGAATGCGAGGAAGAAGAGATACATGTATATGTGTGAAAGAACCACATCTTGCACACCTAGAACAAACAAACCATTGTAATCAAATTTGCTGGGATAAAAAATAAAAAGTAAATTACAAATACGAACAAGAAGTAATGAGACATAAAGTTAAAGGGCTTTTTCCTGGCACATTCCATTCTAATATACAACCTAGAACACCACTTCCATTAAGGCTCTGTTTCCCTAGGAACCAAATTTGGTAAAGGAGAAATGCTGCCACCTAGTGGCCGTTTCCTGCAAGAGCAGCTTTAAAATCACAGCTAATGGTCACTTAACATTCACAAGGACTCAGGGCTGTAAAGGACACTTGCCCTAAATATTTGTGCTGAAGTAGGGAATGGACAAAAAATTCAAAACAGGCAAATGTTTCAAGAAGAGATTATGAAGAGTTAAGTTTTACTCACACTCTTTGTAAAAAAAAAGGAAAATGGATAAAAGCTCAACCTCAGGGAGTGTTAGACGCATGCAATCTAATCTACAAAAAGTTTCAACTTACACCAGTCGGCTGACCATCAGCAAAAAGTCTACAAACAATAAATGCTGAAGGGGTTTTAGAGAACTGTGTACCCTCTGCCTGCTGGTGAGACGTAAAGGGGTAACAGCCAATAATGAGAACAGAAAGGAGCTGCGTTTAAAAGTAAAAATGGAGGTACTATTCAATCCAGCAGGCGCACCATTGGACCTCTCACCTGAGAAGACAATCGAGAAGACACAGGCCGCAAAAGCTGCAGTGCAGCCTTATTCACAATAGCCAAGACAGTGAAGCAATCAAAATGTCCAACAACAGGTAAATGGATAAAGAAGAAGTGGTCCGTGTACACAATGGAATATTAGCCATGGAAGACAATGAACCATTGCTCTTTGAGGCACCACAAATGAGTCTGGAGATAATCACGAAAGATGAGGTAAGTTGGAAAGCAAAAGACCTGTGTTCTATGATAGCACTTATAGGCGTTATCTAATAACTGACACAAATGAACATATTTCCACAGAGAAAGACACTCACAGATTTAGAAAACAAACTATGCTCATCTAAAACGACAGGTGGGGGGAATGGATAAATTAAGATTAGTGTTACTATACGTATACAAACACATATGATATACATATCTCAAAAAGACCAACCATATAGCAAGGGAAGTCTGCGGAACCCTCTGTAACATTTTACATGGGAAGAGGATCTGTACTTGAATAGACATATATAATGTACAAATGAACCAGATTGTGTACACCTAGGACAAACAATATTCTAAGCTTTACCCCAATTAAAACACTTTTAAAAACCAAGAAGAAATAATGACACATAAACTTATGGGGGTTTCTCCACGCACATTCCAATGTAATTTACAACCTAGGAACACGACTTCCAGAAAGGCTCTGCTGCCCTACTCCCCAGATTTGGGAATGGAGAAATGCTGCCTCCTTGAGGCCACTTCCCACAACAGCAGCTTTAAACCCATTGCTAAAGGTCACTAAATATTCACCAAACTTGCAGTTCGGGAAACGACACCTGCTCTCTAAAAAAACGCTGGGGTGGAAAATCGACCAAATAACTCAAAAGAGGGCAACCTTCAAAGAAGACAATTTCAAGAGTTATATCGTACTGCCAATTGTTTCCTTTTTTTAACGGAAAAGAAAACGGCGGAGAAAAATGATGAGTTTTACGAATTTTCAAAGACATGCAAACCCAAATTACAAAAACCTATCAGCTCACAGCAGCCAGAAGGGCCATTAGTATCAATGCTGTAAACAATAAATGCTGAAGCGATTGTGGAGAAATGCGTACCCTCGATTCTAAGGGGGACGTGGTAAGAGCCACTAATGAAAACACAAAGAAGGTGCTTTGAAAAGGGAAACACGGTGCTACCAGTCAATCAATCACACCCACTGCTGGGCCTATCACCTGAGAAAATGAGAATCAAAAAGTCACAGGCTGGCAATCCTGCACTCCAACAATATTTACCATAGCCAACACTTGGAAGCAATGAAAATGTCCATCAACCGAGGAATGCACAAAGAAGAAGTGGTCCACGTACACAGTGGAAAATTACTCCAATAAAAAATAAAAATTAAATTTAAAAATCCAACAAAAGTAAGGAGACATCAGCTTGTGTGGGTTTGTCCGGGCACACTCCACTCTAATTTATAACCGAGAAACACCACAGGCCGCCAGGGCTTTTCCCTAGTTCCCAGGGTGGGGAACATAGAAAGGCTGCCGCCCTCTGGCAGTTACCTGCAAAAGCAGTTTTAAAGCCTGTGCTAATGGTCATTTCATAGGAACAAGTACTGCAGAACTGTAAATGAAACCTGCCCTCAAAATGTCTTCAGGGAGGTAACGGCCAAAACATTTCAAAAGGTGACACGTACGTTAAGAGAACACTTTGAAGAACTAAGGGGTAATCACTGCTTGAAAAATAAAAAGGACATGCCTTAAAGCTCAATTTCAACGGATTATGAGGCACATGCGAATTCAACCACAAAGAGGTATCAGCTCACACTTGTCAGAATAACCATGAGCAAGAAAACTACAAACAATAAATGCTGAAGGTGTTGTGGAGAAATGCATACCCTCAACTTCAAGGGGGACGTAAGTTGGAAAGGGCCACGAATGAGAACAGAATGGAGGTGCCTTAAAAAGGTCAACATTGTGCTACCATATGATCCAGCAGGCCCACTCCTCCACCTATAATCTAAGAAGAGAGAATTGGAAAGACACAGGCAGGCAAATCTGCATTGCCCAGTATTACAATAGCCAAGATATGGAAGTAACCAAAAAGACCACCAACAGATGGGTGGGCAAAGAAGAACTCCTCCATGTACAGATGGAATATTCGCTAGTGAAAAAAATGAAACAAAGCCATTTGCAGCACCATAGATGAGTCTAGACGTAATCACGCCACGTGTAGTACGTGAGAAAGCAAAAGGCACATATCCTATCATATCACTTTCAGGAGTTACTTAAAAATTGATACCAATGAAGATATTTCCACAGAGAAAGGCAATCACAGATTCATGAAAAAACTTATGGTTCACCAAATAGAAAGGGATGAGGATTGGATACATTGCCATATTGGGGTTAACAGAGATATACAAACCATGTGAAATATATAACCCCCAAAGACGTACGGAAGACCAGGAGAAGACTACTCAACATTGTGTCATAACCTACATTGGCAAAGAATGCGAGGAAGAAGAGATACATGTATATGTGTGAAAGAACCACATCTTGCACACCTAGAACAAACAAACCATTGTAATCAAATTTGCTGGGATAAAAAATAAAAAGTAAATTACAAATACGAACAAGAAGTAATGAGACATAAAGTTAAAGGGCTTTTTCCTGGCACATTCCATTCTAATATACAACCTAGAACACCACTTCCATTAAGGCTCTGTTTCCCTAGGAACCAAATTTGGTAAAGGAGAAATGCTGCCACCTAGTGGCCGTTTCCTGCAAGAGCAGCTTTAAAGTCACAGCTAATGGTCACTTAACATTCACAAGGACTCAGGGCTGTAAAGGACACTTGCCCTAAATATTTGTGCTGAAGTAGGGAATGGACAAAAAATTCAAAACAGGCAAATGTTTCAAGAAGAGATTATGAAGAGTTAAGTTTTACTCACACTCTTTGTAAAAAAAAAGGAAAATGGATAAAAGCTCAACCTCAGGGAGTGTTAGACGCATGCAATCTAATCTACAAAAAGTTTCAACTTACACCAGTCGGCTGACCATCAGCAAAAAGTCTACAAACAATAAATGCTGAAGGGGTTTTAGAGAACTGTGTACCCTCTGCCTGCTGGTGAGACGTAAAGGGGTAACAGCCAATAATGAGAACAGAAAGGAGCTGCGTTTAAAAGTAAAAATGGAGGTACTATTCAATCCAGCAGGCGCACCATTGGACCTCTCACCTGAGAAGACAATCGAGAAGACACAGGCCGCAAAAGCTGCAGTGCAGCCTTATTCACAATAGCCAAGACAGTGAAGCAATCAAAATGTCCAACAACAGGTAAATGGATAAAGAAGAAGTGGTCCGTGTACACAATGGAATATTAGCCATGGAAGACAATGAACCATTGCTCTTTGAGGCACCACAAATGAGTCTGGAGATAATCACGAAAGATGAGGTAAGTTGGAAAGCAAAAGACCTGTGTTCTATGATAGCACTTATAGGCGTTATCTAATAACTGACACAAATGAACATATTTCCACAGAGAAAGACACTCACAGATTTAGAAAACAAACTATGCTCATCTAAAACGACAGGTGGGGGGAATGGATAAATTAAGATTAGTGTTACTATACGTATACAAACACATATGATATACATATCTCAAAAAGACCAACCATATAGCAAGGGAAGTCTGCGGAACCCTCTGTAACATTTTACATGGGAAGAGGATCTGTACTTGAATAGACATATATAATGTACAAATGAACCAGATTGTGTACACCTAGGACAAACAATATTCTAAGCTTTATCCCAATTAAAACACTTTTAAAAACCAAGAAGAAATAATGACACATAAACTTATGGGGGTTTCTCCACGCACATTCCAATGTAATTTACAACCTAGGAACACGACTTCCAGAAAGGCTCTGCTGCCCTACTCCCCAGATTTGGGAATGGAGAAATGCTGCCTCCTTGAGGCCACTTCCCACAACAGCAGCTTTAAACCCATTGCTAAAGGTCACTAAATATTCACCAAACTTGCAGTTCGGGAAACGACACCTGCTCTCTAAAAAAACGCTGGGGTGGAAAATCGACCAAATAACTCAAAAGAGGGCAACCTTCAAAGAAGACAATTTCAAGAGTTATATCGTACTGCCAATTGTTTCCTTTTTTTAACGGAAAAGAAAACGGCGGAGAAAAATGATGAGTTTTACGAATTTTCAAAGACATGCAAACCCAAATTACAAAAACCTATCAGCTCACAGCAGCCAGAAGGGCCATTAGTATCAATGCTGTAAACAATAAATGCTGAAGCGATTGTGGAGAAATGCGTACCCTCGATTCTAAGGGGGACGTGGTAAGAGCCACTAATGAAAACACAAAGAAGGTGCTTTGAAAAGGGAAACACGGTGCTACCAGTCAATCAATCACACCCACTGCTGGGCCTATCACCTGAGAAAATGAGAATCAAAAAGTCACAGGCTGGCAATCCTGCACTCCAACAATATTTACCATAGCCAACACTTGGAAGCAATGAAAATGTCCATCAACCGAGGAATGCACAAAGAAGAAGTGGTCCACGTACACAGTGGAAAATTACTCCAATAAAAAATAAAAATTAAATTTAAAAATCCAACAAAAGTAAGGAGACATCAGCTTGTGTGGGTTTGTCCGGGCACACTCCACTCTAATTTATAACCGAGAAACACCACAGGCCGCCAGGGCTTTTCCCTAGTTCCCAGGGTGGGGAACATAGAAAGGCTGCCGCCCTCTGGCAGTTACCTGCAAAAGCAGTTTTAAAGCCTGTGCTAATGGTCATTTCATAGGAACAAGTACTGCAGAATTGTAAATGAAACCAGCCCTCAAAATGTCTTCAGGGAGGTAACGGCCAAAACATTTCAAAAGGTGACACGTACGTTAAGAGAACACTTTGAAGAACTAAGGGGTAATCACTGCTTGAAAAATAAAAAGGACATGCCTTAAAGCTCAATTTCAACGGATTATGAGGCACATGCGAATTCAACCACAAAGAGGTATCAGCTCACACTTGTCAGAATAACCATGAGCAAGAAAACTACAAACAATAAATGCTGAAGGTGTTGTGGAGAAATGCATACCCTCAACTTCAAGGGGGACGTAAGTTGGAAAGGGCCACGAATGAGAACAGAATGGAGGTGCCTTAAAAAGGTCAACATTGTGCTACCATATGATCCAGCAGGCCCACTCCTCCACCTATAATCTAAGAAGAGAGAATTGGAAAGACACAGGCAGGCAAATCTGCATTGCCCAGTATTACAATAGCCAAGATATGGAAGTAACCAAAAAGACCACCAACAGATGGGTGGGCAAAGAAGAACTCCTCCATGTACAGATGGAATATTCGCTAGTGAAAAAAATGAAACAATGCCATTTGCAGCACCATAGATGAGTCTAGACGTAATCACGCCACGTGTAGTAAGTGAGAAAGCAAAAGGCACATATCCTATCATATCACTTTCAGGAGTTACTTAAAAATTGATACCAATGAAGATATTTCCACAGAGAAAGGCAATCACAGATTCATTAAAAAACTTATGGTTCACCAAATAGAAAGGGATGAGGATTGGATACATTGCCATATTGGGGTTAACAGAGATATACAAACCATGTGAAATATATAACCCCCAAAGACGTACGGAAGACCAGGAGAAGACTACTCAACATTGTGTCATAACCTACATTGGCAAAGGATGCGAGGAAGAAGAGATACATGTATATGTGTGAAAGAACCACATCTTGCACACCTAGAACAAACAAACCATTGTAATCAAATTTGCTGGGATAAAAAATAAAAAGTAAATTACAAATACGAACAAGAAGTAATGAGACATAAAGTTAAAGGGCTTTTTCCTGGCACATTCCATTCTAATATACAACCTAGAACACCACTTCCATTAAGGCTCTGTTTCCCTAGGAACCAAATTTGGTAAAGGAGAAATGCTGCCACCTAGTGGCCGTTTCCTGCAAGAGCAGCTTTAAAGTCACAGCTAATGGTCACTTAACATTCACAAGGACTCAGGGCTGTAAAGGACACTTGCCCTAAATATTTGTGCTGAAGTAGGGAATGGACAAAAAATTCAAAACAGGCAAATGTTTCAAGAAGAGATTATGAAGAGTTAAGTTTTACTCACACTCTTTGTAAAAAAAAGGAAAATGGATAAAAGCTCAACCTCAGGGAGTGTTAGACGCATGCAATCTAATCTACAAAAAGTTTCAACTTACACCAGTCGGCTGACCATCAGCAAAAAGTCTACAAACAATAAATGCTGAAGGGGTTTTAGAGAACTGTGTACCCTCTGCCTGCTGGTGAGACGTAAAGGGGTAACAGCCAATAATGAGAACAGAAAGGAGCTGCGTTTAAAAGTAAAAATGGAGGTACTATTCAATCCAGCAGGCGCACCATTGGACCTCTCACCTGAGAAGACAATCGAGAAGACACAGGCCGCAAAAGCTGCAGTGCAGCCTTATTCACAATAGCCAAGACAGTGAAGCAATCAAAATGTCCAACAGGTAAATGGATAAAGAAGAAGTGGTCCGTGTACACAATGGAATATTAGCCATGGAAGACAATGAACCATTGCTCTTTGAGGCACCACAAATGAGTCTGGAGATAATCACGAAAGATGAGGTAAGTTGGAAAGCAAAAGACCTGTGTTCTATGATAGCACTTATAGGCGTTATCTAATAACTGACACAAATGAACATATTTCCACAGAGAAAGACACTCACAGATTTAGAAAACAAACTATGCTCATCTAAAACGACAGGTGGGGGGAATGGATAAATTAAGATTAGTGTTACTATACGTATACAAACACATATGATATACATATCTCAAAAAGACCAACCATATAGCAAGGGAAGTCTGCGGAACCCTCTGTAACATTTTACATGGGAAGAGGATCTGTACTTGAATAGACATATATAATGTACAAATGAACCAGATTGTGTACACCTAGGACAAACAATATTCTAAACTTTACCCCAATTAAAACACTTTTAAAAACCAAGAAGAAATAATGACACATAAACTTATGGGGGTTTCTCCACGCACATTCCAATGTAATTTACAACCTAGGAACACGACTTCCAGAAAGGCTCTGCTGCCCTACTCCCCAGATTTGGGAATGGAGAAATGCTGCCTCCTTGAGGCCACTTCCCACAACAGCAGCTTTAAACCCATTGCTAAAGGTCACTAAATATTCACCAAACTTGCAGTTTGGGAAATGACACCTGCTCTCTAAAAAAACGCTGGGGTGGAAAATCGACCAAATAACTCAAAAGAGGGCAACCTTCAAAGAAGACAATTTCAAGAGTTATATCGTACTGCCAATTGTTTCCTTTTTTTAACAGAAAAGAAAACGGCGGAGAAAAATGATGAGTTTTACGAATTTTCAAAGACATGCAAACCCAAATTACAAAAACCTATCAGCTCACAGCAGCCAGAAGGGCCATTAGCATCAATGCTGTAAACAATAAATGCTGAAACGATTGTGGAGAAATGCGTACCCTCGATTCTAAGGGGGACGTGGTAAGAGCCACTAATGAAAACACAAAGAAGGTGCTTTGAAAAGGGAAACACGGTGCTACCAGTCAATCAATCACACCCACTGCTGGGCCTATCACCTGAGAAAATGAGAATCAAAAAGTCACAGGCTGGCAATCCTGCACTCCAACAATATTTACCATAGCCAACACTTGGAAGCAATGAAAATGTCCATCAACCGAGGAATGCACAAAGAAGAAGTGGTCCACGTACACAGTGGAAAATTACTCCAATAAAAAATAAAAATTAAATTTAAAAATCTAACAAAAGTAAGGAGACATCAGCTTGTGTGGGTTTGTCCGGGCACACTCCACTCTAATTTATAACCGAGAAACACCACAGGCCGCCAGGGCTTTTCCCTAGTTACCAGGGTGGGGAACATAGAAAGGCTGCCGCCCTCTGGCAGTTACCTGCAAAAGCAGTTTTAAAGCCTGTGCTAATGGTCATTTCATAGGAACAAGTACTGCAGAACTGTAAATGAAACCAGCCCTCAAAATGTCTTCAGGGAGGTAACGGCCAAAACATTTCAAAAGGTGACACGTACGTTAAGAGAACACTTTGAAGAACTAAGGGGTAATCACTGCTTGAAAAATAAAAAGGACATGCCTTAAAGCTCAATTTCAACGGATTATGAGGCACATGCGAATTCAACCACAAAGAGGTATCAGCTCACACTTGTCAGAATAACCATGAGCAAGAAAACTACAAACAATAAATGCTGAAGGTGTTGTGGAGAAATGCATACCCTCAACTTCAAGGGGGACGTAAGTTGGAAAGGGCCACGAATGAGAACAGAATGGAGGTGCCTTAAAAAGGTCAACATTGTGCTACCATATGATCCAGCAGGCCCACTCCTCCACCTATAATCTAAGAAGAGAGAATTGGAAAGACACAGGCAGGCAAATCTGCATTGCCCAGTATTACAATAGCCAAGATATGGAAGTAACCAAAAAGACCACCAACAGATGGGTGGGCAAAGAAGAACTCCTCCATGTACAGATGGAATATTCGCTAGTGAAAAAAATGAAACAAAGCCATTTGCAGCACCATAGATGAGTCTAGACGTAATCACGCCACGTGTAGTACGTGAGAAAGCAAAAGGCACATATCCTATCATATCACTTTCAGGAGTTACTTAAAAATTGATACCAATGAAGATATTTCCACAGAGAAAGGCAATCACAGATTCATGAAAAAACTTATGGTTCACCAAATAGAAAGGGATGAGGATTGGATACATTGCCATATTGGGGTTAACAGAGATATACAAACCATGTGAAATATATAACCCCCAAAGACGTACGGAAGACCAGGAGAAGACTACTCAACATTGTGTCATAACCTACATTGGCAAAGAATGCGAGGAAGAAGAGATACATGTATATGTGTGAAAGAACCACATCTTGCACACCTAGAACAAACAAACCATTGTAATCAAATTTGCTGGGATAAAAAATAAAAAGTAAATTACAAATACGAACAAGAAGTAATGAGACATAAAGTTAAAGGGCTTTTTCCTGGCACATTCCATTCTAATATACAACCTAGAACACCACTTCCATTAAGGCTCTGTTTCCCTAGGAACCAAATTTGGTAAAGGAGAAATGCTGCCACCTAGTGGCCGTTTCCTGCAAGAGCAGCTTTAAAGTCACAGCTAATGGTCACTTAACATTCACAAGGACTCAGGGCTGTAAAGGACACTTGCCCTAAATATTTGTGCTGAAGTAGGGAATGGACAAAAAATTCAAAACAGGCAAATGTTTCAAGAAGAGATTATGAAGAGTTAAGTTTTACTCACACTCTTTGTAAAAAAAAAGGAAAATGGATAAAAGCTCAACCTCAGGGAGTGTTAGACGCATGCAATCTAATCTACAAAAAGTTTCAACTTACACCAGTCGGCTGACCATCAGCAAAAAGTCTACAAACAATAAATGCTGAAGGGGTTTTAGAGAACTGTGTACCCTCTGCCTGCTGGTGAGACGTAAAGGGGTAACAGCCAATAATGAGAACAGAAAGGAGCTGCGTTTAAAAGTAAAAATGGAGGTACTATTCAATCCAGCAGGCGCACCATTGGACCTCTCACCTGAGAAGACAATCGAGAAGACACAGGCCGCAAAAGCTGCAGTGCAGCCTTATTCACAATAGCCAAGACAGTGAAGCAATCAAAATGTCCAACAACAGGTAAATGGATAAAGAAGAAGTGGTCCGTGTACACAATGGAATATTAGCCATGGAAGACAATGAACCATTGCTCTTTGAGGCACCACAAATGAGTCTGGAGATAATCACGAAAGATGAGGTAAGTTGGAAAGCAAAAGACCTGTGTTCTATGATAGCACTTATAGGCGTTATCTAATAACTGACACAAATGAACATATTTCCACAGAGAAAGACACTCACAGATTTAGAAAACAAACTATGCTCATCTAAAACGACAGGTGGGGGGAATGGATAAATTAAGATTAGTGTTACTATACGTATACAAACACATATGATATACATATCTCAAAAAGACCAACCATATAGCAAGGGAAGTCTGCGGAACCCTCTGTAACATTTTACATGGGAAGAGGATCTGTACTTGAATAGACATATATAATGTACAAATGAACCAGATTGTGTACACCTAGGACAAACAATATTCTAAGCTTTATCCCAATTAAAACACTTTTAAAAACCAAGAAGAAATAATGACACATAAACTTATGGGGGTTTCTCCACGCACATTCCAATGTAATTTACAACCTAGGAACACGACTTCCAGAAAGGCTCTGCTGCCCTACTCCCCAGATTTGGGAATGGAGAAATGCTGCCTCCTTGAGGCCACTTCCCACAACAGCAGCTTTAAACCCATTGCTAAAGGTCACTAAATATTCACCAAACTTGCAGTTCGGGAAACGACACCTGCTCTCTAAAAAAACGCTGGGGTGGAAAATCGACCAAATAACTCAAAAGAGGGCAACCTTCAAAGAAGACAATTTCAAGAGTTATATCGTACTGCCAATTGTTTCCTTTTTTTAACGGAAAAGAAAACGGCGGAGAAAAATGATGAGTTTTACGAATTTTCAAAGACATGCAAACCCAAATTACAAAAACCTATCAGCTCACAGCAGCCAGAAGGGCCATTAGTATCAATGCTGTAAACAATAAATGCTGAAGCGATTGTGGAGAAATGCGTACCCTCGATTCTAAGGGGGACGTGGTAAGAGCCACTAATGAAAACACAAAGAAGGTGCTTTGAAAAGGGAAACACGGTGCTACCAGTCAATCAATCACACCCACTGCTGGGCCTATCACCTGAGAAAATGAGAATCAAAAAGTCACAGGCTGGCAATCCTGCACTCCAACAATATTTACCATAGCCAACACTTGGAAGCAATGAAAATGTCCATCAACCGAGGAATGCACAAAGAAGAAGTGGTCCACGTACACAGTGGAAAATTACTCCAATAAAAAATAAAAATTAAATTTAAAAATCCAACAAAAGTAAGGAGACATCAGCTTGTGTGGGTTTGTCCGGGCACACTCCACTCTAATTTATAACCGAGAAACACCACAGGCCGCCAGGGCTTTTCCCTAGTTCCCAGGGTGGGGAACATAGAAAGGCTGCCGCCCTCTGGCAGTTACCTGCAAAAGCAGTTTTAAAGCCTGTGCTAATGGTCATTTCATAGGAACAAGTACTGCAGAATTGTAAATGAAACCTGCCCTCAAAATGTCTTCAGGGAGGTAACGGCCAAAACATTTCAAAAGGTGACACGTACGTTAAGAGAACACTTTGAAGAACTAAGGGGTAATCACTGCTTGAAAAATAAAAAGGACATGCCTTAAAGCTCAATTTCAACGGATTATGAGGCACATGCGAATTCAACCACAAAGAGGTATCAGCTCACACTTGTCAGAATAACCATGAGCAAGAAAACTACAAACAATAAATGCTGAAGGTGTTGTGGAGAAATGCATACCCTCAACTTCAAGGGGGACGTAAGTTGGAAAGGGCCACGAATGAGAACAGAATGGAGGTGCCTTAAAAAGGTCAACATTGTGCTACCATATGATCCAGCAGGCCCACTCCTCCACCTATAATCTAAGAAGAGAGAATTGGAAAGACACAGGCAGGCAAATCTGCATTGCCCAGTATTACAATAGCCAAGATATGGAAGTAACCAAAAAGACCACCAACAGATGGGTGGGCAAAGAAGAACTCCTCCATGTACAGATGGAATATTCGCTAGTGAAAAAAATGAAACAATGCCATTTGCAGCACCATAGATGAGTCTAGACGTAATCACGCCACGTGTAGTACGTGAGAAAGCAAAAGGCACATATCCTATCATATCACTTTCAGGAGTTACTTAAAAATTGATACCAATGAAGATATTTCCACAGAGAAAGGCAATCACAGATTCATTAAAAAACTTATGGTTCACCAAATAGAAAGGGATGAGGATTGGATACATTGCCATATTGGGGTTAACAGAGATATACAAACCATGTGAAATATATAACCCCCAAAGACGTACGGAAGACCAGGAGAAGACTACTCAACATTGTGTCATAACCTACATTGGCAAAGGATGCGAGGAAGAAGAGATACATGTATATGTGTGAAAGAACCACATCTTGCACACCTAGAACAAACAAACCATTGTAATCAAATTTGCTGGGATAAAAAATAAAAAGTAAATTACAAATACGAACAAGAAGTAATGAGACATAAAGTTAAAGGGCTTTTTCCTGGCACATTCCATTCTAATATACAACCTAGAACACCACTTCCATTAAGGCTCTGTTTCCCTAGGAACCAAATTTGGTAAAGGAGAAATGCTGCCACCTAGTGGCCGTTTCCTGCAAGAGCAGCTTTAAAGTCACAGCTAATGGTCACTTAACATTCACAAGGACTCAGGGCTGTAAAGGACACTTGCCCTAAATATTTGTGCTGAAGTAGGGAATGGACAAAAAATTCAAAACAGGCAAATGTTTCAAGAAGAGATTATGAAGAGTTAAGTTTTACTCACACTCTTTGTAAAAAAAAGGAAAATGGATAAAAGCTCAACCTCAGGGAGTGTTAGACGCATGCAATCTAATCTACAAAAAGTTTCAACTTACACCAGTCGGCTGACCATCAGCAAAAAGTCTACAAACAATAAATGCTGAAGGGGTTTTAGAGAACTGTGTACCCTCTGCCTGCTGGTGAGACGTAAAGGGGTAACAGCCAATAATGAGAACAGAAAGGAGCTGCGTTTAAAAGTAAAAATGGAGGTACTATTCAATCCAGCAGGCGCACCATTGGACCTCTCACCTGAGAAGACAATCGAGAAGACACAGGCCGCAAAAGCTGCAGTGCAGCCTTATTCACAATAGCCAAGACAGTGAAGCAATCAAAATGTCCAACAGGTAAATGGATAAAGAAGAAGTGGTCCGTGTACACAATGGAATATTAGCCATGGAAGACAATGAACCATTGCTCTTTGAGGCACCACAAATGAGTCTGGAGATAATCACGAAAGATGAGGTAAGTTGGAAAGCAAAAGACCTGTGTTCTATGATAGCACTTATAGGCGTTATCTAATAACTGACACAAATGAACATATTTCCACAGAGAAAGACACTCACAGATTTAGAAAACAAACTATGCTCATCTAAAACGACAGGTGGGGGGAATGGATAAATTAAGATTAGTGTTACTATATGTATACAAACACATATGATATACATATCTCAAAAAGACCAACCATATAGCAAGGGAAGTCTGCGGAACCCTCTGTAACATTTTACATGGGAAGAGGATCTGTACTTGAATAGACATATATAATGTACAAATGAACCAGATTGTGTACACCTAGGACAAACAATATTCTAAACTTTACCCCAATTAAAACACTTTTAAAAACCAAGAAGAAATAATGACACATAAACTTATGGGGGTTTCTCCACGCACATTCCAATGTAATTTACAACCTAGGAACACGACTTCCAGAAAGGCTCTGCTGCCCTACTCCCCAGATTTGGGAATGGAGAAATGCTGCCTCCTTGAGGCCACTTCCCACAACAGCAGCTTTAAACCCATTGCTAAAGGTCACTAAATATTCACCAAACTTGCAGTTTGGGAAATGACACCTGCTCTCTAAAAAAACGCTGGGGTGGAAAATCGACCAAATAACTCAAAAGAGGGCAACCTTCAAAGAAGACAATTTCAAGAGTTATATCGTACTGCCAATTGTTTCCTTTTTTTAACAGAAAAGAAAACGGCGGAGAAAAATGATGAGTTTTACGAATTTTCAAAGACATGCAAACCCAAATTACAAAAACCTATCAGCTCACAGCAGCCAGAAGGGCCATTAGCATCAATGCTGTAAACAATAAATGCTGAAGCGATTGTGGAGAAATGCGTACCCTCGATTCTAAGGGGGACGTGGTAAGAGCCACTAATGAAAACACAAAGAAGGTGCTTTGAAAAGGGAAACACGGTGCTACCAGTCAATCAATCACACCCACTGCTGGGCCTATCACCTGAGAAAATGAGAATCAAAAAGTCACAGGCTGGCAATCCTGCACTCCAACAATATTTACCATAGCCAACACTTGGAAGCAATGAAAATGTCCATCAACCGAGGAATGCACAAAGAAGAAGTGGTCCACGTACACAGTGGAAAATTACTCCAATAAAAAATAAAAATTAAATTTAAAAATCTAACAAAAGTAAGGAGACATCAGCTTGTGTGGGTTTGTCCGGGCACACTCCACTCTAATTTATAACCGAGAAACACCACAGGCCGCCAGGGCTTTTCCCTAGTTACCAGGGTGGGGAACATAGAAAGGCTGCCGCCCTCTGGCAGTTACCTGCAAAAGCAGTTTTAAAGCCTGTGCTAATGGTCATTTCATAGGAACAAGTACTGCAGAACTGTAAATGAAACCAGCCCTCAAAATGTCTTCAGGGAGGTAACGGCCAAAACATTTCAAAAGGTGACACGTACGTTAAGAGAACACTTTGAAGAACTAAGGGGTAATCACTGCTTGAAAAATAAAAAGGACATGCCTTAAAGCTCAATTTCAACGGATTATGAGGCACATGCGAATTCAACCACAAAGAGGTATCAGCTCACACTTGTCAGAATAACCATGAGCAAGAAAACTACAAACAATAAATGCTGAAGGTGTTGTGGAGAAATGCATACCCTCAACTTCAAGGGGGACGTAAGTTGGAAAGGGCCACGAATGAGAACAGAATGGAGGTGCCTTAAAAAGGTCAACATTGTGCTACCATATGATCCAGCAGGCCCACTCCTCCACCTATAATCTAAGAAGAGAGAATTGGAAAGACACAGGCAGGCAAATCTGCATTGCCCAGTATTACAATAGCCAAGATATGGAAGTAACCAAAAAGACCACCAACAGATGGGTGGGCAAAGAAGAACTCCTCCATGTACAGATGGAATATTCGCTAGTGAAAAAAATGAAACAAAGCCATTTGCAGCACCATAGATGAGTCTAGACGTAATCACGCCACGTGTAGTACGTGAGAAAGCAAAAGGCACATATCCTATCATATCACTTTCAGGAGTTACTTAAAAATTGATACCAATGAAGATATTTCCACAGAGAAAGGCAATCACAGATTCATGAAAAAACTTATGGTTCACCAAATAGAAAGGGATGAGGATTGGATACATTGCCATATTGGGGTTAACAGAGATATACAAACCATGTGAAATATATAACCCCCAAAGACGTACGGAAGACCAGGAGAAGACTACTCAACATTGTGTCATAACCTACATTGGCAAAGAATGCGAGGAAGAAGAGATACATGTATATGTGTGAAAGAACCACATCTTGCACACCTAGAACAAACAAACCATTGTAATCAAATTTGCTGGGATAAAAAATAAAAAGTAAATTACAAATACGAACAAGAAGTAATGAGACATAAAGTTAAAGGGCTTTTTCCTGGCACATTCCATTCTAATATACAACCTAGAACACCACTTCCATTAAGGCTCTGTTTCCCTAGGAACCAAATTTGGTAAAGGAGAAATGCTGCCACCTAGTGGCCGTTTCCTGCAAGAGCAGCTTTAAAGTCACAGCTAATGGTCACTTAACATTCACAAGGACTCAGGGCTGTAAAGGACACTTGCCCTAAATATTTGTGCTGAAGTAGGGAATGGACAAAAAATTCAAAACAGGCAAATGTTTCAAGAAGAGATTATGAAGAGTTAAGTTTTACTCACACTCTTTGTAAAAAAAAAGGAAAATGGATAAAAGCTCAACCTCAGGGAGTGTTAGACGCATGCAATCTAATCTACAAAAAGTTTCAACTTACACCAGTCGGCTGACCATCAGCAAAAAGTCTACAAACAATAAATGCTGAAGGGGTTTTAGAGAACTGTGTACCCTCTGCCTGCTGGTGAGACGTAAAGGGGTAACAGCCAATAATGAGAACAGAAAGGAGCTGCGTTTAAAAGTAAAAATGGAGGTACTATTCAATCCAGCAGGCGCACCATTGGACCTCTCACCTGAGAAGACAATCGAGAAGACACAGGCCGCAAAAGCTGCAGTGCAGCCTTATTCACAATAGCCAAGACAGTGAAGCAATCAAAATGTCCAACAACAGGTAAATGGATAAAGAAGAAGTGGTCCGTGTACACAATGGAATATTAGCCATGGAAGACAATGAACCATTGCTCTTTGAGGCACCACAAATGAGTCTGGAGATAATCACGAAAGATGAGGTAAGTTGGAAAGCAAAAGACCTGTGTTCTATGATAGCACTTATAGGCGTTATCTAATAACTGACACAAATGAACATATTTCCACAGAGAAAGACACTCACAGATTTAGAAAACAAACTATGCTCATCTAAAACGACAGGTGGGGGGAATGGATAAATTAAGATTAGTGTTACTATACGTATACAAACACATATGATATACATATCTCAAAAAGACCAACCATATAGCAAGGGAAGTCTGCGGAACCCTCTGTAACATTTTACATGGGAAGAGGATCTGTACTTGAATAGACATATATAATGTACAAATGAACCAGATTGTGTACACCTAGGACAAACAATATTCTAAGCTTTACCCCAATTAAAACACTTTTAAAAACCAAGAAGAAATAATGACACATAAACTTATGGGGGTTTCTCCACGCACATTCCAATGTAATTTACAACCTAGGAACACGACTTCCAGAAAGGCTCTGCTGCCCTACTCCCCAGATTTGGGAATGGAGAAATGCTGCCTCCTTGAGGCCACTTCCCACAACAGCAGCTTTAAACCCATTGCTAAAGGTCACTAAATATTCACCAAACTTGCAGTTCGGGAAATGACACCTGCTCTCTAAAAAAACGCTGGGGTGGAAAATCGACCAAATAACTCAAAAGAGGGCAACCTTCAAAGAAGACAATTTCAAGAGTTATATCGTACTGCCAATTGTTTCCTTTTTTTAACGGAAAAGAAAACGGCGGAGAAAAATGATGAGTTTTACGAATTTTCAAAGACATGCAAACCCAAATTACAAAAACCTATCAGCTCACAGCAGCCAGAAGGGCCATTAGTATCAATGCTGTAAACAATAAATGCTGAAGCGATTGTGGAGAAATGCGTACCCTCGATTCTAAGGGGGACGTGGTAGGAGCCACTAATGAAAACACAAAGAAGGTGCTTTGAAAAGGGAAACACGGTGCTACCAGTCAATCAATCACACCCACTGCTGGGCCTATCACCTGAGAAAATGAGAATCAAAAAGTCACAGGCTGGCAATCCTGCACTCCAACAATATTTACCATAGCCAACACTTGGAAGCAATGAAAATGTCCATCAACCGAGGAATGCACAAAGAAGAAGTGGTCCACGTACACAGTGGAAAATTACTCCAATAAAAAATAAAAATTGAATTTAAAAATCCAACAAAAGTAAGGAGACATCAGCTTGTGTGGGTTTGTCCGGGCACACTCCACTCTAATTTATAACCGAGAAACACCACAGGCCGCCAGGGCTTTTCCCTAGTTCCCAGGGTGGGGAACATAGAAAGGCTGCCGCCCTCTGGCAGTTACCTGCAAAAGCAGGTTTAAAGCCTGTGCTAATGGTCATTTCATAGGAACAAGTACTGCAGAACTGTAAATGAAACCTGCCCTCAAAATGTCTTCAGGGAGGTAACGGCCAAAACATTTCAAAAGGTGACACGTACGTTAAGAGAACACTTTGAAGAACTAAGGGGTAATCACTGCTTGAAAAATAAAAAGGACATGCCTTAAAGCTCAATTTCAACGGATTATGAGGCACATGCGAATTCAACCACAAAGAGGTATCAGCTCACACTTGTCAGAATAACCATGAGCAAGAAAACTACAAACAATAAATGCTGAAGGTGTTGTGGAGAAATGCATACCCTCAACTTCAAGGGGGACGTAAGTTGGAAAGGGCCACGAATGAGAACAGAATGGAGGTGCCTTAAAAAGGTCAACATTGTGCTACCATATGATCCAGCAGGCCCACTCCTCCACCTATAATCTAAGAAGAGAGAATTGGAAAGACACAGGCAGGCAAATCTGCATTGCCCAGTATTACAATAGCCAAGATATGGAAGTAACCAAAAAGACCACCAACAGATGGGTGGGCAAAGAAGAACTCCTCCATGTACAGATGGAATATTCGCTAGTGAAAAAAATGAAACAATGCCATTTGCAGCACCATAGATGAGTCTAGACGTAATCACGCCACGTGTAGTAAGTGAGAAAGCAAAAGGCACATATCCTATCATATCACTTTCAGGAGTTACTTAAAAATTGATACCAATGAAGATATTTCCACAGAGAAAGGCAATCACAGATTCATTAAAAAACTTATGGTTCACCAAATAGAAAGGGATGAGGATTGGATACATTGCCATATTGGGGTTAACAGAGATATACAAACCATGTGAAATATATAACCCCCAAAGACGTACGGAAGACCAGGAGAAGCCTACTCAACATTGTGTCATAACCTACATTGGCAAAGGATGCGAGGAAGAATAGATACATGTATATGTGTGAAAGAACCACATCTTGCACACCTAGAACAAACAAACCATTGTAATCAAATTTGCTGGGATAAAAAATAAAAAGTAAATTACAAATACGAACAAGAAGTAATGAGACATAAAGTTAAAGGGCTTTTTCCTGGCACATTCCATTCTAATATACAACCTAGAACACCACTTCCATTAAGGCTCTGTTTCCCTATGAACCAAATTTGGTAAAGGAGAAATGCTGCCACCTAGTGGCCGTTTCCTGCAAGAGCAGCTTTAAAATCACAGCTAATGGTCACTTAACATTCACAAGGACTCAGGGCTGTAAAGGACACTTGCCCTAAATATTTGTGCTGAAGTAGGGAATGGACAAAAAATTCAAAACAGGCAAATGTTTCAAGAAGAGATTATGAAGAGTTAAGTTTTACTCACACTCTTTGTAAAAAAAAAGGAAAATGGATAAAAGCTCAACCTCAGGGAGTGTTAGACGCATGCAATCTAATCTACAAAAAGTTTCAACTTACACCAGTCGGCTGACCATCAGCAAAAAGTCTACAAACAATAAATGCTGAAGGGGTTTTAGAGAACTGTGTACCCTCTGCCTGCTGGTGAGACGTAAAGGGGTAACAGCCAATAATGAGAACAGAAAGGAGCTGCGTTTAAAAGTAAAAATGGAGGTACTATTCAATCCAGCAGGCGCACCATTGGACCTCTCACCTGAGAAGACAATCGAGAAGACACAGGCCGCAAAAGCTGCAGTGCAGCCTTATTCACAATAGCCAAGACAGTGAAGCAATCAAAATGTCCAACAACAGGTAAATGGATAAAGAAGAAGTGGTCCGTGTACACAATGGAATATTAGCCATGGAAGACAATGAACCATTGCTCTTTGAGGCACCACAAATGAGTCTGGAGATAATCACGAAAGATGAGGTAAGTTGGAAAGCAAAAGACCTGTGTTCTATGATAGCACTTATAGGCGTTATCTAATAACTGACACAAATGAACATATTTCCACAGAGAAAGACACTCACAGATTTAGAAAACAAACTATGCTCATCTAAAACGACAGGTGGGGGGAATGGATAAATTAAGATTAGTGTTACTATACGTATACAAACACATATGATATACATATCTCAAAAAGACCAACCATATAGCAAGGGAAGTCTGCGGAACCCTCTGTAACATTTTACATGGGAAGAGGATCTGTACTTGAATAGACATATATAATGTACAAATGAACCAGATTGTGTACACCTAGGACAAACAATATTCTAAGCTTTACCCCAATTAAAACACTTTTAAAAACCAAGAAGAAATAATGACACATAAACTTATGGGGGTTTCTCCACGCACATTCCAATGTAATTTACAACCTAGGAACACGACTTCCAGAAAGGCTCTGCTGCCCTACTCCCCAGATTTGGGAATGGAGAAATGCTGCCTCCTTGAGGCCACTTCCCACAACAGCAGCTTTAAACCCATTGCTAAAGGTCACTAAATATTCACCAAACTTGCAGTTCGGGAAATGACACCTGCTCTCTAAAAAAACGCTGGGGTGGAAAATCGACCAAATAACTCAAAAGAGGGCAACCTTCAAAGAAGACAATTTCAAGAGTTATATCGTACTGCCAATTGTTTCCTTTTTTTAACGGAAAAGAAAACGGCGGAGAAAAATGATGAGTTTTACGAATTTTCAAAGACATGCAAACCCAAATTACAAAAACCTATCAGCTCACAGCAGCCAGAAGGGCCATTAGTATCAATGCTGTAAACAATAAATGCTGAAGCGATTGTGGAGAAATGCGTACCCTCGATTCTAAGGGGGACGTGGTAAGAGCCACTAATGAAAACACAAAGAAGGTGCTTTGAAAAGGGAAACACGGTGCTACCAGTCAATCAATCACACCCACTGCTGGGCCTATCACCTGAGAAAATGAGAATCAAAAAGTCACAGGCTGGCAATCCTGCACTCCAACAATATTTACCATAGCCAACACTTGGAAGCAATGAAAATGTCCATCAACCGAGGAATGCACAAAGAAGAAGTGGTCCACGTACACAGTGGAAAATTACTCCAATAAAAAATAAAAATTAAATTTAAAAATCCAACAAAAGTAAGGAGACATCAGCTTGTGTGGGTTTGTCCGGGCACACTCCACTCTAATTTATAACCGAGAAACACCACAGGCCGCCAGGGCTTTTCCCTAGTTACCAGGGTGGGGAACATAGAAAGGCTGCCGCCCTCTGGCAGTTACCTGCAAAAGCAGTTTTAAAGCCTGTGCTAATGGTCATTTCATAGGAACAAGTACTGCAGAACTGTAAATGAAACCAGCCCTCAAAATGTCTTCAGGGAGGTAACGGCCAAAACATTTCAAAAGGTGACACGTACGTTAAGAGAACACTTTGAAGAACTAAGGGGTAATCACTGCTTGAAAAATAAAAAGGACATGCCTTAAAGCTCAATTTCAACGGATTATGAGGCACATGCGAATTCAACCACAAAGAGGTATCAGCTCACACTTGTCAGAATAACCATGAGCAAGAAAACTACAAACAATAAATGCTGAAGGTGTTGTGGAGAAATGCATACCCTCAACTTCAAGGGGGACGTAAGTTGGAAAGGGCCACGAATGAGAACAGAATGGAGGTGCCTTAAAAAGGTCAACATTGTGCTACCATATGATCCAGCAGGCCCACTCCTCCACCTATAATCTAAGAAGAGAGAATTGGAAAGACACAGGCAGGCAAATCTGCATTGCCCAGTATTACAATAGCCAAGATATGGAAGTAACCAAAAAGACCACCAACAGATGGGTGGGCAAAGAAGAACTCCTCCATGTACAGATGGAATATTCGCTAGTGAAAAAAATGAAACAAAGCCATTTGCAGCACCATAGATGAGTCTAGACGTAATCACGCCACGTGTAGTACGTGAGAAAGCAAAAGGCACATATCCTATCATATCACTTTCAGGAGTTACTTAAAAATTGATACCAATGAAGATATTTCCACAGAGAAAGGCAATCACAGATTCATGAAAAAACTTATGGTTCACCAAATAGAAAGGGATGAGGATTGGATACATTGCCATATTGGGGTTAACAGAGATATACAAACCATGTGAAATATATAACCCCCAAAGACGTACGGAAGACCAGGAGAAGACTACTCAACATTGTGTCATAACCTACATTGGCAAAGAATGCGAGGAAGAAGAGATACATGTATATGTGTGAAAGAACCACATCTTGCACACCTAGAACAAACAAACCATTGTAATCAAATTTGCTGGGATAAAAAATAAAAAGTAAATTACAAATACGAACAAGAAGTAATGAGACATAAAGTTAAAGGGCTTTTTCCTGGCACATTCCATTCTAATATACAACCTAGAACACCACTTCCATTAAGGCTCTGTTTCCCTAGGAACCAAATTTGGTAAAGGAGAAATGCTGCCACCTAGTGGCCGTTTCCTGCAAGAGCAGCTTTAAAGTCACAGCTAATGGTCACTTAACATTCACAAGGACTCAGGGCTGTAAAGGACACTTGCCCTAAATATTTGTGCTGAAGTAGGGAATGGACAAAAAATTCAAAACAGGCAAATGTTTCAAGAAGAGATTATGAAGAGTTAAGTTTTACTCACACTCTTTGTAAAAAAAAAGGAAAATGGATAAAAGCTCAACCTCAGGGAGTGTTAGACGCATGCAATCTAATCTACAAAAAGTTTCAACTTACACCAGTCGGCTGACCATCAGCAAAAAGTCTACAAACAATAAATGCTGAAGGGGTTTTAGAGAACTGTGTACCCTCTGCCTGCTGGTGAGACGTAAAGGGGTAACAGCCAATAATGAGAACAGAAAGGAGCTGCGTTTAAAAGTAAAAATGGAGGTACTATTCAATCCAGCAGGCGCACCATTGGACCTCTCACCTGAGAAGACAATCGAGAAGACACAGGCCGCAAAAGCTGCAGTGCAGCCTTATTCACAATAGCCAAGACAGTGAAGCAATCAAAATGTCCAACAGGTAAATGGATAAAGAAGAAGTGGTCCGTGTACACAATGGAATATTAGCCATGGAAGACAATGAACCATTGCTCTTTGAGGCACCACAAATGAGTCTGGAGATAATCACGAAAGATGAGGTAAGTTGGAAAGCAAAAGACCTGTGTTCTATGATAGCACTTATAGGCGTTATCTAATAACTGACACAAATGAACATATTTCCACAGAGAAAGACACTCACAGATTTAGAAAACAAACTATGCTCATCTAAAACGACAGGTGGGGGGAATGGATAAATTAAGATTAGTGTTACTATACGTATACAAACACATATGATATACATATCTCAAAAAGACCAACCATATAGCAAGGGAAGTCTGCGGACCCCTCTGTAACATTTTACATGGGAAGAGGATCTGTACTTGAATAGACATATATAATGTACAAATGAACCAGATTGTGTACACCTAGGACAAACAATATTCTAAACTTTACCCCAATTAAAACACTTTTAAAAACCAAGAAGAAATAATGACACATAAACTTATGGGGGTTTCTCCACGCACATTCCAATGTAATTTACAACCTAGGAACACGACTTCCAGAAAGGCTCTGCTGCCCTACTCCCCAGATTTGGGAATGGAGAAATGCTGCCTCCTTGAGGCCACTTCCCACAACAGCAGCTTTAAACCCATTGCTAAAGGTCACTAAATATTCACCAAACTTGCAGTTTGGGAAATGACACCTGCTCTCTAAAAAAACGCTGGGGTGGAAAATCGACCAAATAACTCAAAAGAGGGCAACCTTCAAAGAAGACAATTTCAAGAGTTATATCGTACTGCCAATTGTTTCCTTTTTTTAACAGAAAAGAAAACGGCGGAGAAAAATGATGAGTTTTACGAATTTTCAAAGACATGCAAACCCAAATTACAAAAACCTATCAGCTCACAGCAGCCAGAAGGGCCATTAGCATCAATGCTGTAAACAATAAATGCTGAAGCGATTGTGGAGAAATGCGTACCCTCGATTCTAAGGGGGACGTGGTAAGAGCCACTAATGAAAACACAAAGAAGGTGCTTTGAAAAGGGAAACACGGTGCTACCAGTCAATCAATCACACCCACTGCTGGGCCTATCACCTGAGAAAATGAGAATCAAAAAGTCACAGGCTGGCAATCCTGCACTCCAACAATATTTACCATAGCCAACACTTGGAAGCAATGAAAATGTCCATCAACCGAGGAATGCACAAAGAAGAAGTGGTCCACGTACACAGTGGAAAATTACTCCAATAAAAAATAAAAATTAAATTTAAAAATCTAACAAAAGTAAGGAGACATCAGCTTGTGTGGGTTTGTCCGGGCACACTCCACTCTAATTTATAACCGAGAAACACCACAGGCCGCCAGGGCTTTTCCCTAGTTACCAGGGTGGGGAACATAGAAAGGCTGCCGCCCTCTGGCAGTTACCTGCAAAAGCAGTTTTAAAGCCTGTGCTAATGGTCATTTCATAGGAACAAGTACTGCAGAACTGTAAATGAAACCAGCCCTCAAAATGTCTTCAGGGAGGTAACGGCCAAAACATTTCAAAAGGTGACACGTACGTTAAGAGAACACTTTGAAGAACTAAGGGGTAATCACTGCTTGAAAAATAAAAAGGACATGCCTTAAAGCTCAATTTCAACGGATTATGAGGCACATGCGAATTCAACCACAAAGAGGTATCAGCTCACACTTGTCAGAATAACCATGAGCAAGAAAACTACAAACAATAAATGCTGAAGGTGTTGTGGAGAAATGCATACCCTCAACTTCAAGGGGGACGTAAGTTGGAAAGGGCCACGAATGAGAACAGAATGGAGGTGCCTTAAAAAGGTCAACATTGTGCTACCATATGATCCAGCAGGCCCACTCCTCCACCTATAATCTAAGAAGAGAGAATTGGAAAGACACAGGCAGGCAAATCTGCATTGCCCAGTATTACAATAGCCAAGATATGGAAGTAACCAAAAAGACCACCAACAGATGGGTGGGCAAAGAAGAACTCCTCCATGTACAGATGGAATATTCGCTAGTGAAAAAAATGAAACAAAGCCATTTGCAGCACCATAGATGAGTCTAGACGTAATCACGCCACGTGTAGTACGTGAGAAAGCAAAAGGCACATATCCTATCATATCACTTTCAGGAGTTACTTAAAAATTGATACCAATGAAGATATTTCCACAGAGAAAGGCAATCACAGATTCATGAAAAAACTTATGGTTCACCAAATAGAAAGGGATGAGGATTGGATACATTGCCATATTGGGGTTAACAGAGATATACAAACCATGTGAAATATATAACCCCCAAAGACGTACGGAAGACCAGGAGAAGACTACTCAACATTGTGTCATAACCTACATTGGCAAAGAATGCGAGGAAGAAGAGATACATGTATATGTGTGAAAGAACCACATCTTGCACACCTAGAACAAACAAACCATTGTAATCAAATTTGCTGGGATAAAAAATAAAAAGTAAATTACAAATACGAACAAGAAGTAATGAGACATAAAGTTAAAGGGCTTTTTCCTGGCACATTCCATTCTAATATACAACCTAG
Organism: Balaenoptera borealis; assembly: GCF_965194805.1. Classification (NCBI taxonomy): domain Eukaryota; kingdom Metazoa; phylum Chordata; class Mammalia; order Artiodactyla; family Balaenopteridae; genus Balaenoptera; species Balaenoptera borealis. Next base: position 51,194 of record NW_028123543.1, read on the forward strand.
AACACCACTTCCATTAAGGCTCTGTTTCCCTAGGAACCAAATTTGGTAAAGGAGAAATGCTGCCACCTAGTGGCCGTTTCCTGCAAGAGCAGCTTTAAAGTCACAGCTAATGGTCACTTAACATTCACAAGGACTCAGGGCTGTAAAGGACACTTGCCCTAAATATTTGTGCTGAAGTAGGGAATGGACAAAAAATTCAAAACAGGCAAATGTTTCAAGAAGAGATTATGAAGAGTTAAGTTTTACTCACACTCTTTGTAAAAAAAAAGGAAAATGGATAAAAGCTCAACCTCAGGGAGTGTTAGACGCATGCAATCTAATCTACAAAAAGTTTCAACTTACACCAGTCGGCTGACCATCAGCAAAAAGTCTACAAACAATAAATGCTGAAGGGGTTTTAGAGAACTGTGTACCCTCTGCCTGCTGGTGAGACGTAAAGGGGTAACAGCCAATAATGAGAACAGAAAGGAGCTGCGTTTAAAAGTAAAAATGGAGGTACTATTCAATCCAGCAGGCGCACCATTGGACCTCTCACCTGAGAAGACAATCGAGAAGACACAGGCCGCAAAAGCTGCAGTGCAGCCTTATTCACAATAGCCAAGACAGTGAAGCAATCAAAATGTCCAACAACAGGTAAATGGATAAAGAAGAAGTGGTCCGTGTACACAATGGAATATTAGCCATGGAAGACAATGAACCATTGCTCTTTGAGGCACCACAAATGAGTCTGGAGATAATCACGAAAGATGAGGTAAGTTGGAAAGCAAAAGACCTGTGTTCTATGATAGCACTTATAGGCGTTATCTAATAACTGACACAAATGAACATATTTCCACAGAGAAAGACACTCACAGATTTAGAAAACAAACTATGCTCATCTAAAACGACAGGTGGGGGGAATGGATAAATTAAGATTAGTGTTACTATACGTATACAAACACATATGATATACATATCTCAAAAAGACCAACCATATAGCAAGGGAAGTCTGCGGAACCCTCTGTAACATTTTACATGGGAAGAGGATCTGTACTTGAATAGACATATATAATGTACAAATGAACCAGATTGTGTACACCTAGGACAAACAATATTCTAAGCTTTACCCCAATTAAAACACTTTTAAAAACCAAGAAGAAATAATGACACATAAACTTATGGGGGTTTCTCCACGCACATTCCAATGTAATTTACAACCTAGGAACACGACTTCCAGAAAGGCTCTGCTGCCCTACTCCCCAGATTTGGGAATGGAGAAATGCTGCCTCCTTGAGGCCACTTCCCACAACAGCAGCTTTAAACCCATTGCTAAAGGTCACTAAATATTCACCAAACTTGCAGTTCGGGAAACGACACCTGCTCTCTAAAAAAACGCTGGGGTGGAAAATCGACCAAATAACTCAAAAGAGGGCAACCTTCAAAGAAGACAATTTCAAGAGTTATATCGTACTGCCAATTGTTTCCTTTTTTTAACGGAAAAGAAAACGGCGGAGAAAAATGATGAGTTTTACGAATTTTCAAAGACATGCAAACCCAAATTACAAAAACCTATCAGCTCACAGCAGCCAGAAGGGCCATTAGCATCAATGCTGTAAACAATAAATGCTGAAGCGATTGTGGAGAAATGCGTACCCTCGATTCTAAGGGGGACGTGGTAAGAGCCACTAATGAAAACACAAAGAAGGTGCTTTGAAAAGGGAAACACGGTGCTACCAGTCAATCAATCACACCCACTGCTGGGCCTATCACCTGAGAAAATGAGAATCAAAAAGTCACAGGCTGGCAATCCTGCACTCCAACAATATTTACCATAGCCAACACTTGGAAGCAATGAAAATGTCCATCAACCGAGGAATGCACAAAGAAGAAGTGGTCCACGTACACAGTGGAAAATTACTCCAATAAAAAATAAAAATTAAATTTAAAAATCTAACAAAAGTAAGGAGACATCAGCTTGTGTGGGTTTGTCCGGGCACACTCCACTCTAATTTATAACCGAGAAACACCACAGGCCGCCAGGGCTTTTCCCTAGTTACCAGGGTGGGGAACATAGAAAGGCTGCCGCCCTCTGGCAGTTACCTGCAAAAGCAGTTTTAAAGCCTGTGCTAATGGTCATTTCATAGGAACAAGTACTGCAGAACTGTAAATGAAACCAGCCCTCAAAATGTCTTCAGGGAGGTAACGGCCAAAACATTTCAAAAGGTGACACGTACGTTAAGAGAACACTTTGAAGAACTAAGGGGTAATCACTGCTTGAAAAATAAAAAGGACATGCCTTAAAGCTCAATTTCAACGGATTATGAGGCACATGCGAATTCAACCACAAAGAGGTATCAGCTCACACTTGTCAGAATAACCATGAGCAAGAAAACTACAAACAATAAATGCTGAAGGTGTTGTGGAGAAATGCATACCCTCAACTTCAAGGGGGACGTAAGTTGGAAAGGGCCACGAATGAGAACAGAATGGAGGTGCCTTAAAAAGGTCAACATTGTGCTACCATATGATCCAGCAGGCCCACTCCTCCACCTATAATCTAAGAAGAGAGAATTGGAAAGACACAGGCAGGCAAATCTGCATTGCCCAGTATTACAATAGCCAAGATATGGAAGTAACCAAAAAGACCACCAACAGATGGGTGGGCAAAGAAGAACTCCTCCATGTACAGATGGAATATTCGCTAGTGAAAAAAATGAAACAAAGCCATTTGCAGCACCATAGATGAGTCTAGACGTAATCACGCCACGTGTAGTATGTGAGAAAGCAAAAGGCACATATCCTATCATATCACTTTCAGGAGTTACTTAAAAATTGATACCAATGAAGATATTTCCACAGAGAAAGGCAATCACAGATTCATGAAAAAACTTATGGTTCACCAAATAGAAAGGGATGAGGATTGGATACATTGCCATATTGGGGTTAACAGAGATATACAAACCATGTGAAATATATAACCCCCAAAGACGTACGGAAGACCAGGAGAAGACTACTCAACATTGTGTCATAACCTACATTGGCAAAGAATGCGAGGAAGAAGAGATACATGTATATGTGTGAAAGAACCACATCTTGCACACCTAGAACAAACAAACCATTGTAATCAAATTTGCTGGGATAAAAAATAAAAAGTAAATTACAAATACGAACAAGAAGTAATGAGACATAAAGTTAAAGGGCTTTTTCCTGGCACATTCCATTCTAATATACAACCTCGAACACCACTTCCATTAAGGCTCTGTTTCCCTAGTAACCAAATTTGGTAAAGGAGAAATGCTGCCACCTAGTGGCCGTTTCCTGCAAGAGCAGCTTTAAAGTCACAGCTAATGGTCACTTAACATTCACAAGGACTCAGGGCTGTAAAGGACACTTGCCCTAAATATTTGTGCTGAAGTAGGGAATGGACAAAAAATTCAAAACAGGCAAATGTTTCAAGAAGAGATTATGAAGAGTTAAGTTTTACTCACACTCTTTGTAAAAAAAAAGGAAAATGGATAAAAGCTCAACCTCAGGGAGTGTTAGACGCATGCAATCTAATCTACAAAAAGTTTCAACTTACACCAGTCGACTGACCATCAGCAAAAAGTCTACAAACAATAAATGCTGAAGGGGTTTTAGAGAACTGTGTACCCTCTGCCTGCTGGTGAGACGTAAAGGGGTAACAGCCAATAATGAGAACAGAAAGGAGCTGCGTTTAAAAGTAAAAATGGAGGTACTATTCAATCCAGCAGGCGCACCATTGGACCTCTCACCTGAGAAGACAAGAATCGAGAAGACACAGGCCGCAAAAGCTGCAGTGCAGCCTTATTCACAATAGCCAAGACAGTGAAGCAATCAAAATGTCCAACAACAGGTAAATGGATAAAGAAGAAGTGGTCCGTGTACACAATGGAATATTAGCCATGGAAGACAATGAACCATTGCTCTTTGAGGCACCACAAATGAGTCTGGAGATAATCACGAAAGATGAGGTAAGTTGGAAAGCAAAAGACCTGTGTTCTATGATAGCACTTATAGGCGTTATCTAATAACTGACACAAATGAACATATTTCCACAGAGAAAGACACTCACAGATTTAGAAAACAAACTATGCTCATCTAAAACGACAGGTGGGGGGAATGGATAAATTAAGATTAGTGTTACTATACGTATACAAACACATATGATATACATATCTCAAAAAGACCAACCATATAGCAAGGGAAGTCTGCGGAACCCTCTGTAACATTTTACATGGGAAGAGGATCTGTACTTGAATAGACATATATAATGTACAAATGAACCAGATTGTGTACACCTAGGACAAACAATATTCTAAGCTTTACCCCAATTAAAACACTTTTAAAAACCAAGAAGAAATAATGACACATAAACTTATGGGGGTTTCTCCACGCACATTCCAATGTAATTTACAACCTAGGAACACGACTTCCAGAAAGGCTCTGCTGCCCTACTCCCCAGATTTGGGAATGGAGAAATGCTGCCTCCTTGAGGCCACTTCCCACAACAGCAGCTTTAAACCCATTGCTAAAGGTCACTAAATATTCACCAAACTTGCAGTTCGGGAAACGACACCTGCTCTCTAAAAAAACGCTGCGGTGGAAAATCGACCAAATAACTCAAAAGAGGGCAACCTTCCAAGAAGACAATTTCAAGAGTTATATCGTACTGCCAATTGTTTCCTTTTTTTAACGGAAAAGAAAACGGCGGAGAAAAATGATGAGTTTTACGAATTTTCAAAGACATGCAAACCCAAATTACAAAAACCTATCAGCTCACAGCAGCCAGAAGGGCCATTAGTATCAATGCTGTAAACAATAAATGCTGAAGCGATTGTGGAGAAATGCGTACCCTCGATTCTAAGGGGGACGTGGTAGGAGCCACTAATGAAAACACAAAGAAGGTGCTTTGAAAAGGGAAACACGGTGCTACCAGTCAATCAATCACACCCACTGCTGGGCCTATCACCTGAGAAAATGAGAATCAAAAAGTCACAGGCTGGCAATCCTGCACTCCAACAATATTTACCATAGCCAACACTTGGAAGCAATGAAAATGTCCATCAACCGAGGAATGCACAAAGAAGAAGTGGTCCACGTACACAGTGGAAAATTACTCCAATAAAAAATAAAAATTGAATTTAAAAATCCAACAAAAGTAAGGAGACATCAGCTTGTGTGGGTTTGTCCGGGCACACTCCACTCTAATTTATAACCGAGAAACACCACAGGCCGCCAGGGCTTTTCCCTAGTTACCAGGGTGGGGAACATAGAAAGGCTGCCGCCCTCTGGCAGTTACCTGCAAAAGCAGTTTTAAAGCCTGTGCTAATGGTCATTTCATAGGAACAAGTACTGCAGAACTGTAAATGAAACCAGCCCTCAAAATGTCTTCAGGGAGGTAACGGCCAAAACATTTCAAAAGGTGACACGTACGTTAAGAGAACACTTTGAAGAACTAAGGGGTAATCACTGCTTGAAAAATAAAAAGGACATGCCTTAAAGCTCAATTTCAACGGATTATGAGGCACATGCGAATTCAACCACAAAGAGGTATCAGCTCACACTTGTCAGAATAACCATGAGCAAGAAAACTACAAACAATAAATGCTGAAGGTGTTGTGGAGAAATGCATACCCTCAACTTCAAGGGGGACGTAAGTTGGAAAGGGCCACGAATGAGAACAGAATGGAGGTGCCTTAAAAAGGTCAACATTGTGCTACCATATGATCCAGCAGGCCCACTCCTCCACCTATAATCTAAGAAGAGAGAATTGGAAAGACACAGGCAGGCAAATCTGCATTGCCCAGTATTACAATAGCCAAGATATGGAAGTAACCAAAAAGACCACCAACAGATGGGTGGGCAAAGAAGAACTCCTCCATGTACAGATGGAATATTCGCTAGTGAAAAAAATGAAACAATGCCATTTGCAGCACCATAGATGAGTCTAGACGTAATCACGCCACGTGTAGTAAGTGAGAAAGCAAAAGGCACATATCCTATCATATCACTTTCAGGAGTTACTTAAAAATTGATACCAATGAAGATATTTCCACAGAGAAAGGCAATCACAGATTCATGAAAAAACTTATGGTTCACCAAATAGAAAGGGATGAGGATTGGATACATTGCCATATTGGGGTTAACAGAGATATACAAACCATGTGAAATATATAACCCCCAAAGACGTACGGAAGACCAGGAGAAGCCTACTCAACATTGTGTCATAACCTACATTGGCAAAGGATGCGAGGAAGAAGAGATACATGTATATGTGTGAAAGAACCACATCTTGCACACCTAGAACAAACAAACCATTGTAATCAAATTTGCTGGGATAAAAAATAAAAAGTAAATTACAAATACGAACAAGAAGTAATGAGACATAAAGTTAAAGGGCTTTTTCCTGGCACATTCCATTCTAATATACAACCTAGAACACCACTTCCATTAAGGCTCTGTTTCCCTAGGAACCAAATTTGGTAAAGGAGAAATGCTGCCACCTAGTGGCCGTTTCCTGCAAGAGCAGCTTTAAAGTCACAGCTAATGGTCACTTAACATTCACAAGGACTCAGGGCTGTAAAGGACACTTGCCCTAAATATTTGTGCTGAAGTAGGGAATGGACAAAAAATTCAAAACAGGCAAATGTTTCAAGAAGAGATTATGAAGAGTTAAGTTTTACTCACACTCTTTGTAAAAAAAAAGGAAAATGGATAAAAGCTCAACCTCAGGGAGTGTTAGACGCATGCAATCTAATCTACAAAAAGTTTCAACTTACACCAGTCGGCTGACCATCAGCAAAAAGTCTACAAACAATAAATGCTGAAGGGGTTTTAGAGAACTGTGTACCCTCTGCCTGCTGGTGAGACGTAAAGGGGTAACAGCCAATAATGAGAACAGAAAGGAGCTGCGTTTAAAAGTAAAAATGGAGGTACTATTCAATCCAGCAGGCGCACCATTGGACCTCTCACCTGAGAAGACAATCGAGAAGACACAGGCCGCAAAAGCTGCAGTGCAGCCTTATTCACAATAGCCAAGACAGTGAAGCAATCAAAATGTCCAACAGGTAAATGGATAAAGAAGAAGTGGTCCGTGTACACAATGGAATATTAGCCATGGAAGACAATGAACCATTGCTCTTTGAGGCACCACAAATGAGTCTGGAGATAATCACGAAAGATGAGGTAAGTTGGAAAGCAAAAGACCTGTGTTCTATGATAGCACTTATAGGCGTTATCTAATAACTGACACAAATGAACATATTTCCACAGAGAAAGACACTCACAGATTTAGAAAACAAACTATGCTCATCTAAAACGACAGGTGGGGGGAATGGATAAATTAAGATTAGTGTTACTATACGTATACAAACACATATGATATACATATCTCAAAAAGACCAACCATATAGCAAGGGAAGTCTGCGGAACCCTCTGTAACATTTTACATGGGAAGAGGATCTGTACTTGAATAGACATATATAATGTACAAATGAACCAGATTGTGTACACCTAGGACAAACAATATTCTAAGCTTTACCCCAATTAAAACACTTTTAAAAACCAAGAAGAAATAATGACACATAAACTTATGGGGGTTTCTCCACGCACATTCCAATGTAATTTACAACCTAGGAACACGACTTCCAGAAAGGCTCTGCTGCCCTACTCCCCAGATTTGGGAATGGAGAAATGCTGCCTCCTTGAGGCCACTTCCCACAACAGCAGCTTTAAACCCATTGCTAAAGGTCACTAAATATTCACCAAACTTGCAGTTCGGGAAACGACACCTGCTCTCTAAAAAAACGCTGCGGTGGAAAATCGACCAAATAACTCAAAAGAGGGCAACCTTCCAAGAAGACAATTTCAAGAGTTATATCGTACTGCCAATTGTTTCCTTTTTTTAACGGAAAAGAAAACGGCGGAGAAAAATGATGAGTTTTACGAATTTTCAAAGACATGCAAACCCAAATTACAAAAACCTATCAGCTCACAGCAGCCAGAAGGGCCATTAGCATCAATGCTGTAAACAATAAATGCTGAAGCGATTGTGGAGAAATGCGTACCCTCGATTCTAAGGGGGACGTGGTAAGAGCCACTAATGAAAACACAAAGAAGGTGCTTTGAAAAGGGAAACACGGTGCTACCAGTCAATCAATCACACCCACTGCTGGGCCTATCACCTGAGAAAATGAGAATCAAAAAGTCACAGGCTGGCAATCCTGCACTCCAACAATATTTACCATAGCCAACACTTGGAAGCAATGAAAATGTCCATCAACCGAGGAATGCACAAAGAAGAAGTGGTCCACGTACACAGTGGAAAATTACTCCAATAAAAAATAAAAATTAAATTTAAAAATCTAACAAAAGTAAGGAGACATCAGCTTGTGTGGGTTTGTCCGGGCACACTCCACTCTAATTTATAACCGAGAAACACCACAGGCCGCCAGGGCTTTTCCCTAGTTACCAGGGTGGGGAACATAGAAAGGCTGCCGCCCTCTGGCAGTTACCTGCAAAAGCAGTTTTAAAGCCTGTGCTAATGGTCATTTCATAGGAACAAGTACTGCAGAACTGTAAATGAAACCAGCCCTCAAAATGTCTTCAGGGAGGTAACGGCCAAAACATTTCAAAAGGTGACACGTACGTTAAGAGAACACTTTGAAGAACTAAGGGGTAATCACTGCTTGAAAAATAAAAAGGACATGCCTTAAAGCTCAATTTCAACGGATTATGAGGCACATGCGAATTCAACCACAAAGAGGTATCAGCTCACACTTGTCAGAATAACCATGAGCAAGAAAACTACAAACAATAAATGCTGAAGGTGTTGTGGAGAAATGCATACCCTCAACTTCAAGGGGGACGTAAGTTGGAAAGGGCCACGAATGAGAACAGAATGGAGGTGCCTTAAAAAGGTCAACATTGTGCTACCATATGATCCAGCAGGCCCACTCCTCCACCTATAATCTAAGAAGAGAGAATTGGAAAGACACAGGCAGGCAAATCTGCATTGCCCAGTATTACAATAGCCAAGATATGGAAGTAACCAAAAAGACCACCAACAGATGGGTGGGCAAAGAAGAACTCCTCCATGTACAGATGGAATATTCGCTAGTGAAAAAAATGAAACAAAGCCATTTGCAGCACCATAGATGAGTCTAGACGTAATCACGCCACGTGTAGTATGTGAGAAAGCAAAAGGCACATATCCTATCATATCACTTTCAGGAGTTACTTAAAAATTGATACCAATGAAGATATTTCCACAGAGAAAGGCAATCACAGATTCATGAAAAAACTTATGGTTCACCAAATAGAAAGGGATGAGGATTGGATACATTGCCATATTGGGGTTAACAGAGATATACAAACCATGTGAAATATATAACCCCCAAAGACGTACGGAAGACCAGGAGAAGACTACTCAACATTGTGTCATAACCTACATTGGCAAAGAATGCGAGGAAGAAGAGATACATGTATATGTGTGAAAGAACCACATCTTGCACACCTAGAACAAACAAACCATTGTAATCAAATTTGCTGGGATAAAAAATAAAAAGTAAATTACAAATACGAACAAGAAGTAATGAGACATAAAGTTAAAGGGCTTTTTCCTGGCACATTCCATTCTAATATACAACCTCGAACACCACTTCCATTAAGGCTCTGTTTCCCTAGTAACCAAATTTGGTAAAGGAGAAATGCTGCCACCTAGTGGCCGTTTCCTGCAAGAGCAGCTTTAAAGTCACAGCTAATGGTCACTTAACATTCACAAGGACTCAGGGCTGTAAAGGACACTTGCCCTAAATATTTGTGCTGAAGTAGGGAATGGACAAAAAATTCAAAACAGGCAAATGTTTCAAGAAGAGATTATGAAGAGTTAAGTTTTACTCACACTCTTTGTAAAAAAAAAGGAAAATGGATAAAAGCTCAACCTCAGGGAGTGTTAGACGCATGCAATCTAATCTACAAAAAGTTTCAACTTACACCAGTCGACTGACCATCAGCAAAAAGTCTACAAACAATAAATGCTGAAGGGGTTTTAGAGAACTGTGTACCCTCTGCCTGCTGGTGAGACGTAAAGGGGTAACAGCCAATAATGAGAACAGAAAGGAGCTGCGTTTAAAAGTAAAAATGGAGGTACTATTCAATCCAGCAGGCGCACCATTGGACCTCTCACCTGAGAAGACAAGAATCGAGAAGACACAGGCCGCAAAAGCTGCAGTGCAGCCTTATTCACAATAGCCAAGACAGTGAAGCAATCAAAATGTCCAACAACAGGTAAATGGATAAAGAAGAAGTGGTCCGTGTACACAATGGAATATTAGCCATGGAAGACAATGAACCATTGCTCTTTGAGGCACCACAAATGAGTCTGGAGATAATCACGAAAGATGAGGTAAGTTGGAAAGCAAAAGACCTGTGTTCTATGATAGCACTTATAGGCGTTATCTAATAACTGACACAAATGAACATATTTCCACAGAGAAAGACACTCACAGATTTAGAAAACAAACTATGCTCATCTAAAACGACAGGTGGGGGGAATGGATAAATTAAGATTAGTGTTACTATACGTATACAAACACATATGATATACATATCTCAAAAAGACCAACCATATAGCAAGGGAAGTCTGCGGAACCCTCTGTAACATTTTACATGGGAAGAGGATCTGTACTTGAATAGACATATATAATGTACAAATGAACCAGATTGTGTACACCTAGGACAAACAATATTCTAAGCTTTACCCCAATTAAAACACTTTTAAAAACCAAGAAGAAATAATGACACATAAACTTATGGGGGTTTCTCCACGCACATTCCAATGTAATTTACAACCTAGGAACACGACTTCCAGAAAGGCTCTGCTGCCCTACTCCCCAGATTTGGGAATGGAGAAATGCTGCCTCCTTGAGGCCACTTCCCACAACAGCAGCTTTAAACCCATTGCTAAAGGTCACTAAATATTCACCAAACTTGCAGTTCGGGAAACGACACCTGCTCTCTAAAAAAACGCTGCGGTGGAAAATCGACCAAATAACTCAAAAGAGGGCAACCTTCCAAGAAGACAATTTCAAGAGTTATATCGTACTGCCAATTGTTTCCTTTTTTTAACGGAAAAGAAAACGGCGGAGAAAAATGATGAGTTTTACGAATTTTCAAAGACATGCAAACCCAAATTACAAAAACCTATCAGCTCACAGCAGCCAGAAGGGCCATTAGCATCAATGCTGTAAACAATAAATGCTGAAGCGATTGTGGAGAAATGCGTACCCTCGATTCTAAGGGGGACGTGGTAAGAGCCACTAATGAAAACACAAAGAAGGTGCTTTGAAAAGGGAAACACGGTGCTACCAGTCAATCAATCACACCCACTGCTGGGCCTATCACCTGAGAAAATGAGAATCAAAAAGTCACAGGCTGGCAATCCTGCACTCCAACAATATTTACCATAGCCAACACTTGGAAGCAATGAAAATGTCCATCAACCGAGGAATGCACAAAGAAGAAGTGGTCCACGTACACAGTGGAAAATTACTCCAATAAAAAATAAAAATTAAATTTAAAAATCTAACAAAAGTAAGGAGACATCAGCTTGTGTGGGTTTGTCCGGGCACACTCCACTCTAATTTATAACCGAGAAACACCACAGGCCGCCAGGGCTTTTCCCTAGTTACCAGGGTGGGGAACATAGAAAGGCTGCCGCCCTCTGGCAGTTACCTGCAAAAGCAGTTTTAAAGCCTGTGCTAATGGTCATTTCATAGGAACAAGTACTGCAGAACTGTAAATGAAACCAGCCCTCAAAATGTCTTCAGGGAGGTAACGGCCAAAACATTTCAAAAGGTGACACGTACGTTAAGAGAACACTTTGAAGAACTAAGGGGTAATCACTGCTTGAAAAATAAAAAGGACATGCCTTAAAGCTCAATTTCAACGGATTATGAGGCACATGCGAATTCAACCACAAAGAGGTATCAGCTCACACTTGTCAGAATAACCATGAGCAAGAAAACTACAAACAATAAATGCTGAAGGTGTTGTGGAGAAATGCATACCCTCAACTTCAAGGGGGACGTAAGTTGGAAAGGGCCACGAATGAGAACAGAATGGAGGTGCCTTAAAAAGGTCAACATTGTGCTACCATATGATCCAGCAGGCCCACTCCTCCACCTATAATCTAAGAAGAGAGAATTGGAAAGACACAGGCAGGCAAATCTGCATTGCCCAGTATTACAATAGCCAAGATATGGAAGTAACCAAAAAGACCACCAACAGATGGGTGGGCAAAGAAGAACTCCTCCATGTACAGATGGAATATTCGCTAGTGAAAAAAATGAAACAAAGCCATTTGCAGCACCATAGATGAGTCTAGACGTAATCACGCCACGTGTAGTATGTGAGAAAGCAAAAGGCACATATCCTATCATATCACTTTCAGGAGTTACTTAAAAATTGATACCAATGAAGATATTTCCACAGAGAAAGGCAATCACAGATTCATGAAAAAACTTATGGTTCACCAAATAGAAAGGGATGAGGATTGGATACATTGCCATATTGGGGTTAACAGAGATATACAAACCATGTGAAATATATAACCCCCAAAGACGTACGGAAGACCAGGAGAAGACTACTCAACATTGTGTCATAACCTACATTGGCAAAGAATGCGAGGAAGAAGAGATACATGTATATGTGTGAAAGAACCACATCTTGCACACCTAGAACAAACAAACCATTGTAATCAAATTTGCTGGGATAAAAAATAAAAAGTAAATTACAAATACGAACAAGAAGTAATGAGACATAAAGTTAAAGGGCTTTTTCCTGGCACATTCCATTCTAATATACAACCTCGAACACCACTTCCATTAAGGCTCTGTTTCCCTAGTAACCAAATTTGGTAAAGGAGAAATGCTGCCACCTAGTGGCCGTTTCCTGCAAGAGCAGCTTTAAAGTCACAGCTAATGGTCACTTAACATTCACAAGGACTCAGGGCTGTAAAGGACACTTGCCCTAAATATTTGTGCTGAAGTAGGGAATGGACAAAAAATTCAAAACAGGCAAATGTTTCAAGAAGAGATTATGAAGAGTTAAGTTTTACTCACACTCTTTGTAAAAAAAAAGGAAAATGGATAAAAGCTCAACCTCAGGGAGTGTTAGACGCATGCAATCTAATCTACAAAAAGTTTCAACTTACACCAGTCGACTGACCATCAGCAAAAAGTCTACAAACAATAAATGCTGAAGGGGTTTTAGAGAACTGTGTACCCTCTGCCTGCTGGTGAGACGTAAAGGGGTAACAGCCAATAATGAGAACAGAAAGGAGCTGCGTTTAAAAGTAAAAATGGAGGTACTATTCAATCCAGCAGGCGCACCATTGGACCTCTCACCTGAGAAGACAAGAATCGAGAAGACACAGGCCGCAAAAGCTGCAGTGCAGCCTTATTCACAATAGCCAAGACAGTGAAGCAATCAAAATGTCCAACAACAGGTAAATGGATAAAGAAGAAGTGGTCCGTGTACACAATGGAATATTAGCCATGGAAGACAATGAACCATTGCTCTTTGAGGCACCACAAATGAGTCTGGAGATAATCACGAAAGATGAGGTAAGTTGGAAAGCAAAAGACCTGTGTTCTATGATAGCACTTATAGGCGTTATCTAATAACTGACACAAATGAACATATTTCCACAGAGAAAGACACTCACAGATTTAGAAAACAAACTATGCTCATCTAAAACGACAGGTGGGGGGAATGGATAAATTAAGATTAGTGTTACTATACGTATACAAACACATATGATATACATATCTCAAAAAGACCAACCATATAGCAAGGGAAGTCTGCGGAACCCTCTGTAACATTTTACATGGGAAGAGGATCTGTACTTGAATAGACATATATAATGTACAAATGAACCAGATTGTGTACACCTAGGACAAACAATATTCTAAGCTTTACCCCAATTAAAACACTTTTAAAAACCAAGAAGAAATAATGACACATAAACTTATGGGGGTTTCTCCACGCACATTCCAATGTAATTTACAACCTAGGAACACGACTTCCAGAAAGGCTCTGCTGCCCTACTCCCCAGATTTGGGAATGGAGAAATGCTGCCTCCTTGAGGCCACTTCCCACAACAGCAGCTTTAAACCCATTGCTAAAGGTCACTAAATATTCACCAAACTTGCAGTTCGGGAAACGACACCTGCTCTCTAAAAAAACGCTGCGGTGGAAAATCGACCAAATAACTCAAAAGAGGGCAACCTTCCAAGAAGACAATTTCAAGAGTTATATCGTACTGCCAATTGTTTCCTTTTTTTAACGGAAAAGAAAACGGCGGAGAAAAATGATGAGTTTTACGAATTTTCAAAGACATGCAAACCCAAATTACAAAAACCTATCAGCTCACAGCAGCCAGAAGGGCCATTAGCATCAATGCTGTAAACAATAAATGCTGAAGCGATTGTGGAGAAATGCGTACCCTCGATTCTAAGGGGGACGTGGTAGGAGCCACTAATGAAAACACAAAGAAGGTGCTTTGAAAAGGGAAACACGGTGCTACCAGTCAATCAATCACACCCACTGCTGGGCCTATCACCTGAGAAAATGAGAATCAAAAAGTCACAGGCTGGCAATCCTGCACTCCAACAATATTTACCATAGCCAACACTTGGAAGCAATGAAAATGTCCATCAACCGAGGAATGCACAAAGAAGAAGTGGTCCACGTACACAGTGGAAAATTACTCCAATAAAAAATAAAAATTGAATTTAAAAATCCAACAAAAGTAAGGAGACATCAACTTGTGTGGGTTTGTCCGGGCACACTCCACTCTAATTTATAACCGAGAAACACCACAGGCCGCCAGGGCTTTTCCCTAGTTACCAGGGTGGGGAACATAGAAAGGCTGCCGCCCTCTGGCAGTTACCTGCAAAAGCAGTTTTAAAGCCTGTGCTAATGGTCATTTCATAGGAACAAGTACTGCAGAACTGTAAATGAAACCAGCCCTCAAAATGTCTTCAGGGAGGTAACGGCCAAAACATTTCAAAAGGTGACACGTACGTTAAGAGAACACTTTGAAGAACTAAGGGGTAATCACTGCTTGAAAAATAAAAAGGACATGCCTTAAAGCTCAATTTCAACGGATTATGAGGCACATGCGAATTCAACCACAAAGAGGTATCAGCTCACACTTGTCAGAATAACCATGAGCAAGAAAACTACAAACAATAAATGCTGAAGGTGTTGTGGAGAAATGCATACCCTCAACTTCAAGGGGGACGTAAGTTGGAAAGGGCCACGAATGAGAACAGAATGGAGGTGCCTTAAAAAGGTCAACATTGTGCTACCATATGATCCAGCAGGCCCACTCCTCCACCTATAATCTAAGAAGAGAGAATTGGAAAGACACAGGCAGGCAAATCTGCATTGCCCAGTATTACAATAGCCAAGATATGGAAGTAACCAAAAAGACCACCAACAGATGGGTGGGCAAAGAAGAACTCCTCCATGTACAGATGGAATATTCGCTAGTGAAAAAAATGAAACAAAGCCATTTGCAGCACCATAGATGAGTCTAGACGTAATCACGCCACGTGTAGTATGTGAGAAAGCAAAAGGCACATATCCTATCATATCACTTTCAGGAGTTACTTAAAAATTGATACCAATGAAGATATTTCCACAGAGAAAGGCAATCACAGATTCATGAAAAAACTTATGGTTCACCAAATAGAAAGGGATGAGGATTGGATACATTGCCATATTGGGGTTAACAGAGATATACAAACCATGTGAAATATATAACCCCCAAAGACGTACGGAAGACCAGGAGAAGACTACTCAACATTGTGTCATAACCTACATTGGCAAAGAATGCGAGGAAGAAGAGATACATGTATATGTGTGAAAGAACCACATCTTGCACACCTAGAACAAACAAACCATTGTAATCAAATTTGCTGGGATAAAAAATAAAAAGTAAATTACAAATACGAACAAGAAGTAATGAGACATAAAGTTAAAGGGCTTTTTCCTGGCACATTCCATTCTAATATACAACCTCGAACACCACTTCCATTAAGGCTCTGTTTCCCTAGTAACCAAATTTGGTAAAGGAGAAATGCTGCCACCTAGTGGCCGTTTCCTGCAAGAGCAGCTTTAAAGTCACAGCTAATGGTCACTTAACATTCACAAGGACTCAGGGCTGTAAAGGACACTTGCCCTAAATATTTGTGCTGAAGTAGGGAATGGACAAAAAATTCAAAACAGGCAAATGTTTCAAGAAGAGATTATGAAGAGTTAAGTTTTACTCACACTCTTTGTAAAAAAAAAGGAAAATGGATAAAAGCTCAACCTCAGGGAGTGTTAGACGCATGCAATCTAATCTACAAAAAGTTTCAACTTACACCAGTCGACTGACCATCAGCAAAAAGTCTACAAACAATAAATGCTGAAGGGGTTTTAGAGAACTGTGTACCCTCTGCCTGCTGGTGAGACGTAAAGGGGTAACAGCCAATAATGAGAACAGAAAGGAGCTGCGTTTAAAAGTAAAAATGGAGGTACTATTCAATCCAGCAGGCGCACCATTGGACCTCTCACCTGAGAAGACAAGAATCGAGAAGACACAGGCCGCAAAAGCTGCAGTGCAGCCTTATTCACAATAGCCAAGACAGTGAAGCAATCAAAATGTCCAACAACAGGTAAATGGATAAAGAAGAAGTGGTCCGTGTACACAATGGAATATTAGCCATGGAAGACAATGAACCATTGCTCTTTGAGGCACCACAAATGAGTCTGGAGATAATCACGAAAGATGAGGTAAGTTGGAAAGCAAAAGACCTGTGTTCTATGATAGCACTTATAGGCGTTATCTAATAACTGACACAAATGAACATATTTCCACAGAGAAAGACACTCACAGATTTAGAAAACAAACTATGCTCATCTAAAACGACAGGTGGGGGGAATGGATAAATTAAGATTAGTGTTACTATACGTATACAAACACATATGATATACATATCTCAAAAAGACCAACCATATAGCAAGGGAAGTCTGCGGAACCCTCTGTAACATTTTACATGGGAAGAGGATCTGTACTTGAATAGACATATATAATGTACAAATGAACCAGATTGTGTACACCTAGGACAAACAATATTCTAAGCTTTACCCCAATTAAAACACTTTTAAAAACCAAGAAGAAATAATGACACATAAACTTATGGGGGTTTCTCCACGCACATTCCAATGTAATTTACAACCTAGGAACACGACTTCCAGAAAGGCTCTGCTGCCCTACTCCCCAGATTTGGGAATGGAGAAATGCTGCCTCCTTGAGGCCACTTCCCACAACAGCAGCTTTAAACCCATTGCTAAAGGTCACTAAATATTCACCAAACTTGCAGTTCGGGAAACGACACCTGCTCTCTAAAAAAACGCTGCGGTGGAAAATCGACCAAATAACTCAAAAGAGGGCAACCTTCCAAGAAGACAATTTCAAGAGTTATATCGTACTGCCAATTGTTTCCTTTTTTTAACGGAAAAGAAAACGGCGGAGAAAAATGATGAGTTTTACGAATTTTCAAAGACATGCAAACCCAAATTACAAAAACCTATCAGCTCACAGCAGCCAGAAGGGCCATTAGTATCAATGCTGTAAACAATAAATGCTGAAGCGATTGTGGAGAAATGCGTACCCTCGATTCTAAGGGGGACGTGGTAGGAGCCACTAATGAAAACACAAAGAAGGTGCTTTGAAAAGGGAAACACGGTGCTACCAGTCAATCAATCACACCCACTGCTGGGCCTATCACCTGAGAAAATGAGAATCAAAAAGTCACAGGCTGGCAATCCTGCACTCCAACAATATTTACCATAGCCAACACTTGGAAGCAATGAAAATGTCCATCAACCGAGGAATGCACAAAGAAGAAGTGGTCCACGTACACAGTGGAAAATTACTCCAATAAAAAATAAAAATTGAATTTAAAAATCCAACAAAAGTAAGGAGACATCAGCTTGTGTGGGTTTGTCCGGGCACACTCCACTCTAATTTATAACCGAGAAACACCACAGGCCGCCAGGGCTTTTCCCTAGTTACCAGGGTGGGGAACATAGAAAGGCTGCCGCCCTCTGGCAGTTACCTGCAAAAGCAGTTTTAAAGCCTGTGCTAATGGTCATTTCATAGGAACAAGTACTGCAGAACTGTAAATGAAACCAGCCCTCAAAATGTCTTCAGGGAGGTAACGGCCAAAACATTTCAAAAGGTGACACGTACGTTAAGAGAACACTTTGAAGAACTAAGGGGTAATCACTGCTTGAAAAATAAAAAGGACATGCCTTAAAGCTCAATTTCAACGGATTATGAGGCACATGCGAATTCAACCACAAAGAGGTATCAGCTCACACTTGTCAGAATAACCATGAGCAAGAAAACTACAAACAATAAATGCTGAAGGTGTTGTGGAGAAATGCATACCCTCAACTTCAAGGGGGACGTAAGTTGGAAAGGGCCACGAATGAGAACAGAATGGAGGTGCCTTAAAAAGGTCAACATTGTGCTACCATATGATCCAGCAGGCCCACTCCTCCACCTATAATCTAAGAAGAGAGAATTGGAAAGACACAGGCAGGCAAATCTGCATTGCCCAGTATTACAATAGCCAAGATATGGAAGTAACCAAAAAGACCACCAACAGATGGGTGGGCAAAGAAGAACTCCTCCATGTACAGATGGAATATTCGCTAGTGAAAAAAATGAAACAATGCCATTTGCAGCACCATAGATGAGTCTAGACGTAATCACGCCACGTGTAGTAAGTGAGAAAGCAAAAGGCACATATCCTATCATATCACTTTCAGGAGTTACTTAAAAATTGATACCAATGAAGATATTTCCACAGAGAAAGGCAATCACAGATTCATGAAAAAACTTATGGTTCACCAAATAGAAAGGGATGAGGATTGGATACATTGCCATATTGGGGTTAACAGAGATATACAAACCATGTGAAATATATAACCCCCAAAGACGTACGGAAGACCAGGAGAAGCCTACTCAACATTGTGTCATAACCTACATTGGCAAAGGATGCGAGGAAGAAGAGATACATGTATATGTGTGAAAGAACCACATCTTGCACACCTAGAACAAACAAACCATTGTAATCAAATTTGCTGGGATAAAAAATAAAAAGTAAATTACAAATACGAACAAGAAGTAATGAGACATAAAGTTAAAGGGCTTTTTCCTGGCACATTCCATTCTAATATACAACCTAGAACACCACTTCCATTAAGGCTCTGTTTCCCTAGGAACCAAATTTGGTAAAGGAGAAATGCTGCCACCTAGTGGCCGTTTCCTGCAAGAGCAGCTTTAAAGTCACAGCTAATGGTCACTTAACATTCACAAGGACTCAGGGCTGTAAAGGACACTTGCCCTAAATATTTGTGCTGAAGTAGGGAATGGACAAAAAATTCAAAACAGGCAAATGTTTCAAGAAGAGATTATGAAGAGTTAAGTTTTACTCACACTCTTTGTAAAAAAAAAGGAAAATGGATAAAAGCTCAACCTCAGGGAGTGTTAGACGCATGCAATCTAATCTACAAAAAGTTTCAACTTACACCAGTCGGCTGACCATCAGCAAAAAGTCTACAAACAATAAATGCTGAAGGGGTTTTAGAGAACTGTGTACCCTCTGCCTGCTGGTGAGACGTAAAGGGGTAACAGCCAATAATGAGAACAGAAAGGAGCTGCGTTTAAAAGTAAAAATGGAGGTACTATTCAATCCAGCAGGCGCACCATTGGACCTCTCACCTGAGAAGACAATCGAGAAGACACAGGCCGCAAAAGCTGCAGTGCAGCCTTATTCACAATAGCCAAGACAGTGAAGCAATCAAAATGTCCAACAGGTAAATGGATAAAGAAGAAGTGGTCCGTGTACACAATGGAATATTAGCCATGGAAGACAATGAACCATTGCTCTTTGAGGCACCACAAATGAGTCTGGAGATAATCACGAAAGATGAGGTAAGTTGGAAAGCAAAAGACCTGTGTTCTATGATAGCACTTATAGGCGTTATCTAATAACTGACACAAATGAACATATTTCCACAGAGAAAGACACTCACAGATTTAGAAAACAAACTATGCTCATCTAAAACGACAGGTGGGGGGAATGGATAAATTAAGATTAGTGTTACTATACGTATACAAACACATATGATATACATATCTCAAAAAGACCAACCATATAGCAAGGGAAGTCTGCGGAACCCTCTGTAACATTTTACATGGGAAGAGGATCTGTACTTGAATAGACATATATAATGTACAAATGAACCAGATTGTGTACACCTAGGACAAACAATATTCTAAGCTTTACCCCAATTAAAACACTTTTAAAAACCAAGAAGAAATAATGACACATAAACTTATGGGGGTTTCTCCACGCACATTCCAATGTAATTTACAACCTAGGAACACGACTTCCAGAAAGGCTCTGCTGCCCTACTCCCCAGATTTGGGAATGGAGAAATGCTGCCTCCTTGAGGCCACTTCCCACAACAGCAGCTTTAAACCCATTGCTAAAGGTCACTAAATATTCACCAAACTTGCAGTTCGGGAAACGACACCTGCTCTCTAAAAAAACGCTGCGGTGGAAAATCGACCAAATAACTCAAAAGAGGGCAACCTTCCAAGAAGACAATTTCAAGAGTTATATCGTACTGCCAATTGTTTCCTTTTTTTAACGGAAAAGAAAACGGCGGAGAAAAATGATGAGTTTTACGAATTTTCAAAGACATGCAAACCCAAATTACAAAAACCTATCAGCTCACAGCAGCCAGAAGGGCCATTAGCATCAATGCTGTAAACAATAAATGCTGAAGCGATTGTGGAGAAATGCGTACCCTCGATTCTAAGGGGGACGTGGTAAGAGCCACTAATGAAAACACAAAGAAGGTGCTTTGAAAAGGGAAACACGGTGCTACCAGTCAATCAATCACACCCACTGCTGGGCCTATCACCTGAGAAAATGAGAATCAAAAAGTCACAGGCTGGCAATCCTGCACTCCAACAATATTTACCATAGCCAACACTTGGAAGCAATGAAAATGTCCATCAACCGAGGAATGCACAAAGAAGAAGTGGTCCACGTACACAGTGGAAAATTACTCCAATAAAAAATAAAAATTAAATTTAAAAATCTAACAAAAGTAAGGAGACATCAGCTTGTGTGGGTTTGTCCGGGCACACTCCACTCTAATTTATAACCGAGAAACACCACAGGCCGCCAGGGCTTTTCCCTAGTTACCAGGGTGGGGAACATAGAAAGGCTGCCGCCCTCTGGCAGTTACCTGCAAAAGCAGTTTTAAAGCCTGTGCTAATGGTCATTTCATAGGAACAAGTACTGCAGAACTGTAAATGAAACCAGCCCTCAAAATGTCTTCAGGGAGGTAACGGCCAAAACATTTCAAAAGGTGACACGTACGTTAAGAGAACACTTTGAAGAACTAAGGGGTAATCACTGCTTGAAAAATAAAAAGGACATGCCTTAAAGCTCAATTTCAACGGATTATGAGGCACATGCGAATTCAACCACAAAGAGGTATCAGCTCACACTTGTCAGAATAACCATGAGCAAGAAAACTACAAACAATAAATGCTGAAGGTGTTGTGGAGAAATGCATACCCTCAACTTCAAGGGGGACGTAAGTTGGAAAGGGCCACGAATGAGAACAGAATGGAGGTGCCTTAAAAAGGTCAACATTGTGCTACCATATGATCCAGCAGGCCCACTCCTCCACCTATAATCTAAGAAGAGAGAATTGGAAAGACACAGGCAGGCAAATCTGCATTGCCCAGTATTACAATAGCCAAGATATGGAAGTAACCAAAAAGACCACCAACAGATGGGTGGGCAAAGAAGAACTCCTCCATGTACAGATGGAATATTCGCTAGTGAAAAAAATGAAACAAAGCCATTTGCAGCACCATAGATGAGTCTAGACGTAATCACGCCACGTGTAGTATGTGAGAAAGCAAAAGGCACATATCCTATCATATCACTTTCAGGAGTTACTTAAAAATTGATACCAATGAAGATATTTCCACAGAGAAAGGCAATCACAGATTCATGAAAAAACTTATGGTTCACCAAATAGAAAGGGATGAGGATTGGATACATTGCCATATTGGGGTTAACAGAGATATACAAACCATGTGAAATATATAACCCCCAAAGACGTACGGAAGACCAGGAGAAGACTACTCAACATTGTGTCATAACCTACATTGGCAAAGAATGCGAGGAAGAAGAGATACATGTATATGTGTGAAAGAACCACATCTTGCACACCTAGAACAAACAAACCATTGTAATCAAATTTGCTGGGATAAAAAATAAAAAGTAAATTACAAATACGAACAAGAAGTAATGAGACATAAAGTTAAAGGGCTTTTTCCTGGCACATTCCATTCTAATATACAACCTCGAACACCACTTCCATTAAGGCTCTGTTTCCCTAGTAACCAAATTTGGTAAAGGAGAAATGCTGCCACCTAGTGGCCGTTTCCTGCAAGAGCAGCTTTAAAGTCACAGCTAATGGTCACTTAACATTCACAAGGACTCAGGGCTGTAAAGGACACTTGCCCTAAATATTTGTGCTGAAGTAGGGAATGGACAAAAAATTCAAAACAGGCAAATGTTTCAAGAAGAGATTATGAAGAGTTAAGTTTTACTCACACTCTTTGTAAAAAAAAAGGAAAATGGATAAAAGCTCAACCTCAGGGAGTGTTAGACGCATGCAATCTAATCTACAAAAAGTTTCAACTTACACCAGTCGACTGACCATCAGCAAAAAGTCTACAAACAATAAATGCTGAAGGGGTTTTAGAGAACTGTGTACCCTCTGCCTGCTGGTGAGACGTAAAGGGGTAACAGCCAATAATGAGAACAGAAAGGAGCTGCGTTTAAAAGTAAAAATGGAGGTACTATTCAATCCAGCAGGCGCACCATTGGACCTCTCACCTGAGAAGACAAGAATCGAGAAGACACAGGCCGCAAAAGCTGCAGTGCAGCCTTATTCACAATAGCCAAGACAGTGAAGCAATCAAAATGTCCAACAACAGGTAAATGGATAAAGAAGAAGTGGTCCGTGTACACAATGGAATATTAGCCATGGAAGACAATGAACCATTGCTCTTTGAGGCACCACAAATGAGTCTGGAGATAATCACGAAAGATGAGGTAAGTTGGAAAGCAAAAGACCTGTGTTCTATGATAGCACTTATAGGCGTTATCTAATAACTGACACAAATGAACATATTTCCACAGAGAAAGACACTCACAGATTTAGAAAACAAACTATGCTCATCTAAAACGACAGGTGGGGGGAATGGATAAATTAAGATTAGTGTTACTATACGTATACAAACACATATGATATACATATCTCAAAAAGACCAACCATATAGCAAGGGAAGTCTGCGGAACCCTCTGTAACATTTTACATGGGAAGAGGATCTGTACTTGAATAGACATATATAATGTACAAATGAACCAGATTGTGTACACCTAGGACAAACAATATTCTAAGCTTTACCCCAATTAAAACACTTTTAAAAACCAAGAAGAAATAATGACACATAAACTTATGGGGGTTTCTCCACGCACATTCCAATGTAATTTACAACCTAGGAACACGACTTCCAGAAAGGCTCTGCTGCCCTACTCCCCAGATTTGGGAATGGAGAAATGCTGCCTCCTTGAGGCCACTTCCCACAACAGCAGCTTTAAACCCATTGCTAAAGGTCACTAAATATTCACCAAACTTGCAGTTCGGGAAACGACACCTGCTCTCTAAAAAAACGCTGCGGTGGAAAATCGACCAAATAACTCAAAAGAGGGCAACCTTCCAAGAAGACAATTTCAAGAGTTATATCGTACTGCCAATTGTTTCCTTTTTTTAACGGAAAAGAAAACGGCGGAGAAAAATGATGAGTTTTACGAATTTTCAAAGACATGCAAACCCAAATTACAAAAACCTATCAGCTCACAGCAGCCAGAAGGGCCATTAGCATCAATGCTGTAAACAATAAATGCTGAAGCGATTGTGGAGAAATGCGTACCCTCGATTCTAAGGGGGACGTGGTAGGAGCCACTAATGAAAACACAAAGAAGGTGCTTTGAAAAGGGAAACACGGTGCTACCAGTCAATCAATCACACCCACTGCTGGGCCTATCACCTGAGAAAATGAGAATCAAAAAGTCACAGGCTGGCAATCCTGCACTCCAACAATATTTACCATAGCCAACACTTGGAAGCAATGAAAATGTCCATCAACCGAGGAATGCACAAAGAAGAAGTGGTCCACGTACACAGTGGAAAATTACTCCAATAAAAAATAAAAATTGAATTTAAAAATCCAACAAAAGTAAGGAGACATCAACTTGTGTGGGTTTGTCCGGGCACACTCCACTCTAATTTATAACCGAGAAACACCACAGGCCGCCAGGGCTTTTCCCTAGTTACCAGGGTGGGGAACATAGAAAGGCTGCCGCCCTCTGGCAGTTACCTGCAAAAGCAGTTTTAAAGCCTGTGCTAATGGTCATTTCATAGGAACAAGTACTGCAGAACTGTAAATGAAACCAGCCCTCAAAATGTCTTCAGGGAGGTAACGGCCAAAACATTTCAAAAGGTGACACGTACGTTAAGAGAACACTTTGAAGAACTAAGGGGTAATCACTGCTTGAAAAATAAAAAGGACATGCCTTAAAGCTCAATTTCAACGGATTATGAGGCACATGCGAATTCAACCACAAAGAGGTATCAGCTCACACTTGTCAGAATAACCATGAGCAAGAAAACTACAAACAATAAATGCTGAAGGTGTTGTGGAGAAATGCATACCCTCAACTTCAAGGGGGACGTAAGTTGGAAAGGGCCACGAATGAGAACAGAATGGAGGTGCCTTAAAAAGGTCAACATTGTGCTACCATATGATCCAGCAGGCCCACTCCTCCACCTATAATCTAAGAAGAGAGAATTGGAAAGACACAGGCAGGCAAATCTGCATTGCCCAGTATTACAATAGCCAAGATATGGAAGTAACCAAAAAGACCACCAACAGATGGGTGGGCAAAGAAGAACTCCTCCATGTACAGATGGAATATTCGCTAGTGAAAAAAATGAAACAAAGCCATTTGCAGCACCATAGATGAGTCTAGACGTAATCACGCCACGTGTAGTATGTGAGAAAGCAAAAGGCACATATCCTATCATATCACTTTCAGGAGTTACTTAAAAATTGATACCAATGAAGATATTTCCACAGAGAAAGGCAATCACAGATTCATGAAAAAACTTATGGTTCACCAAATAGAAAGGGATGAGGATTGGATACATTGCCATATTGGGGTTAACAGAGATATACAAACCATGTGAAATATATAACCCCCAAAGACGTACGGAAGACCAGGAGAAGACTACTCAACATTGTGTCATAACCTACATTGGCAAAGAATGCGAGGAAGAAGAGATACATGTATATGTGTGAAAGAACCACATCTTGCACACCTAGAACAAACAAACCATTGTAATCAAATTTGCTGGGATAAAAAATAAAAAGTAAATTACAAATACGAACAAGAAGTAATGAGACATAAAGTTAAAGGGCTTTTTCCTGGCACATTCCATTCTAATATACAACCTCGAACACCACTTCCATTAAGGCTCTGTTTCCCTAGTAACCAAATTTGGTAAAGGAGAAATGCTGCCACCTAGTGGCCGTTTCCTGCAAGAGCAGCTTTAAAGTCACAGCTAATGGTCACTTAACATTCACAAGGACTCAGGGCTGTAAAGGACACTTGCCCTAAATATTTGTGCTGAAGTAGGGAATGGACAAAAAATTCAAAACAGGCAAATGTTTCAAGAAGAGATTATGAAGAGTTAAGTTTTACTCACACTCTTTGTAAAAAAAAAGGAAAATGGATAAAAGCTCAACCTCAGGGAGTGTTAGACGCATGCAATCTAATCTACAAAAAGTTTCAACTTACACCAGTCGACTGACCATCAGCAAAAAGTCTACAAACAATAAATGCTGAAGGGGTTTTAGAGAACTGTGTACCCTCTGCCTGCTGGTGAGACGTAAAGGGGTAACAGCCAATAATGAGAACAGAAAGGAGCTGCGTTTAAAAGTAAAAATGGAGGTACTATTCAATCCAGCAGGCGCACCATTGGACCTCTCACCTGAGAAGACAAGAATCGAGAAGACACAGGCCGCAAAAGCTGCAGTGCAGCCTTATTCACAATAGCCAAGACAGTGAAGCAATCAAAATGTCCAACAACAGGTAAATGGATAAAGAAGAAGTGGTCCGTGTACACAATGGAATATTAGCCATGGAAGACAATGAACCATTGCTCTTTGAGGCACCACAAATGAGTCTGGAGATAATCACGAAAGATGAGGTAAGTTGGAAAGCAAAAGACCTGTGTTCTATGATAGCACTTATAGGCGTTATCTAATAACTGACACAAATGAACATATTTCCACAGAGAAAGACACTCACAGATTTAGAAAACAAACTATGCTCATCTAAAACGACAGGTGGGGGGAATGGATAAATTAAGATTAGTGTTACTATACGTATACAAACACATATGATATACATATCTCAAAAAGACCAACCATATAGCAAGGGAAGTCTGCGGAACCCTCTGTAACATTTTACATGGGAAGAGGATCTGTACTTGAATAGACATATATAATGTACAAATGAACCAGATTGTGTACACCTAGGACAAACAATATTCTAAGCTTTACCCCAATTAAAACACTTTTAAAAACCAAGAAGAAATAATGACACATAAACTTATGGGGGTTTCTCCACGCACATTCCAATGTAATTTACAACCTAGGAACACGACTTCCAGAAAGGCTCTGCTGCCCTACTCCCCAGATTTGGGAATGGAGAAATGCTGCCTCCTTGAGGCCACTTCCCACAACAGCAGCTTTAAACCCATTGCTAAAGGTCACTAAATATTCACCAAACTTGCAGTTCGGGAAACGACACCTGCTCTCTAAAAAAACGCTGCGGTGGAAAATCGACCAAATAACTCAAAAGAGGGCAACCTTCCAAGAAGACAATTTCAAGAGTTATATCGTACTGCCAATTGTTTCCTTTTTTTAACGGAAAAGAAAACGGCGGAGAAAAATGATGAGTTTTACGAATTTTCAAAGACATGCAAACCCAAATTACAAAAACCTATCAGCTCACAGCAGCCAGAAGGGCCATTAGCATCAATGCTGTAAACAATAAATGCTGAAGCGATTGTGGAGAAATGCGTACCCTCGATTCTAAGGGGGACGTGGTAGGAGCCACTAATGAAAACACAAAGAAGGTGCTTTGAAAAGGGAAACACGGTGCTACCAGTCAATCAATCACACCCACTGCTGGGCCTATCACCTGAGAAAATGAGAATCAAAAAGTCACAGGCTGGCAATCCTGCACTCCAACAATATTTACCATAGCCAACACTTGGAAGCAATGAAAATGTCCATCAACCGAGGAATGCACAAAGAAGAAGTGGTCCACGTACACAGTGGAAAATTACTCCAATAAAAAATAAAAATTGAATTTAAAAATCCAACAAAAGTAAGGAGACATCAACTTGTGTGGGTTTGTCCGGGCACACTCCACTCTAATTTATAACCGAGAAACACCACAGGCCGCCAGGGCTTTTCCCTAGTTACCAGGGTGGGGAACATAGAAAGGCTGCCGCCCTCTGGCAGTTACCTGCAAAAGCAGTTTTAAAGCCTGTGCTAATGGTCATTTCATAGGAACAAGTACTGCAGAACTGTAAATGAAACCAGCCCTCAAAATGTCTTCAGGGAGGTAACGGCCAAAACATTTCAAAAGGTGACACGTACGTTAAGAGAACACTTTGAAGAACTAAGGGGTAATCACTGCTTGAAAAATAAAAAGGACATGCCTTAAAGCTCAATTTCAACGGATTATGAGGCACATGCGAATTCAACCACAAAGAGGTATCAGCTCACACTTGTCAGAATAACCATGAGCAAGAAAACTACAAACAATAAATGCTGAAGGTGTTGTGGAGAAATGCATACCCTCAACTTCAAGGGGGACGTAAGTTGGAAAGGGCCACGAATGAGAACAGAATGGAGGTGCCTTAAAAAGGTCAACATTGTGCTACCATATGATCCAGCAGGCCCACTCCTCCACCTATAATCTAAGAAGAGAGAATTGGAAAGACACAGGCAGGCAAATCTGCATTGCCCAGTATTACAATAGCCAAGATATGGAAGTAACCAAAAAGACCACCAACAGATGGGTGGGCAAAGAAGAACTCCTCCATGTACAGATGGAATATTCGCTAGTGAAAAAAATGAAACAAAGCCATTTGCAGCACCATAGATGAGTCTAGACGTAATCACGCCACGTGTAGTATGTGAGAAAGCAAAAGGCACATATCCTATCATATCACTTTCAGGAGTTACTTAAAAATTGATACCAATGAAGATATTTCCACAGAGAAAGGCAATCACAGATTCATGAAAAAACTTATGGTTCACCAAATAGAAAGGGATGAGGATTGGATACATTGCCATATTGGGGTTAACAGAGATATACAAACCATGTGAAATATATAACCCCCAAAGACGTACGGAAGACCAGGAGAAGACTACTCAACATTGTGTCATAACCTACATTGGCAAAGAATGCGAGGAAGAAGAGATACATGTATATGTGTGAAAGAACCACATCTTGCACACCTAGAACAAACAAACCATTGTAATCAAATTTGCTGGGATAAAAAATAAAAAGTAAATTACAAATACGAACAAGAAGTAATGAGACATAAAGTTAAAGGGCTTTTTCCTGGCACATTCCATTCTAATATACAACCTCGAACACCACTTCCATTAAGGCTCTGTTTCCCTAGTAACCAAATTTGGTAAAGGAGAAATGCTGCCACCTAGTGGCCGTTTCCTGCAAGAGCAGCTTTAAAGTCACAGCTAATGGTCACTTAACATTCACAAGGACTCAGGGCTGTAAAGGACACTTGCCCTAAATATTTGTGCTGAAGTAGGGAATGGACAAAAAATTCAAAACAGGCAAATGTTTCAAGAAGAGATTATGAAGAGTTAAGTTTTACTCACACTCTTTGTAAAAAAAAAGGAAAATGGATAAAAGCTCAACCTCAGGGAGTGTTAGACGCATGCAATCTAATCTACAAAAAGTTTCAACTTACACCAGTCGACTGACCATCAGCAAAAAGTCTACAAACAATAAATGCTGAAGGGGTTTTAGAGAACTGTGTACCCTCTGCCTGCTGGTGAGACGTAAAGGGGTAACAGCCAATAATGAGAACAGAAAGGAGCTGCGTTTAAAAGTAAAAATGGAGGTACTATTCAATCCAGCAGGCGCACCATTGGACCTCTCACCTGAGAAGACAAGAATCGAGAAGACACAGGCCGCAAAAGCTGCAGTGCAGCCTTATTCACAATAGCCAAGACAGTGAAGCAATCAAAATGTCCAACAACAGGTAAATGGATAAAGAAGAAGTGGTCCGTGTACACAATGGAATATTAGCCATGGAAGACAATGAACCATTGCTCTTTGAGGCACCACAAATGAGTCTGGAGATAATCACGAAAGATGAGGTAAGTTGGAAAGCAAAAGACCTGTGTTCTATGATAGCACTTATAGGCGTTATCTAATAACTGACACAAATGAACATATTTCCACAGAGAAAGACACTCACAGATTTAGAAAACAAACTATGCTCATCTAAAACGACAGGTGGGGGGAATGGATAAATTAAGATTAGTGTTACTATACGTATACAAACACATATGATATACATATCTCAAAAAGACCAACCATATAGCAAGGGAAGTCTGCGGAACCCTCTGTAACATTTTACATGGGAAGAGGATCTGTACTTGAATAGACATATATAATGTACAAATGAACCAGATTGTGTACACCTAGGACAAACAATATTCTAAGCTTTACCCCAATTAAAACACTTTTAAAAACCAAGAAGAAATAATGACACATAAACTTATGGGGGTTTCTCCACGCACATTCCAATGTAATTTACAACCTAGGAACACGACTTCCAGAAAGGCTCTGCTGCCCTACTCCCCAGATTTGGGAATGGAGAAATGCTGCCTCCTTGAGGCCACTTCCCACAACAGCAGCTTTAAACCCATTGCTAAAGGTCACTAAATATTCACCAAACTTGCAGTTCGGGAAACGACACCTGCTCTCTAAAAAAACGCTGCGGTGGAAAATCGACCAAATAACTCAAAAGAGGGCAACCTTCCAAGAAGACAATTTCAAGAGTTATATCGTACTGCCAATTGTTTCCTTTTTTTAACGGAAAAGAAAACGGCGGAGAAAAATGATGAGTTTTACGAATTTTCAAAGACATGCAAACCCAAATTACAAAAACCTATCAGCTCACAGCAGCCAGAAGGGCCATTAGTATCAATGCTGTAAACAATAAATGCTGAAGCGATTGTGGAGAAATGCGTACCCTCGATTCTAAGGGGGACGTGGTAGGAGCCACTAATGAAAACACAAAGAAGGTGCTTTGAAAAGGGAAACACGGTGCTACCAGTCAATCAATCACACCCACTGCTGGGCCTATCACCTGAGAAAATGAGAATCAAAAAGTCACAGGCTGGCAATCCTGCACTCCAACAATATTTACCATAGCCAACACTTGGAAGCAATGAAAATGTCCATCAACCGAGGAATGCACAAAGAAGAAGTGGTCCACGTACACAGTGGAAAATTACTCCAATAAAAAATAAAAATTGAATTTAAAAATCCAACAAAAGTAAGGAGACATCAGCTTGTGTGGGTTTGTCCGGGCACACTCCACTCTAATTTATAACCGAGAAACACCACAGGCCGCCAGGGCTTTTCCCTAGTTACCAGGGTGGGGAACATAGAAAGGCTGCCGCCCTCTGGCAGTTACCTGCAAAAGCAGTTTTAAAGCCTGTGCTAATGGTCATTTCATAGGAACAAGTACTGCAGAACTGTAAATGAAACCAGCCCTCAAAATGTCTTCAGGGAGGTAACGGCCAAAACATTTCAAAAGGTGACACGTACGTTAAGAGAACACTTTGAAGAACTAAGGGGTAATCACTGCTTGAAAAATAAAAAGGACATGCCTTAAAGCTCAATTTCAACGGATTATGAGGCACATGCGAATTCAACCACAAAGAGGTATCAGCTCACACTTGTCAGAATAACCATGAGCAAGAAAACTACAAACAATAAATGCTGAAGGTGTTGTGGAGAAATGCATACCCTCAACTTCAAGGGGGACGTAAGTTGGAAAGGGCCACGAATGAGAACAGAATGGAGGTGCCTTAAAAAGGTCAACATTGTGCTACCATATGATCCAGCAGGCCCACTCCTCCACCTATAATCTAAGAAGAGAGAATTGGAAAGACACAGGCAGGCAAATCTGCATTGCCCAGTATTACAATAGCCAAGATATGGAAGTAACCAAAAAGACCACCAACAGATGGGTGGGCAAAGAAGAACTCCTCCATGTACAGATGGAATATTCGCTAGTGAAAAAAATGAAACAATGCCATTTGCAGCACCATAGATGAGTCTAGACGTAATCACGCCACGTGTAGTAAGTGAGAAAGCAAAAGGCACATATCCTATCATATCACTTTCAGGAGTTACTTAAAAATTGATACCAATGAAGATATTTCCACAGAGAAAGGCAATCACAGATTCATGAAAAAACTTATGGTTCACCAAATAGAAAGGGATGAGGATTGGATACATTGCCATATTGGGGTTAACAGAGATATACAAACCATGTGAAATATATAACCCCCAAAGACGTACGGAAGACCAGGAGAAGCCTACTCAACATTGTGTCATAACCTACATTGGCAAAGGATGCGAGGAAGAAGAGATACATGTATATGTGTGAAAGAACCACATCTTGCACACCTAGAACAAACAAACCATTGTAATCAAATTTGCTGGGATAAAAAATAAAAAGTAAATTACAAATACGAACAAGAAGTAATGAGACATAAAGTTAAAGGGCTTTTTCCTGGCACATTCCATTCTAATATACAACCTAGAACACCAC
This sequence comes from Balaenoptera borealis, assembly GCF_965194805.1. Taxonomy (NCBI): domain Eukaryota; kingdom Metazoa; phylum Chordata; class Mammalia; order Artiodactyla; family Balaenopteridae; genus Balaenoptera; species Balaenoptera borealis. The sequence goes on from NW_028123543.1 coordinate 83,387, forward strand.
TTCCATTAAGGCTCTGTTTCCCTAGGAACCAAATTTGGTAAAGGAGAAATGCTGCCACCTAGTGGCCGTTTCCTGCAAGAGCAGCTTTAAAGTCACAGCTAATGGTCACTTAACATTCACAAGGACTCAGGGCTGTAAAGGACACTTGCCCTAAATATTTGTGCTGAAGTAGGGAATGGACAAAAAATTCAAAACAGGCAAATGTTTCAAGAAGAGATTATGAAGAGTTAAGTTTTACTCACACTCTTTGTAAAAAAAAGGAAAATGGATAAAAGCTCAACCTCAGGGAGTGTTAGACGCATGCAATCTAATCTACAAAAAGTTTCAACTTACACCAGTCGGCTGACCATCAGCAAAAAGTCTACAAACAATAAATGCTGAAGGGGTTTTAGAGAACTGTGTACCCTCTGCCTGCTGGTGAGACGTAAAGGGGTAACAGCCAATAATGAGAACAGAAAGGAGCTGCGTTTAAAAGTAAAAATGGAGGTACTATTCAATCCAGCAGGCGCACCATTGGACCTCTCACCTGAGAAGACAATCGAGAAGACACAGGCCGCAAAAGCTGCAGTGCAGCCTTATTCACAATAGCCAAGACAGTGAAGCAATCAAAATGTCCAACAGGTAAATGGATAAAGAAGAAGTGGTCCGTGTACACAATGGAATATTAGCCATGGAAGACAATGAACCATTGCTCTTTGAGGCACCACAAATGAGTCTGGAGATAATCACGAAAGATGAGGTAAGTTGGAAAGCAAAAGACCTGTGTTCTATGATAGCACTTATAGGCGTTATCTAATAACTGACACAAATGAACATATTTCCACAGAGAAAGACACTCACAGATTTAGAAAACAAACTATGCTCATCTAAAACGACAGGTGGGGGGAATGGATAAATTAAGATTAGTGTTACTATACGTATACAAACACATATGATATACATATCTCAAAAAGACCAACCATATAGCAAGGGAAGTCTGCGGACCCCTCTGTAACATTTTACATGGGAAGAGGATCTGTACTTGAATAGACATATATAATGTACAAATGAACCAGATTGTGTACACCTAGGACAAACAATATTCTAAACTTTACCCCAATTAAAACACTTTTAAAAACCAAGAAGAAATAATGACACATAAACTTATGGGGGTTTCTCCACGCACATTCCAATGTAATTTACAACCTAGGAACACGACTTCCAGAAAGGCTCTGCTGCCCTACTCCCCAGATTTGGGAATGGAGAAATGCTGCCTCCTTGAGGCCACTTCCCACAACAGCAGCTTTAAACCCATTGCTAAAGGTCACTAAATATTCACCAAACTTGCAGTTTGGGAAATGACACCTGCTCTCTAAAAAAACGCTGGGGTGGAAAATCGACCAAATAACTCAAAAGAGGGCAACCTTCAAAGAAGACAATTTCAAGAGTTATATCGTACTGCCAATTGTTTCCTTTTTTTAACAGAAAAGAAAACGGCGGAGAAAAATGATGAGTTTTACGAATTTTCAAAGACATGCAAACCCAAATTACAAAAACCTATCAGCTCACAGCAGCCAGAAGGGCCATTAGCATCAATGCTGTAAACAATAAATGCTGAAGCGATTGTGGAGAAATGCGTACCCTCGATTCTAAGGGGGACGTGGTAAGAGCCACTAATGAAAACACAAAGAAGGTCCTTTGAAAAGGGAAACACGGTGCTACCAGTCAATCAATCACACCCACTGCTGGGCCTATCACCTGAGAAAATGAGAATCAAAAAGTCACAGGCTGGCAATCCTGCACTCCAACAATATTTACCATAGCCAACACTTGGAAGCAATGAAAATGTCCATCAACCGAGGAATGCACAAAGAAGAAGTGGTCCACGTACACAGTGGAAAATTACTCCAATAAAAAATAAAAATTAAATTTAAAAATCTAACAAAAGTAAGGAGACATCAGCTTGTGTGGGTTTGTCCGGGCACACTCCACTCTAATTTATAACCGAGAAACACCACAGGCCGCCAGGGCTTTTCCCTAGTTACCAGGGTGGGGAACATAGAAAGGCTGCCGCCCTCTGGCAGTTACCTGCAAAAGCAGTTTTAAAGCCTGTGCTAATGGTCATTTCATAGGAACAAGTACTGCAGAACTGTAAATGAAACCAGCCCTCAAAATGTCTTCAGGGAGGTAACGGCCAAAACATTTCAAAAGGTGACACGTACGTTAAGAGAACACTTTGAAGAACTAAGGGGTAATCACTGCTTGAAAAATAAAAAGGACATGCCTTAAAGCTCAATTTCAACGGATTATGAGGCACATGCGAATTCAACCACAAAGAGGTATCAGCTCACACTTGTCAGAATAACCATGAGCAAGAAAACTACAAACAATAAATGCTGAAGGTGTTGTGGAGAAATGCATACCCTCAACTTCAAGGGGGACGTAAGTTGGAAAGGGCCACGAATGAGAACAGAATGGAGGTGCCTTAAAAAGGTCAACATTGTGCTACCATATGATCCAGCAGGCCCACTCCTCCACCTATAATCTAAGAAGAGAGAATTGGAAAGACACAGGCAGGCAAATCTGCATTGCCCAGTATTACAATAGCCAAGATATGGAAGTAACCAAAAAGACCACCAACAGATGGGTGGGCAAAGAAGAACTCCTCCATGTACAGATGGAATATTCGCTAGTGAAAAAAATGAAACAAAGCCATTTGCAGCACCATAGATGAGTCTAGACGTAATCACGCCACGTGTAGTACGTGAGAAAGCAAAAGGCACATATCCTATCATATCACTTTCAGGAGTTACTTAAAAATTGATACCAATGAAGATATTTCCACAGAGAAAGGCAATCACAGATTCATGAAAAAACTTATGGTTCACCAAATAGAAAGGGATGAGGATTGGATACATTGCCATATTGGGGTTAACAGAGATATACAAACCATGTGAAATATATAACCCCCAAAGACGTACGGAAGACCAGGAGAAGACTACTCAACATTGTGTCATAACCTACATTGGCAAAGAATGCGAGGAAGAAGAGATACATGTATATGTGTGAAAGAACCACATCTTGCACACCTAGAACAAACAAACCATTGTAATCAAATTTGCTGGGATAAAAAATAAAAAGTAAATTACAAATACGAACAAGAAGTAATGAGACATAAAGTTAAAGGGCTTTTTCCTGGCACATTCCATTCTAATATACAACCTCGAACACCACTTCCATTAAGGCTCTGTTTCCCTAGTAACCAAATTTGGTAAAGGAGAAATGCTGCCACCTAGTGGCCGTTTCCTGCAAGAGCAGCTTTAAAGTCACAGCTAATGGTCACTTAACATTCACAAGGACTCAGGGCTGTAAAGGACACTTGCCCTAAATATTTGTGCTGAAGTAGGGAATGGACAAAAAATTCAAAACAGGCAAATGTTTCAAGAAGAGATTATGAAGAGTTAAGTTTTACTCACACTCTTTGTAAAAAAAAAGGAAAATGGATAAAAGCTCAACCTCAGGGAGTGTTAGACGCATGCAATCTAATCTACAAAAAGTTTCAACTTACACCAGTCGACTGACCATCAGCAAAAAGTCTACAAACAATAAATGCTGAAGGGGTTTTAGAGAACTGTGTACCCTCTGCCTGCTGGTGAGACGTAAAGGGGTAACAGCCAATAATGAGAACAGAAAGGAGCTGCGTTTAAAAGTAAAAATGGAGGTACTATTCAATCCAGCAGGCGCACCATTGGACCTCTCACCTGAGAAGACAAGAATCGAGAAGACACAGGCCGCAAAAGCTGCAGTGCAGCCTTATTCACAATAGCCAAGACAGTGAAGCAATCAAAATGTCCAACAACAGGTAAATGGATAAAGAAGAAGTGGTCCGTGTACACAATGGAATATTAGCCATGGAAGACAATGAACCATTGCTCTTTGAGGCACCACAAATGAGTCTGGAGATAATCACGAAAGATGAGGTAAGTTGGAAAGCAAAAGACCTGTGTTCTATGATAGCACTTATAGGCGTTATCTAATAACTGACGCAAATGAACATATTTCCACAGAGAAAGACACTCACAGATTTAGAAAACAAACTATGCTCATCTAAAACGACAGGTGGGGGGAATGGATAAATTAAGATTAGTGTTACTATACGTATACAAACACATATGATATACATATCTCAAAAAGACCAACCATATAGCAAGGGAAGTCTGCGGAACCCTCTGTAACATTTTACATGGGAAGAGGATCTGTACTTGAATAGACATATATAATGTACAAATGAACCAGATTGTGTACACCTAGGACAAACAATATTCTAAGCTTTACCCCAATTAAAACACTTTTAAAAACCAAGAAGAAATAATGACACATAAACTTATGGGGGTTTCTCCACGCACATTCCAATGTAATTTACAACCTAGGAACACGACTTCCAGAAAGGCTCTGCTGCCCTACTCCCCAGATTTGGGAATGGAGAAATGCTGCCTCCTTGAGGCCACTTCCCACAACAGCAGCTTTAAACCCATTGCTAAAGGTCACTAAATATTCACCAAACTTGCAGTTCGGGAAACGACACCTGCTCTCTAAAAAAACGCTGCGGTGGAAAATCGACCAAATAACTCAAAAGAGGGCAACCTTCAAAGAAGACAATTTCAAGAGTTATATCGTACTGCCAATTGTTTCCTTTTTTTAACGGAAAAGAAAACGGCGGAGAAAAATGATGAGTTTTACGAATTTTCAAAGACATGCAAACCCAAATTACAAAAACCTATCAGCTCACAGCAGCCAGAAGGGCCATTAGTATCAATGCTGTAAACAATAAATGCTGAAGCGATTGTGGAGAAATGCGTACCCTCGATTCTAAGGGGGACGTGGTAGGAGCCACTAATGAAAACACAAAGAAGGTGCTTTGAAAAGGGAAACACGGTGCTACCAGTCAATCAATCACACCCACTGCTGGGCCTATCACCTGAGAAAATGAGAATCAAAAAGTCACAGGCTGGCAATCCTGCACTCCAACAATATTTACCATAGCCAACACTTGGAAGCAATGAAAATGTCCATCAACCGAGGAATGCACAAAGAAGAAGTGGTCCACGTACACAGTGGAAAATTACTCCAATAAAAAATAAAAATTGAATTTAAAAATCCAACAAAAGTAAGGAGACATCAGCTTGTGTGGGTTTGTCCGGGCACACTCCACTCTAATTTATAACCGAGAAACACCACAGGCCGCCAGGGCTTTTCCCTAGTTCCCAGGGTGGGGAACATAGAAAGGCTGCCGCCCTCTGGCAGTTACCTGCAAAAGCAGTTTTAAAGCCTGTGCTAATGGTCATTTCATAGGAACAAGTACTGCAGAATTGTAAATGAAACCTGCCCTCAAAATGTCTTCAGGGAGGTAACGGCCAAAACATTTCAAAAGGTGACACGTACGTTAAGAGAACACTTTGAAGAACTAAGGGGTAATCACTGCTTGAAAAATAAAAAGGACATGCCTTAAAGCTCAATTTCAACGGATTATGAGGCACATGCGAATTCAACCACAAAGAGGTATCAGCTCACACTTGTCAGAATAACCATGAGCAAGAAAACTACAAACAATAAATGCTGAAGGTGTTGTGGAGAAATGCATACCCTCAACTTCAAGGGGGACGTAAGTTGGAAAGGGCCACGAATGAGAACAGAATGGAGGTGCCTTAAAAAGGTCAACATTGTGCTACCATATGATCCAGCAGGCCCACTCCTCCACCTATAATCTAAGAAGAGAGAATTGGAAAGACACAGGCAGGCAAATCTGCATTGCCCAGTATTACAATAGCCAAGATATGGAAGTAACCAAAAAGACCACCAACAGATGGGTGGGCAAAGAAGAACTCCTCCATGTACAGATGGAATATTCGCTAGTGAAAAAAATGAAACAATGCCATTTGCAGCACCATAGATGAGTCTAGACGTAATCACGCCACGTGTAGTAAGTGAGAAAGCAAAAGGCACATATCCTATCATATCACTTTCAGGAGTTACTTAAAAATTGATACCAATGAAGATATTTCCACAGAGAAAGGCAATCACAGATTCATGAAAAAACTTATGGTTCACCAAATAGAAAGGGATGAGGATTGGATACATTGCCATATTGGGGTTAACAGAGATATACAAACCATGTGAAATATATAACCCCCAAAGACGTACGGAAGACCAGGAGAAGCCTACTCAACATTGTGTCATAACCTACATTGGCAAAGGATGCGAGGAAGAATAGATACATGTATATGTGTGAAAGAACCACATCTTGCACACCTAGAACAAACAAACCATTGTAATCAAATTTGCTGGGATAAAAAATAAAAAGTAAATTACAAATACGAACAAGAAGTAATGAGACATAAAGTTAAAGGGCTTTTTCCTGGCACATTCCATTCTAATATACAACCTCGAACACCACTTCCATTAAGGCTCTGTTTCCCTAGTAACCAAATTTGGTAAAGGAGAAATGCTGCCACCTAGTGGCCGTTTCCTGCAAGAGCAGCTTTAAAGTCACAGCTAATGGTCACTTAACATTCACAAGGACTCAGGGCTGTAAAGGACACTTGCCCTAAATATTTGTGCTGAAGTAGGGAATGGACAAAAAATTCAAAACAGGCAAATGTTTCAAGAAGAGATTATGAAGAGTTAAGTTTTACTCACACTCTTTGTAAAAAAAAAGGAAAATGGATAAAAGCTCAACCTCAGGGAGTGTTAGACGCATGCAATCTAATCTACAAAAAGTTTCAACTTACACCAGTCGACTGACCATCAGCAAAAAGTCTACAAACAATAAATGCTGAAGGGGTTTTAGAGAACTGTGTACCCTCTGCCTGCTGGTGAGACGTAAAGGGGTAACAGCCAATAATGAGAACAGAAAGGAGCTGCGTTTAAAAGTAAAAATGGAGGTACTATTCAATCCAGCAGGCGCACCATTGGACCTCTCACCTGAGAAGACAAGAATCGAGAAGACACAGGCCGCAAAAGCTGCAGTGCAGCCTTATTCACAATAGCCAAGACAGTGAAGCAATCAAAATGTCCAACAACAGGTAAATGGATAAAGAAGAAGTGGTCCGTGTACACAATGGAATATTAGCCATGGAAGACAATGAACCATTGCTCTTTGAGGCACCACAAATGAGTCTGGAGATAATCACGAAAGATGAGGTAAGTTGGAAAGCAAAAGACCTGTGTTCTATGATAGCACTTATAGGCGTTATCTAATAACTGACACAAATGAACATATTTCCACAGAGAAAGACACTCACAGATTTAGAAAACAAACTATGCTCATCTAAAACGACAGGTGGGGGGAATGGATAAATTAAGATTAGTGTTACTATACGTATACAAACACATATGATATACATATCTCAAAAAGACCAACCATATAGCAAGGGAAGTCTGCGGAACCCTCTGTAACATTTTACATGGGAAGAGGATCTGTACTTGAATAGACATATATAATGTACAAATGAACCAGATTGTGTACACCTAGGACAAACAATATTCTAAGCTTTACCCCAATTAAAACACTTTTAAAAACCAAGAAGAAATAATGACACATAAACTTATGGGGGTTTCTCCACGCACATTCCAATGTAATTTACAACCTAGGAACACGACTTCCAGAAAGGCTCTGCTGCCCTACTCCCCAGATTTGGGAATGGAGAAATGCTGCCTCCTTGAGGCCACTTCCCACAACAGCAGCTTTAAACCCATTGCTAAAGGTCACTAAATATTCACCAAACTTGCAGTTCGGGAAACGACACCTGCTCTCTAAAAAAACGCTGCGGTGGAAAATCGACCAAATAACTCAAAAGAGGGCAACCTTCCAAGAAGACAATTTCAAGAGTTATATCGTACTGCCAATTGTTTCCTTTTTTTAACGGAAAAGAAAACGGCGGAGAAAAATGATGAGTTTTACGAATTTTCAAAGACATGCAAACCCAAATTACAAAAACCTATCAGCTCACAGCAGCCAGAAGGGCCATTAGTATCAATGCTGTAAACAATAAATGCTGAAGCGATTGTGGAGAAATGCGTACCCTCGATTCTAAGGGGGACGTGGTAGGAGCCACTAATGAAAACACAAAGAAGGTGCTTTGAAAAGGGAAACACGGTGCTACCAGTCAATCAATCACACCCACTGCTGGGCCTATCACCTGAGAAAATGAGAATCAAAAAGTCACAGGCTGGCAATCCTGCACTCCAACAATATTTACCATAGCCAACACTTGGAAGCAATGAAAATGTCCATCAACCGAGGAATGCACAAAGAAGAAGTGGTCCACGTACACAGTGGAAAATTACTCCAATAAAAAATAAAAATTGAATTTAAAAATCCAACAAAAGTAAGGAGACATCAGCTTGTGTGGGTTTGTCCGGGCACACTCCACTCTAATTTATAACCGAGAAACACCACAGGCCGCCAGGGCTTTTCCCTAGTTACCAGGGTGGGGAACATAGAAAGGCTGCCGCCCTCTGGCAGTTACCTGCAAAAGCAGTTTTAAAGCCTGTGCTAATGGTCATTTCATAGGAACAAGTACTGCAGAACTGTAAATGAAACCAGCCCTCAAAATGTCTTCAGGGAGGTAACGGCCAAAACATTTCAAAAGGTGACACGTACGTTAAGAGAACACTTTGAAGAACTAAGGGGTAATCACTGCTTGAAAAATAAAAAGGACATGCCTTAAAGCTCAATTTCAACGGATTATGAGGCACATGCGAATTCAACCACAAAGAGGTATCAGCTCACACTTGTCAGAATAACCATGAGCAAGAAAACTACAAACAATAAATGCTGAAGGTGTTGTGGAGAAATGCATACCCTCAACTTCAAGGGGGACGTAAGTTGGAAAGGGCCACGAATGAGAACAGAATGGAGGTGCCTTAAAAAGGTCAACATTGTGCTACCATATGATCCAGCAGGCCCACTCCTCCACCTATAATCTAAGAAGAGAGAATTGGAAAGACACAGGCAGGCAAATCTGCATTGCCCAGTATTACAATAGCCAAGATATGGAAGTAACCAAAAAGACCACCAACAGATGGGTGGGCAAAGAAGAACTCCTCCATGTACAGATGGAATATTCGCTAGTGAAAAAAATGAAACAATGCCATTTGCAGCACCATAGATGAGTCTAGACGTAATCACGCCACGTGTAGTAAGTGAGAAAGCAAAAGGCACATATCCTATCATATCACTTTCAGGAGTTACTTAAAAATTGATACCAATGAAGATATTTCCACAGAGAAAGGCAATCACAGATTCATGAAAAAACTTATGGTTCACCAAATAGAAAGGGATGAGGATTGGATACATTGCCATATTGGGGTTAACAGAGATATACAAACCATGTGAAATATATAACCCCCAAAGACGTACGGAAGACCAGGAGAAGCCTACTCAACATTGTGTCATAACCTACATTGGCAAAGGATGCGAGGAAGAAGAGATACATGTATATGTGTGAAAGAACCACATCTTGCACACCTAGAACAAACAAACCATTGTAATCAAATTTGCTGGGATAAAAAATAAAAAGTAAATTACAAATACGAACAAGAAGTAATGAGACATAAAGTTAAAGGGCTTTTTCCTGGCACATTCCATTCTAATATACAACCTCGAACACCACTTCCATTAAGGCTCTGTTTCCCTAGGAACCAAATTTGGTAAAGGAGAAATGCTGCCACCTAGTGGCCGTTTCCTGCAAGAGCAGCTTTAAAGTCACAGCTAATGGTCACTTAACATTCACAAGGACTCAGGGCTGTAAAGGACACTTGCCCTAAATATTTGTGCTGAAGTAGGGAATGGACAAAAAATTCAAAACAGGCAAATGTTTCAAGAAGAGATTATGAAGAGTTAAGTTTTACTCACACTCTTTGTAAAAAAAAAGGAAAATGGATAAAAGCTCAACCTCAGGGAGTGTTAGACGCATGCAATCTAATCTACAAAAAGTTTCAACTTACACCAGTCGGCTGACCATCAGCAAAAAGTCTACAAACAATAAATGCTGAAGGGGTTTTAGAGAACTGTGTACCCTCTGCCTGCTGGTGAGACGTAAAGGGGTAACAGCCAATAATGAGAACAGAAAGGAGCTGCGTTTAAAAGTAAAAATGGAGGTACTATTCAATCCAGCAGGCGCACCATTGGACCTCTCACCTGAGAAGACAATCGAGAAGACACAGGCCGCAAAAGCTGCAGTGCAGCCTTATTCACAATAGCCAAGACAGTGAAGCAATCAAAATGTCCAACAGGTAAATGGATAAAGAAGAAGTGGTCCGTGTACACAATGGAATATTAGCCATGGAAGACAATGAACCATTGCTCTTTGAGGCACCACAAATGAGTCTGGAGATAATCACGAAAGATGAGGTAAGTTGGAAAGCAAAAGACCTGTGTTCTATGATAGCACTTATAGGCGTTATCTAATAACTGACACAAATGAACATATTTCCACAGAGAAAGACACTCACAGATTTAGAAAACAAACTATGCTCATCTAAAACGACAGGTGGGGGGAATGGATAAATTAAGATTAGTGTTACTATACGTATACAAACACATATGATATACATATCTCAAAAAGACCAACCATATAGCAAGGGAAGTCTGCGGAACCCTCTGTAACATTTTACATGGGAAGAGGATCTGTACTTGAATAGACATATATAATGTACAAATGAACCAGATTGTGTACACCTAGGACAAACAATATTCTAAGCTTTACCCCAATTAAAACACTTTTAAAAACCAAGAAGAAATAATGACACATAAACTTATGGGGGTTTCTCCACGCACATTCCAATGTAATTTACAACCTAGGAACACGACTTCCAGAAAGGCTCTGCTGCCCTACTCCCCAGATTTGGGAATGGAGAAATGCTGCCTCCTTGAGGCCACTTCCCACAACAGCAGCTTTAAACCCATTGCTAAAGGTCACTAAATATTCACCAAACTTGCAGTTCGGGAAACGACACCTGCTCTCTAAAAAAACGCTGCGGTGGAAAATCGACCAAATAACTCAAAAGAGGGCAACCTTCCAAGAAGACAATTTCAAGAGTTATATCGTACTGCCAATTGTTTCCTTTTTTTAACGGAAAAGAAAACGGCGGAGAAAAATGATGAGTTTTACGAATTTTCAAAGACATGCAAACCCAAATTACAAAAACCTATCAGCTCACAGCAGCCAGAAGGGCCATTAGCATCAATGCTGTAAACAATAAATGCTGAAGCGATTGTGGAGAAATGCGTACCCTCGATTCTAAGGGGGACGTGGTAAGAGCCACTAATGAAAACACAAAGAAGGTGCTTTGAAAAGGGAAACACGGTGCTACCAGTCAATCAATCACACCCACTGCTGGGCCTATCACCTGAGAAAATGAGAATCAAAAAGTCACAGGCTGGCAATCCTGCACTCCAACAATATTTACCATAGCCAACACTTGGAAGCAATGAAAATGTCCATCAACCGAGGAATGCACAAAGAAGAAGTGGTCCACGTACACAGTGGAAAATTACTCCAATAAAAAATAAAAATTAAATTTAAAAATCTAACAAAAGTAAGGAGACATCAGCTTGTGTGGGTTTGTCCGGGCACACTCCACTCTAATTTATAACCGAGAAACACCACAGGCCGCCAGGGCTTTTCCCTAGTTACCAGGGTGGGGAACATAGAAAGGCTGCCGCCCTCTGGCAGTTACCTGCAAAAGCAGTTTTAAAGCCTGTGCTAATGGTCATTTCATAGGAACAAGTACTGCAGAACTGTAAATGAAACCAGCCCTCAAAATGTCTTCAGGGAGGTAACGGCCAAAACATTTCAAAAGGTGACACGTACGTTAAGAGAACACTTTGAAGAACTAAGGGGTAATCACTGCTTGAAAAATAAAAAGGACATGCCTTAAAGCTCAATTTCAACGGATTATGAGGCACATGCGAATTCAACCACAAAGAGGTATCAGCTCACACTTGTCAGAATAACCATGAGCAAGAAAACTACAAACAATAAATGCTGAAGGTGTTGTGGAGAAATGCATACCCTCAACTTCAAGGGGGACGTAAGTTGGAAAGGGCCACGAATGAGAACAGAATGGAGGTGCCTTAAAAAGGTCAACATTGTGCTACCATATGATCCAGCAGGCCCACTCCTCCACCTATAATCTAAGAAGAGAGAATTGGAAAGACACAGGCAGGCAAATCTGCATTGCCCAGTATTACAATAGCCAAGATATGGAAGTAACCAAAAAGACCACCAACAGATGGGTGGGCAAAGAAGAACTCCTCCATGTACAGATGGAATATTCGCTAGTGAAAAAAATGAAACAAAGCCATTTGCAGCACCATAGATGAGTCTAGACGTAATCACGCCACGTGTAGTATGTGAGAAAGCAAAAGGCACATATCCTATCATATCACTTTCAGGAGTTACTTAAAAATTGATACCAATGAAGATATTTCCACAGAGAAAGGCAATCACAGATTCATGAAAAAACTTATGGTTCACCAAATAGAAAGGGATGAGGATTGGATACATTGCCATATTGGGGTTAACAGAGATATACAAACCATGTGAAATATATAACCCCCAAAGACGTACGGAAGACCAGGAGAAGACTACTCAACATTGTGTCATAACCTACATTGGCAAAGAATGCGAGGAAGAAGAGATACATGTATATGTGTGAAAGAACCACATCTTGCACACCTAGAACAAACAAACCATTGTAATCAAATTTGCTGGGATAAAAAATAAAAAGTAAATTACAAATACGAACAAGAAGTAATGAGACATAAAGTTAAAGGGCTTTTTCCTGGCACATTCCATTCTAATATACAACCTCGAACACCACTTCCATTAAGGCTCTGTTTCCCTAGTAACCAAATTTGGTAAAGGAGAAATGCTGCCACCTAGTGGCCGTTTCCTGCAAGAGCAGCTTTAAAGTCACAGCTAATGGTCACTTAACATTCACAAGGACTCAGGGCTGTAAAGGACACTTGCCCTAAATATTTGTGCTGAAGTAGGGAATGGACAAAAAATTCAAAACAGGCAAATGTTTCAAGAAGAGATTATGAAGAGTTAAGTTTTACTCACACTCTTTGTAAAAAAAAAGGAAAATGGATAAAAGCTCAACCTCAGGGAGTGTTAGACGCATGCAATCTAATCTACAAAAAGTTTCAACTTACACCAGTCGACTGACCATCAGCAAAAAGTCTACAAACAATAAATGCTGAAGGGGTTTTAGAGAACTGTGTACCCTCTGCCTGCTGGTGAGACGTAAAGGGGTAACAGCCAATAATGAGAACAGAAAGGAGCTGCGTTTAAAAGTAAAAATGGAGGTACTATTCAATCCAGCAGGCGCACCATTGGACCTCTCACCTGAGAAGACAAGAATCGAGAAGACACAGGCCGCAAAAGCTGCAGTGCAGCCTTATTCACAATAGCCAAGACAGTGAAGCAATCAAAATGTCCAACAACAGGTAAATGGATAAAGAAGAAGTGGTCCGTGTACACAATGGAATATTAGCCATGGAAGACAATGAACCATTGCTCTTTGAGGCACCACAAATGAGTCTGGAGATAATCACGAAAGATGAGGTAAGTTGGAAAGCAAAAGACCTGTGTTCTATGATAGCACTTATAGGCGTTATCTAATAACTGACACAAATGAACATATTTCCACAGAGAAAGACACTCACAGATTTAGAAAACAAACTATGCTCATCTAAAACGACAGGTGGGGGGAATGGATAAATTAAGATTAGTGTTACTATACGTATACAAACACATATGATATACATATCTCAAAAAGACCAACCATATAGCAAGGGAAGTCTGCGGAACCCTCTGTAACATTTTACATGGGAAGAGGATCTGTACTTGAATAGACATATATAATGTACAAATGAACCAGATTGTGTACACCTAGGACAAACAATATTCTAAGCTTTACCCCAATTAAAACACTTTTAAAAACCAAGAAGAAATAATGACACATAAACTTATGGGGGTTTCTCCACGCACATTCCAATGTAATTTACAACCTAGGAACACGACTTCCAGAAAGGCTCTGCTGCCCTACTCCCCAGATTTGGGAATGGAGAAATGCTGCCTCCTTGAGGCCACTTCCCACAACAGCAGCTTTAAACCCATTGCTAAAGGTCACTAAATATTCACCAAACTTGCAGTTCGGGAAACGACACCTGCTCTCTAAAAAAACGCTGCGGTGGAAAATCGACCAAATAACTCAAAAGAGGGCAACCTTCCAAGAAGACAATTTCAAGAGTTATATCGTACTGCCAATTGTTTCCTTTTTTTAACGGAAAAGAAAACGGCGGAGAAAAATGATGAGTTTTACGAATTTTCAAAGACATGCAAACCCAAATTACAAAAACCTATCAGCTCACAGCAGCCAGAAGGGCCATTAGCATCAATGCTGTAAACAATAAATGCTGAAGCGATTGTGGAGAAATGCGTACCCTCGATTCTAAGGGGGACGTGGTAGGAGCCACTAATGAAAACACAAAGAAGGTGCTTTGAAAAGGGAAACACGGTGCTACCAGTCAATCAATCACACCCACTGCTGGGCCTATCACCTGAGAAAATGAGAATCAAAAAGTCACAGGCTGGCAATCCTGCACTCCAACAATATTTACCATAGCCAACACTTGGAAGCAATGAAAATGTCCATCAACCGAGGAATGCACAAAGAAGAAGTGGTCCACGTACACAGTGGAAAATTACTCCAATAAAAAATAAAAATTGAATTTAAAAATCCAACAAAAGTAAGGAGACATCAGCTTGTGTGGGTTTGTCCGGGCACACTCCACTCTAATTTATAACCGAGAAACACCACAGGCCGCCAGGGCTTTTCCCTAGTTACCAGGGTGGGGAACATAGAAAGGCTGCCGCCCTCTGGCAGTTACCTGCAAAAGCAGTTTTAAAGCCTGTGCTAATGGTCATTTCATAGGAACAAGTACTGCAGAACTGTAAATGAAACCAGCCCTCAAAATGTCTTCAGGGAGGTAACGGCCAAAACATTTCAAAAGGTGACACGTACGTTAAGAGAACACTTTGAAGAACTAAGGGGTAATCACTGCTTGAAAAATAAAAAGGACATGCCTTAAAGCTCAATTTCAACGGATTATGAGGCACATGCGAATTCAACCACAAAGAGGTATCAGCTCACACTTGTCAGAATAACCATGAGCAAGAAAACTACAAACAATAAATGCTGAAGGTGTTGTGGAGAAATGCATACCCTCAACTTCAAGGGGGACGTAAGTTGGAAAGGGCCACGAATGAGAACAGAATGGAGGTGCCTTAAAAAGGTCAACATTGTGCTACCATATGATCCAGCAGGCCCACTCCTCCACCTATAATCTAAGAAGAGAGAATTGGAAAGACACAGGCAGGCAAATCTGCATTGCCCAGTATTACAATAGCCAAGATATGGAAGTAACCAAAAAGACCACCAACAGATGGGTGGGCAAAGAAGAACTCCTCCATGTACAGATGGAATATTCGCTAGTGAAAAAAATGAAACAAAGCCATTTGCAGCACCATAGATGAGTCTAGACGTAATCACGCCACGTGTAGTATGTGAGAAAGCAAAAGGCACATATCCTATCATATCACTTTCAGGAGTTACTTAAAAATTGATACCAATGAAGATATTTCCACAGAGAAAGGCAATCACAGATTCATGAAAAAACTTATGGTTCACCAAATAGAAAGGGATGAGGATTGGATACATTGCCATATTGGGGTTAACAGAGATATACAAACCATGTGAAATATATAACCCCCAAAGACGTACGGAAGACCAGGAGAAGACTACTCAACATTGTGTCATAACCTACATTGGCAAAGAATGCGAGGAAGAAGAGATACATGTATATGTGTGAAAGAACCACATCTTGCACACCTAGAACAAACAAACCATTGTAATCAAATTTGCTGGGATAAAAAATAAAAAGTAAATTACAAATACGAACAAGAAGTAATGAGACATAAAGTTAAAGGGCTTTTTCCTGGCACATTCCATTCTAATATACAACCTCGAACACCACTTCCATTAAGGCTCTGTTTCCCTAGTAACCAAATTTGGTAAAGGAGAAATGCTGCCACCTAGTGGCCGTTTCCTGCAAGAGCAGCTTTAAAGTCACAGCTAATGGTCACTTAACATTCACAAGGACTCAGGGCTGTAAAGGACACTTGCCCTAAATATTTGTGCTGAAGTAGGGAATGGACAAAAAATTCAAAACAGGCAAATGTTTCAAGAAGAGATTATGAAGAGTTAAGTTTTACTCACACTCTTTGTAAAAAAAAAGGAAAATGGATAAAAGCTCAACCTCAGGGAGTGTTAGACGCATGCAATCTAATCTACAAAAAGTTTCAACTTACACCAGTCGACTGACCATCAGCAAAAAGTCTACAAACAATAAATGCTGAAGGGGTTTTAGAGAACTGTGTACCCTCTGCCTGCTGGTGAGACGTAAAGGGGTAACAGCCAATAATGAGAACAGAAAGGAGCTGCGTTTAAAAGTAAAAATGGAGGTACTATTCAATCCAGCAGGCGCACCATTGGACCTCTCACCTGAGAAGACAAGAATCGAGAAGACACAGGCCGCAAAAGCTGCAGTGCAGCCTTATTCACAATAGCCAAGACAGTGAAGCAATCAAAATGTCCAACAACAGGTAAATGGATAAAGAAGAAGTGGTCCGTGTACACAATGGAATATTAGCCATGGAAGACAATGAACCATTGCTCTTTGAGGCACCACAAATGAGTCTGGAGATAATCACGAAAGATGAGGTAAGTTGGAAAGCAAAAGACCTGTGTTCTATGATAGCACTTATAGGCGTTATCTAATAACTGACACAAATGAACATATTTCCACAGAGAAAGACACTCACAGATTTAGAAAACAAACTATGCTCATCTAAAACGACAGGTGGGGGGAATGGATAAATTAAGATTAGTGTTACTATACGTATACAAACACATATGATATACATATCTCAAAAAGACCAACCATATAGCAAGGGAAGTCTGCGGAACCCTCTGTAACATTTTACATGGGAAGAGGATCTGTACTTGAATAGACATATATAATGTACAAATGAACCAGATTGTGTACACCTAGGACAAACAATATTCTAAGCTTTACCCCAATTAAAACACTTTTAAAAACCAAGAAGAAATAATGACACATAAACTTATGGGGGTTTCTCCACGCACATTCCAATGTAATTTACAACCTAGGAACACGACTTCCAGAAAGGCTCTGCTGCCCTACTCCCCAGATTTGGGAATGGAGAAATGCTGCCTCCTTGAGGCCACTTCCCACAACAGCAGCTTTAAACCCATTGCTAAAGGTCACTAAATATTCACCAAACTTGCAGTTCGGGAAACGACACCTGCTCTCTAAAAAAACGCTGCGGTGGAAAATCGACCAAATAACTCAAAAGAGGGCAACCTTCCAAGAAGACAATTTCAAGAGTTATATCGTACTGCCAATTGTTTCCTTTTTTTAACGGAAAAGAAAACGGCGGAGAAAAATGATGAGTTTTACGAATTTTCAAAGACATGCAAACCCAAATTACAAAAACCTATCAGCTCACAGCAGCCAGAAGGGCCATTAGCATCAATGCTGTAAACAATAAATGCTGAAGCGATTGTGGAGAAATGCGTACCCTCGATTCTAAGGGGGACGTGGTAGGAGCCACTAATGAAAACACAAAGAAGGTGCTTTGAAAAGGGAAACACGGTGCTACCAGTCAATCAATCACACCCACTGCTGGGCCTATCACCTGAGAAAATGAGAATCAAAAAGTCACAGGCTGGCAATCCTGCACTCCAACAATATTTACCATAGCCAACACTTGGAAGCAATGAAAATGTCCATCAACCGAGGAATGCACAAAGAAGAAGTGGTCCACGTACACAGTGGAAAATTACTCCAATAAAAAATAAAAATTGAATTTAAAAATCCAACAAAAGTAAGGAGACATCAGCTTGTGTGGGTTTGTCCGGGCACACTCCACTCTAATTTATAACCGAGAAACACCACAGGCCGCCAGGGCTTTTCCCTAGTTACCAGGGTGGGGAACATAGAAAGGCTGCCGCCCTCTGGCAGTTACCTGCAAAAGCAGTTTTAAAGCCTGTGCTAATGGTCATTTCATAGGAACAAGTACTGCAGAACTGTAAATGAAACCAGCCCTCAAAATGTCTTCAGGGAGGTAACGGCCAAAACATTTCAAAAGGTGACACGTACGTTAAGAGAACACTTTGAAGAACTAAGGGGTAATCACTGCTTGAAAAATAAAAAGGACATGCCTTAAAGCTCAATTTCAACGGATTATGAGGCACATGCGAATTCAACCACAAAGAGGTATCAGCTCACACTTGTCAGAATAACCATGAGCAAGAAAACTACAAACAATAAATGCTGAAGGTGTTGTGGAGAAATGCATACCCTCAACTTCAAGGGGGACGTAAGTTGGAAAGGGCCACGAATGAGAACAGAATGGAGGTGCCTTAAAAAGGTCAACATTGTGCTACCATATGATCCAGCAGGCCCACTCCTCCACCTATAATCTAAGAAGAGAGAATTGGAAAGACACAGGCAGGCAAATCTGCATTGCCCAGTATTACAATAGCCAAGATATGGAAGTAACCAAAAAGACCACCAACAGATGGGTGGGCAAAGAAGAACTCCTCCATGTACAGATGGAATATTCGCTAGTGAAAAAAATGAAACAAAGCCATTTGCAGCACCATAGATGAGTCTAGACGTAATCACGCCACGTGTAGTATGTGAGAAAGCAAAAGGCACATATCCTATCATATCACTTTCAGGAGTTACTTAAAAATTGATACCAATGAAGATATTTCCACAGAGAAAGGCAATCACAGATTCATGAAAAAACTTATGGTTCACCAAATAGAAAGGGATGAGGATTGGATACATTGCCATATTGGGGTTAACAGAGATATACAAACCATGTGAAATATATAACCCCCAAAGACGTACGGAAGACCAGGAGAAGACTACTCAACATTGTGTCATAACCTACATTGGCAAAGAATGCGAGGAAGAAGAGATACATGTATATGTGTGAAAGAACCACATCTTGCACACCTAGAACAAACAAACCATTGTAATCAAATTTGCTGGGATAAAAAATAAAAAGTAAATTACAAATACGAACAAGAAGTAATGAGACATAAAGTTAAAGGGCTTTTTCCTGGCACATTCCATTCTAATATACAACCTCGAACACCACTTCCATTAAGGCTCTGTTTCCCTAGTAACCAAATTTGGTAAAGGAGAAATGCTGCCACCTAGTGGCCGTTTCCTGCAAGAGCAGCTTTAAAGTCACAGCTAATGGTCACTTAACATTCACAAGGACTCAGGGCTGTAAAGGACACTTGCCCTAAATATTTGTGCTGAAGTAGGGAATGGACAAAAAATTCAAAACAGGCAAATGTTTCAAGAAGAGATTATGAAGAGTTAAGTTTTACTCACACTCTTTGTAAAAAAAAAGGAAAATGGATAAAAGCTCAACCTCAGGGAGTGTTAGACGCATGCAATCTAATCTACAAAAAGTTTCAACTTACACCAGTCGACTGACCATCAGCAAAAAGTCTACAAACAATAAATGCTGAAGGGGTTTTAGAGAACTGTGTACCCTCTGCCTGCTGGTGAGACGTAAAGGGGTAACAGCCAATAATGAGAACAGAAAGGAGCTGCGTTTAAAAGTAAAAATGGAGGTACTATTCAATCCAGCAGGCGCACCATTGGACCTCTCACCTGAGAAGACAAGAATCGAGAAGACACAGGCCGCAAAAGCTGCAGTGCAGCCTTATTCACAATAGCCAAGACAGTGAAGCAATCAAAATGTCCAACAACAGGTAAATGGATAAAGAAGAAGTGGTCCGTGTACACAATGGAATATTAGCCATGGAAGACAATGAACCATTGCTCTTTGAGGCACCACAAATGAGTCTGGAGATAATCACGAAAGATGAGGTAAGTTGGAAAGCAAAAGACCTGTGTTCTATGATAGCACTTATAGGCGTTATCTAATAACTGACACAAATGAACATATTTCCACAGAGAAAGACACTCACAGATTTAGAAAACAAACTATGCTCATCTAAAACGACAGGTGGGGGGAATGGATAAATTAAGATTAGTGTTACTATACGTATACAAACACATATGATATACATATCTCAAAAAGACCAACCATATAGCAAGGGAAGTCTGCGGAACCCTCTGTAACATTTTACATGGGAAGAGGATCTGTACTTGAATAGACATATATAATGTACAAATGAACCAGATTGTGTACACCTAGGACAAACAATATTCTAAGCTTTACCCCAATTAAAACACTTTTAAAAACCAAGAAGAAATAATGACACATAAACTTATGGGGGTTTCTCCACGCACATTCCAATGTAATTTACAACCTAGGAACACGACTTCCAGAAAGGCTCTGCTGCCCTACTCCCCAGATTTGGGAATGGAGAAATGCTGCCTCCTTGAGGCCACTTCCCACAACAGCAGCTTTAAACCCATTGCTAAAGGTCACTAAATATTCACCAAACTTGCAGTTCGGGAAACGACACCTGCTCTCTAAAAAAACGCTGCGGTGGAAAATCGACCAAATAACTCAAAAGAGGGCAACCTTCCAAGAAGACAATTTCAAGAGTTATATCGTACTGCCAATTGTTTCCTTTTTTTAACGGAAAAGAAAACGGCGGAGAAAAATGATGAGTTTTACGAATTTTCAAAGACATGCAAACCCAAATTACAAAAACCTATCAGCTCACAGCAGCCAGAAGGGCCATTAGTATCAATGCTGTAAACAATAAATGCTGAAGCGATTGTGGAGAAATGCGTACCCTCGATTCTAAGGGGGACGTGGTAGGAGCCACTAATGAAAACACAAAGAAGGTGCTTTGAAAAGGGAAACACGGTGCTACCAGTCAATCAATCACACCCACTGCTGGGCCTATCACCTGAGAAAATGAGAATCAAAAAGTCACAGGCTGGCAATCCTGCACTCCAACAATATTTACCATAGCCAACACTTGGAAGCAATGAAAATGTCCATCAACCGAGGAATGCACAAAGAAGAAGTGGTCCACGTACACAGTGGAAAATTACTCCAATAAAAAATAAAAATTGAATTTAAAAATCCAACAAAAGTAAGGAGACATCAGCTTGTGTGGGTTTGTCCGGGCACACTCCACTCTAATTTATAACCGAGAAACACCACAGGCCGCCAGGGCTTTTCCCTAGTTACCAGGGTGGGGAACATAGAAAGGCTGCCGCCCTCTGGCAGTTACCTGCAAAAGCAGTTTTAAAGCCTGTGCTAATGGTCATTTCATAGGAACAAGTACTGCAGAACTGTAAATGAAACCAGCCCTCAAAATGTCTTCAGGGAGGTAACGGCCAAAACATTTCAAAAGGTGACACGTACGTTAAGAGAACACTTTGAAGAACTAAGGGGTAATCACTGCTTGAAAAATAAAAAGGACATGCCTTAAAGCTCAATTTCAACGGATTATGAGGCACATGCGAATTCAACCACAAAGAGGTATCAGCTCACACTTGTCAGAATAACCATGAGCAAGAAAACTACAAACAATAAATGCTGAAGGTGTTGTGGAGAAATGCATACCCTCAACTTCAAGGGGGACGTAAGTTGGAAAGGGCCACGAATGAGAACAGAATGGAGGTGCCTTAAAAAGGTCAACATTGTGCTACCATATGATCCAGCAGGCCCACTCCTCCACCTATAATCTAAGAAGAGAGAATTGGAAAGACACAGGCAGGCAAATCTGCATTGCCCAGTATTACAATAGCCAAGATATGGAAGTAACCAAAAAGACCACCAACAGATGGGTGGGCAAAGAAGAACTCCTCCATGTACAGATGGAATATTCGCTAGTGAAAAAAATGAAACAATGCCATTTGCAGCACCATAGATGAGTCTAGACGTAATCACGCCACGTGTAGTAAGTGAGAAAGCAAAAGGCACATATCCTATCATATCACTTTCAGGAGTTACTTAAAAATTGATACCAATGAAGATATTTCCACAGAGAAAGGCAATCACAGATTCATGAAAAAACTTATGGTTCACCAAATAGAAAGGGATGAGGATTGGATACATTGCCATATTGGGGTTAACAGAGATATACAAACCATGTGAAATATATAACCCCCAAAGACGTACGGAAGACCAGGAGAAGCCTACTCAACATTGTGTCATAACCTACATTGGCAAAGGATGCGAGGAAGAAGAGATACATGTATATGTGTGAAAGAACCACATCTTGCACACCTAGAACAAACAAACCATTGTAATCAAATTTGCTGGGATAAAAAATAAAAAGTAAATTACAAATACGAACAAGAAGTAATGAGACATAAAGTTAAAGGGCTTTTTCCTGGCACATTCCATTCTAATATACAACCTAGAACACCACTTCCATTAAGGCTCTGTTTCCCTAGGAACCAAATTTGGTAAAGGAGAAATGCTGCCACCTAGTGGCCGTTTCCTGCAAGAGCAGCTTTAAAGTCACAGCTAATGGTCACTTAACATTCACAAGGACTCAGGGCTGTAAAGGACACTTGCCCTAAATATTTGTGCTGAAGTAGGGAATGGACAAAAAATTCAAAACAGGCAAATGTTTCAAGAAGAGATTATGAAGAGTTAAGTTTTACTCACACTCTTTGTAAAAAAAAGGAAAATGGATAAAAGCTCAACCTCAGGGAGTGTTAGACGCATGCAATCTAATCTACAAAAAGTTTCAACTTACACCAGTCGGCTGACCATCAGCAAAAAGTCTACAAACAATAAATGCTGAAGGGGTTTTAGAGAACTGTGTACCCTCTGCCTGCTGGTGAGACGTAAAGGGGTAACAGCCAATAATGAGAACAGAAAGGAGCTGCGTTTAAAAGTAAAAATGGAGGTACTATTCAATCCAGCAGGCGCACCATTGGACCTCTCACCTGAGAAGACAATCGAGAAGACACAGGCCGCAAAAGCTGCAGTGCAGCCTTATTCACAATAGCCAAGACAGTGAAGCAATCAAAATGTCCAACAGGTAAATGGATAAAGAAGAAGTGGTCCGTGTACACAATGGAATATTAGCCATGGAAGACAATGAACCATTGCTCTTTGAGGCACCACAAATGAGTCTGGAGATAATCACGAAAGATGAGGTAAGTTGGAAAGCAAAAGACCTGTGTTCTATGATAGCACTTATAGGCGTTATCTAATAACTGACACAAATGAACATATTTCCACAGAGAAAGACACTCACAGATTTAGAAAACAAACTATGCTCATCTAAAACGACAGGTGGGGGGAATGGATAAATTAAGATTAGTGTTACTATACGTATACAAACACATATGATATACATATCTCAAAAAGACCAACCATATAGCAAGGGAAGTCTGCGGACCCCTCTGTAACATTTTACATGGGAAGAGGATCTGTACTTGAATAGACATATATAATGTACAAATGAACCAGATTGTGTACACCTAGGACAAACAATATTCTAAACTTTA
Source organism: Balaenoptera borealis (assembly GCF_965194805.1). Taxonomy (NCBI): domain Eukaryota; kingdom Metazoa; phylum Chordata; class Mammalia; order Artiodactyla; family Balaenopteridae; genus Balaenoptera; species Balaenoptera borealis. The sequence goes on from NW_028123543.1 coordinate 107,007, forward strand.
CCCCAATTAAAACACTTTTAAAAACCAAGAAGAAATAATGACACATAAACTTATGGGGGTTTCTCCACGCACATTCCAATGTAATTTACAACCTAGGAACACGACTTCCAGAAAGGCTCTGCTGCCCTACTCCCCAGATTTGGGAATGGAGAAATGCTGCCTCCTTGAGGCCACTTCCCACAACAGCAGCTTTAAACCCATTGCTAAAGGTCACTAAATATTCACCAAACTTGCAGTTTGGGAAATGACACCTGCTCTCTAAAAAAACGCTGGGGTGGAAAATCGACCAAATAACTCAAAAGAGGGCAACCTTCAAAGAAGACAATTTCAAGAGTTATATCGTACTGCCAATTGTTTCCTTTTTTTAACAGAAAAGAAAACGGCGGAGAAAAATGATGAGTTTTACGAATTTTCAAAGACATGCAAACCCAAATTACAAAAACCTATCAGCTCACAGCAGCCAGAAGGGCCATTAGCATCAATGCTGTAAACAATAAATGCTGAAGCGATTGTGGAGAAATGCGTACCCTCGATTCTAAGGGGGACGTGGTAAGAGCCACTAATGAAAACACAAAGAAGGTCCTTTGAAAAGGGAAACACGGTGCTACCAGTCAATCAATCACACCCACTGCTGGGCCTATCACCTGAGAAAATGAGAATCAAAAAGTCACAGGCTGGCAATCCTGCACTCCAACAATATTTACCATAGCCAACACTTGGAAGCAATGAAAATGTCCATCAACCGAGGAATGCACAAAGAAGAAGTGGTCCACGTACACAGTGGAAAATTACTCCAATAAAAAATAAAAATTAAATTTAAAAATCTAACAAAAGTAAGGAGACATCAGCTTGTGTGGGTTTGTCCGGGCACACTCCACTCTAATTTATAACCGAGAAACACCACAGGCCGCCAGGGCTTTTCCCTAGTTCCCAGGGTGGGGAACATAGAAAGGCTGCCGCCCTCTGGCAGTTACCTGCAAAAGCAGTTTTAAAGCCTGTGCTAATGGTCATTTCATAGGAACAAGTACTGCAGAACTGTAAATGAAACCAGCCCTCAAAATGTCTTCAGGGAGGTAACGGCCAAAACATTTCAAAAGGTGACACGTACGTTAAGAGAACACTTTGAAGAACTAAGGGGTAATCACTGCTTGAAAAATAAAAAGGACATGCCTTAAAGCTCAATTTCAACGGATTATGAGGCACATGCGAATTCAACCACAAAGAGGTATCAGCTCACACTTGTCAGAATAACCATGAGCAAGAAAACTACAAACAATAAATGCTGAAGGTGTTGTGGAGAAATGCATACCCTCAACTTCAAGGGGGACGTAAGTTGGAAAGGGCCACGAATGAGAACAGAATGGAGGTGCCTTAAAAAGGTCAACATTGTGCTACCATATGATCCAGCAGGCCCACTCCTCCACCTATAATCTAAGAAGAGAGAATTGGAAAGACACAGGCAGGCAAATCTGCATTGCCCAGTATTACAATAGCCAAGATATGGAAGTAACCAAAAAGACCACCAACAGATGGGTGGGCAAAGAAGAACTCCTCCATGTACAGATGGAATATTCGCTAGTGAAAAAAATGAAACAAAGCCATTTGCAGCACCATAGATGAGTCTAGACGTAATCACGCCACGTGTAGTACGTGAGAAAGCAAAAGGCACATATCCTATCATATCACTTTCAGGAGTTACTTAAAAATTGATACCAATGAAGATATTTCCACAGAGAAAGGCAATCACAGATTCATGAAAAAACTTATGGTTCACCAAATAGAAAGGGATGAGGATTGGATACATTGCCATATTGGGGTTAACAGAGATATACAAACCATGTGAAATATATAACCCCCAAAGACGTACGGAAGACCAGGAGAAGACTACTCAACATTGTGTCATAACCTACATTGGCAAAGAATGCGAGGAAGAAGAGATACATGTATATGTGTGAAAGAACCACATCTTGCACACCTAGAACAAACAAACCATTGTAATCAAATTTGCTGGGATAAAAAATAAAAAGTAAATTACAAATACGAACAAGAAGTAATGAGACATAAAGTTAAAGGGCTTTTTCCTGGCACATTCCATTCTAATATACAACCTCGAACACCACTTCCATTAAGGCTCTGTTTCCCTAGTAACCAAATTTGGTAAAGGAGAAATGCTGCCACCTAGTGGCCGTTTCCTGCAAGAGCAGCTTTAAAGTCACAGCTAATGGTCACTTAACATTCACAAGGACTCAGGGCTGTAAAGGACACTTGCCCTAAATATTTGTGCTGAAGTAGGGAATGGACAAAAAATTCAAAACAGGCAAATGTTTCAAGAAGAGATTATGAAGAGTTAAGTTTTACTCACACTCTTTGTAAAAACAAAGGAAAATGGATAAAAGCTCAACCTCAGGGAGTGTTAGACGCATGCAATCTAATCTACAAAAAGTTTCAACTTACACCAGTCGACTGACCATCAGCAAAAAGTCTACAAACAATAAATGCTGAAGGGGTTTTAGAGAACTGTGTACCCTCTGCCTGCTGGTGAGACGTAAAGGGGTAACAGCCAATAATGAGAACAGAAAGGAGCTGCGTTTAAAAGTAAAAATGGAGGTACTATTCAATCCAGCAGGCGCACCATTGGACCTCTCACCTGAGAAGACAAGAATCGAGAAGACACAGGCCGCAAAAGCTGCAGTGCAGCCTTATTCACAATAGCCAAGACAGTGAAGCAATCAAAATGTCCAACAACAGGTAAATGGATAAAGAAGAAGTGGTCCGTGTACACAATGGAATATTAGCCATGGAAGACAATGAACCATTGCTCTTTGAGGCACCACAAATGAGTCTGGAGATAATCACGAAAGATGAGGTAAGTTGGAAAGCAAAAGACCTGTGTTCTATGATAGCACTTATAGGCGTTATCTAATAACTGACACAAATGAACATATTTCCACAGAGAAAGACACTCACAGATTTAGAAAACAAACTATGCTCATCTAAAACGACAGGTGGGGGGAATGGATAAATTAAGATTAGTGTTACTATACGTATACAAACACATATGATATACATATCTCAAAAAGACCAACCATATAGCAAGGGAAGTCTGCGGACCCCTCTGTAACATTTTACATGGGAAGAGGATCTGTACTTGAATAGACATATATAATGTACAAATGAACCAGATTGTGTACACCTAGGACAAACAATATTCTAAGCTTTACCCCAATTAAAACACTTTTAAAAACCAAGAAGAAATAATGACACATAAACTTATGGGGGTTTCTCCACGCACATTCCAATGTAATTTACAACCTAGGAACACGACTTCCAGAAAGGCTCTGCTGCCCTACTCCCCAGATTTGGGAATGGAGAAATGCTGCCTCCTTGAGGCCACTTCCCACAACAGCAGCTTTAAACCCATTGCTAAAGGTCACTAAATATTCACCAAACTTGCAGTTCGGGAAACGACACCTGCTCTCTAAAAAAACGCTGCGGTGGAAAATCGACCAAATAACTCAAAAGAGGGCAACCTTCAAAGAAGACAATTTCAAGAGTTATATCGTACTGCCAATTGTTTCCTTTTTTTAACGGAAAAGAAAACGGCGGAGAAAAATGATGAGTTTTACGAATTTTCAAAGACATGCAAACCCAAATTACAAAAACCTATCAGCTCACAGCAGCCAGAAGGGCCATTAGTATCAATGCTGTAAACAATAAATGCTGAAGCGATTGTGGAGAAATGCGTACCCTCGATTCTAAGGGGGACGTGGTAGGAGCCACTAATGAAAACACAAAGAAGGTGCTTTGAAAAGGGAAACACGGTGCTACCAGTCAATCAATCACACCCACTGCTGGGCCTATCACCTGAGAAAATGAGAATCAAAAAGTCACAGGCTGGCAATCCTGCACTCCAACAATATTTACCATAGCCAACACTTGGAAGCAATGAAAATGTCCATCAACCGAGGAATGCACAAAGAAGAAGTGGTCCACGTACACAGTGGAAAATTACTCCAATAAAAAATAAAAATTAAATTTAAAAATCCAACAAAAGTAAGGAGACATCAGCTTGTGTGGGTTTGTCCGGGCACACTCCACTCTAATTTATAACCGAGAAACACCACAGGCCGCCAGGGCTTTTCCCTAGTTCCCAGGGTGGGGAACATAGAAAGGCTGCCGCCCTCTGGCAGTTACCTGCAAAAGCAGTTTTAAAGCCTGTGCTAATGGTCATTTCATAGGAACAAGTACTGCAGAATTGTAAATGAAACCTGCCCTCAAAATGTCTTCAGGGAGGTAACGGCCAAAACATTTCAAAAGGTGACACGTACGTTAAGAGAACACTTTGAAGAACTAAGGGGTAATCACTGCTTGAAAAATAAAAAGGACATGCCTTAAAGCTCAATTTCAACGGATTATGAGGCACATGCGAATTCAACCACAAAGAGGTATCAGCTCACACTTGTCAGAATAACCATGAGCAAGAAAACTACAAACAATAAATGCTGAAGGTGTTGTGGAGAAATGCATACCCTCAACTTCAAGGGGGACGTAAGTTGGAAAGGGCCACGAATGAGAACAGAATGGAGGTGCCTTAAAAAGGTCAACATTGTGCTACCATATGATCCAGCAGGCCCACTCCTCCACCTATAATCTAAGAAGAGAGAATTGGAAAGACACAGGCAGGCAAATCTGCATTGCCCAGTATTACAATAGCCAAGATATGGAAGTAACCAAAAAGACCACCAACAGATGGGTGGGCAAAGAAGAACTCCTCCATGTACAGATGGAATATTCGCTAGTGAAAAAAATGAAACAATGCCATTTGCAGCACCATAGATGAGTCTAGACGTAATCACGCCACGTGTAGTAAGTGAGAAAGCAAAAGGCACATATCCTATCATATCACTTTCAGGAGTTACTTAAAAATTGATACCAATGAAGATATTTCCACAGAGAAAGGCAATCACAGATTCATGAAAAAACTTATGGTTCACCAAATAGAAAGGGATGAGGATTGGATACATTGCCATATTGGGGTTAACAGAGATATACAAACCATGTGAAATATATAACCCCCAAAGACGTACGGAAGACCAGGAGAAGCCTACTCAACATTGTGTCATAACCTACATTGGCAAAGGATGCGAGGAAGAAGAGATACATGTATATGTGTGAAAGAACCACATCTTGCACACCTAGAACAAACAAACCATTGTAATCAAATTTGCTGGGATAAAAAATAAAAAGTAAATTACAAATACGAACAAGAAGTAATGAGACATAAAGTTAAAGGGCTTTTTCCTGGCACATTCCATTCTAATATACAACCTAGAACACCACTTCCATTAAGGCTCTGTTTCCCTAGGAACCAAATTTGGTAAAGGAGAAATGCTGCCACCTAGTGGCCGTTTCCTGCAAGAGCAGCTTTAAAGTCACAGCTAATGGTCACTTAACATTCACAAGGACTCAGGGCTGTAAAGGACACTTGCCCTAAATATTTGTGCTGAAGTAGGGAATGGACAAAAAATTCAAAACAGGCAAATGTTTCAAGAAGAGATTATGAAGAGTTAAGTTTTACTCACACTCTTTGTAAAAAAAAAAGGAAAATGGATAAAAGCTCAACCTCAGGGAGTGTTAGACGCATGCAATCTAATCTACAAAAAGTTTCAACTTACACCAGTCGGCTGACCATCAGCAAAAAGTCTACAAACAATAAATGCTGAAGGGGTTTTAGAGAACTGTGTACCCTCTGCCTGCTGGTGAGACGTAAAGGGGTAACAGCCAATAATGAGAACAGAAAGGAGCTGCGTTTAAAAGTAAAAATGGAGGTACTATTCAATCCAGCAGGCGCACCATTGGACCTCTCACCTGAGAAGACAATCGAGAAGACACAGGCCGCAAAAGCTGCAGTGCAGCCTTATTCACAATAGCCAAGACAGTGAAGCAATCAAAATGTCCAACAGGTAAATGGATAAAGAAGAAGTGGTCCGTGTACACAATGGAATATTAGCCATGGAAGACAATGAACCATTGCTCTTTGAGGCACCACAAATGAGTCTGGAGATAATCACGAAAGATGAGGTAAGTTGGAAAGCAAAAGACCTGTGTTCTATGATAGCACTTATAGGCGTTATCTAATAACTGACACAAATGAACATATTTCCACAGAGAAAGACACTCACAGATTTAGAAAACAAACTATGCTCATCTAAAACGACAGGTGGGGGGAATGGATAAATTAAGATTAGTGTTACTATACGTATACAAACACATATGATATACATATCTCAAAAAGACCAACCATATAGCAAGGGAAGTCTGCGGACCCCTCTGTAACATTTTACATGGGAAGAGGATCTGTACTTGAATAGACATATATAATGTACAAATGAACCAGATTGTGTACACCTAGGACAAACAATATTCTAAACTTTACCCCAATTAAAACACTTTTAAAAACCAAGAAGAAATAATGACACATAAACTTATGGGGGTTTCTCCACGCACATTCCAATGTAATTTACAACCTAGGAACACGACTTCCACAAAGGCTCTGCTGCCCTACTCCCCAGATTTGGGAATGGAGAAATGCTGCCTCCTTGAGGCCACTTCCCACAACAGCAGCTTTAAACCCATTGCTAAAGGTCACTAAATATTCACCAAACTTGCAGTTTGGGAAATGACACCTGCTCTCTAAAAAAACGCTGGGGTGGAAAATCGACCAAATAACTCAAAAGAGGGCAACCTTCAAAGAAGACAATTTCAAGAGTTATATCGTACTGCCAATTGTTTCCTTTTTTTAACAGAAAAGAAAACGGCGGAGAAAAATGATGAGTTTTACGAATTTTCAAAGACATGCAAACCCAAATTACAAAAACCTATCAGCTCACAGCAGCCAGAAGGGCCATTAGCATCAATGCTGTAAACAATAAATGCTGAAGCGATTGTGGAGAAATGCGTACCCTCGATTCTAAGGGGGACGTGGTAAGAGCCACTAATGAAAACACAAAGAAGGTGCTTTGAAAAGGGAAACACGGTGCTACCAGTCAATCAATCACACCCACTGCTGGGCCTATCACCTGAGAAAATGAGAATCAAAAAGTCACAGGCTGGCAATCCTGCACTCCAACAATATTTACCATAGCCAACACTTGGAAGCAATGAAAATGTCCATCAACCGAGGAATGCACAAAGAAGAAGTGGTCCACGTACACAGTGGAAAATTACTCCAATAAAAAATAAAATTAAATTTAAAAATCTAACAAAAGTAAGGAGACATCAGCTTGTGTGGGTTTGTCCGGGCACACTCCACTCTAATTTATAACCGAGAAACACCACAGGCCGCCAGGGCTTTTCCCTATTTACCAGGGTGGGGAACATAGAAAGGCTGCCGCCCTCTGGCAGTTACCTGCAAAAGCAGTTTTAAAGCCTGTGCTAATGGTCATTTCATAGGAACAAGTACTGCAGAACTGTAAATGAAACCAGCCCTCAAAATGTCTTCAGGGAGGTAACGGCCAAAACATTTCAAAAGGTGACACGTACGTTAAGAGAACACTTTGAAGAACTAAGGGGTAATCACTGCTTGAAAAATAAAAAGGACATGCCTTAAAGCTCAATTTCAACGGATTATGAGGCACATGCGAATTCAACCACAAAGAGGTATCAGCTCACACTTGTCAGAATAACCATGAGCAAGAAAACTACAAACAATAAATGCTGAAGGTGTTGTGGAGAAATGCATACCCTCAACTTCAAGGGGGACGTAAGTTGGAAAGGGCCACGAATGAGAACAGAATGGAGGTGCCTTAAAAAGGTCAACATTGTGCTACCATATGATCCAGCAGGCCCACTCCTCCACCTATAATCTAAGAAGAGAGAATTGGAAAGACACAGGCAGGCAAATCTGCATTGCCCAGTATTACAATAGCCAAGATATGGAAGTAACCAAAAAGACCACCAACAGATGGGTGGGCAAAGAAGAACTCCTCCATGTACAGATGGAATATTCGCTAGTGAAAAAAATGAAACAAAGCCATTTGCAGCACCATAGATGAGTCTAGACGTAATCACGCCACGTGTAGTATGTGAGAAAGCAAAAGGCACATATCCTATCATATCACTTTCAGGAGTTACTTAAAAATTGATACCAATGAAGATATTTCCACAGAGAAAGGCAATCACAGATTCATGAAAAAACTTATGGTTCACCAAATAGAAAGGGATGAGGATTGGATACATTGCCATATTGGGGTTAACAGAGATATACAAACCATGTGAAATATATAACCCCCAAAGACGTACGGAAGACCAGGAGAAGACTACTCAACATTGTGTCATAACCTACATTGGCAAAGAATGCGAGGAAGAAGAGATACATGTATATGTGTGAAAGAACCACATCTTGCACACCTAGAACAAACAAACCATTGTAATCAAATTTGCTGGGATAAAAAATAAAAAGTAAATTACAAATACGAACAAGAAGTAATGAGACATAAAGTTAAAGGGCTTTTTCCTGGCACATTCCATTCTAATATACAACCTCGAACACCACTTCCATTAAGGCTCTGTTTCCCTAGTAACCAAATTTGGTAAAGGAGAAATGCTGCCACCTAGTGGCCGTTTCCTGCAAGAGCAGCTTTAAAGTCACAGCTAATGGTCACTTAACATTCACAAGGACTCAGGGCTGTAAAGGACACTTGCCCTAAATATTTGTGCTGAAGTAGGGAATGGACAAAAAATTCAAAACAGGCAAATGTTTCAAGAAGAGATTATGAAGAGTTAAGTTTTACTCACACTCTTTGTAAAAAAAAAGGAAAATGGATAAAAGCTCAACCTCAGGGAGTGTTAGACGCATGCAATCTAATCTACAAAAAGTTTCAACTTACACCAGTCGACTGACCATCAGCAAAAAGTCTACAAACAATAAATGCTGAAGGGGTTTTAGAGAACTGTGTACCCTCTGCCTGCTGGTGAGACGTAAAGGGGTAACAGCCAATAATGAGAACAGAAAGGAGCTGCGTTTAAAAGTAAAAATGGAGGTACTATTCAATCCAGCAGGCGCACCATTGGACCTCTCACCTGAGAAGACAAGAATCGAGAAGACACAGGCCGCAAAAGCTGCAGTGCAGCCTTATTCACAATAGCCAAGACAGTGAAGCAATCAAAATGTCCAACAACAGGTAAATGGATAAAGAAGAAGTGGTCCGTGTACACAATGGAATATTAGCCATGGAAGACAATGAACCATTGCTCTTTGAGGCACCACAAATGAGTCTGGAGATAATCACGAAAGATGAGGTAAGTTGGAAAGCAAAAGACCTGTGTTCTATGATAGCACTTATAGGCGTTATCTAATAACTGACACAAATGAACATATTTCCACAGAGAAAGACACTCACAGATTTAGAAAACAAACTATGCTCATCTAAAACGACAGGTGGGGGGAATGGATAAATTAAGATTAGTGTTACTATACGTATACAAACACATATGATATACATATCTCAAAAAGACCAACCATATAGCAAGGGAAGTCTGCGGAACCCTCTGTAACATTTTACATGGGAAGAGGATCTGTACTTGAATAGACATATATAATGTACAAATGAACCAGATTGTGTACACCTAGGACAAACAATATTCTAAGCTTTACCCCAATTAAAACACTTTTAAAAACCAAGAAGAAATAATGACACATAAACTTATGGGGGTTTCTCCACGCACATTCCAATGTAATTTACAACCTAGGAACACGACTTCCAGAAAGGCTCTGCTGCCCTACTCCCCAGATTTGGGAATGGAGAAATGCTGCCTCCTTGAGGCCACTTCCCACAACAGCAGCTTTAAACCCATTGCTAAAGGTCACTAAATATTCACCAAACTTGCAGTTCGGGAAACGACACCTGCTCTCTAAAAAAACGCTGGGGTGGAAAATCGACCAAATAACTCAAAAGAGGGCAACCTTCCAAGAAGACAATTTCAAGAGTTATATCGTACTGCCAATTGTTTCCTTTTTTTAACGGAAAAGAAAACGGCGGAGAAAAATGATGAGTTTTACGAATTTTCAAAGACATGCAAACCCAAATTACAAAAACCTATCAGCTCACAGCAGCCAGAAGGGCCATTAGTATCAATGCTGTAAACAATAAATGCTGAAGCGATTGTGGAGAAATGCGTACCCTCGATTCTAAGGGGGACGTGGTAGGAGCCACTAATGAAAACACAAAGAAGGTGCTTTGAAAAGGGAAACATGGTGCTACCAGTCAATCAATCACACCCACTGCTGGGCCTATCACCTGAGAAAATGAGAATCAAAAAGTCACAGGCTGGCAATCCTGCACTCCAACAATATTTACCATAGCCAACACTTGGAAGCAATGAAAATGTCCATCAACCGAGGAATGCACAAAGAAGAAGTGGTCCACGTACACAGTGGAAAATTACTCCAATAAAAAATAAAAATTGAATTTAAAAATCCAACAAAAGTAAGGAGACATCAGCTTGTGTGGGTTTGTCCGGGCACACTCCACTCTAATTTATAACCGAGAAACACCACAGGCCGCCAGGGCTTTTCCCTAGTTCCCAGGGTGGGGAACATAGAAAGGCTGCCGCCCTCTGGCAGTTACCTGCAAAAGCAGTTTTAAAGCCTGTGCTAATGGTCATTTCATAGGAACAAGTACTGCAGAATTGTAAATGAAACCTGCCCTCAAAATGTCTTCAGGGAGGTAACGGCCAAAACATTTCAAAAGGTGACACGTACGTTAAGAGAACACTTTGAAGAACTAAGGGGTAATCACTGCTTGAAAAATAAAAAGGACATGCCTTAAAGCTCAATTTCAACGGATTATGAGGCACATGCGAATTCAACCACAAAGAGGTATCAGCTCACACTTGTCAGAATAACCATGAGCAAGAAAACTACAAACAATAAATGCTGAAGGTGTTGTGGAGAAATGCATACCCTCAACTTCAAGGGGGACGTAAGTTGGAAAGGGCCACGAATGAGAACAGAATGGAGGTGCCTTAAAAAGGTCAACATTGTGCTACCATATGATCCAGCAGGCCCACTCCTCCACCTATAATCTAAGAAGAGAGAATTGGAAAGACACAGGCAGGCAAATCTGCATTGCCCAGTATTACAATAGCCAAGATATGGAAGTAACCAAAAAGACCACCAACAGATGGGTGGGCAAAGAAGAACTCCTCCATGTACAGATGGAATATTCGCTAGTGAAAAAAATGAAACAATGCCATTTGCAGCACCATAGATGAGTCTAGACGTAATCACGCCACGTGTAGTAAGTGAGAAAGCAAAAGGCACATATCCTATCATATCACTTTCAGGAGTTACTTAAAAATTGATACCAATGAAGATATTTCCACAGAGAAAGGCAATCACAGATTCATTAAAAAACTTATGGTTCACCAAATAGAAAGGGATGAGGATTGGATACATTGCCATATTGGGGTTAACAGAGATATACAAACCATGTGAAATATATAACCCCCAAAGACGTACGGAAGACCAGGAGAAGCCTACTCAACATTGTGTCATAACCTACATTGGCAAAGGATGCGAGGAAGAATAGATACATGTATATGTGTGAAAGAACCACATCTTGCACACCTAGAACAAACAAACCATTGTAATCAAATTTGCTGGGATAAAAAATAAAAAGTAAATTACAAATACGAACAAGAAGTAATGAGACATAAAGTTAAAGGGCTTTTTCCTGGCACATTCCATTCTAATATACAACCTAGAACACCACTTCCATTAAGGCTCTGTTTCCCTAGGAACCAAATTTGGTAAAGGAGAAATGCTGCCACCTAGTGGCCGTTTCCTGCAAGAGCAGCTTTAAAGTCACAGCTAATGGTCACTTAACATTCACAAGGACTCAGGGCTGTAAAGGACACTTGCCCTAAATATTTGTGCTGAAGTAGGGAATGGACAAAAAATTCAAAACAGGCAAATGTTTCAAGAAGAGATTATGAAGAGTTAAGTTTTACTCACACTCTTTGTAAAAACAAAGGAAAATGGATAAAAGCTCAACCTCAGGGAGTGTTAGACGCATGCAATCTAATCTACAAAAAGTTTCAACTTACACCAGTCGGCTGACCATCAGCAAAAAGTCTACAAACAATAAATGCTGAAGGGGTTTTAGAGAACTGTGTACCCTCTGCCTGCTGGTGAGACGTAAAGGGGTAACAGCCAATAATGAGAACAGAAAGGAGCTGCGTTTAAAAGTAAAAATGGAGGTACTATTCAATCCAGCAGGCGCACCATTGGACCTCTCACCTGAGAAGACAATCGAGAAGACACAGGCCGCAAAAGCTGCAGTGCAGCCTTATTCACAATAGCCAAGACAGTGAAGCAATCAAAATGTCCAACAGGTAAATGGATAAAGAAGAAGTGGTCCGTGTACACAATGGAATATTAGCCATGGAAGACAATGAACCATTGCTCTTTGAGGCACCACAAATGAGTCTGGAGATAATCACGAAAGATGAGGTAAGTTGGAAAGCAAAAGACCTGTGTTCTATGATAGCACTTATAGGCGTTATCTAATAACTGACACAAATGAACATATTTCCACAGAGAAAGACACTCACAGATTTAGAAAACAAACTATGCTCATCTAAAACGACAGGTGGGGGGAATGGATAAATTAAGATTAGTGTTACTATACGTATACAAACACATATGATATACATATCTCAAAAAGACCAACCATATAGCAAGGGAAGTCTGCGGACCCCTCTGTAACATTTTACATGGGAAGAGGATCTGTACTTGAATAGACATATATAATGTACAAATGAACCAGATTGTGTACACCTAGGACAAACAATATTCTAAACTTTACCCCAATTAAAACACTTTTAAAAACCAAGAAGAAATAATGACACATAAACTTATGGGGGTTTCTCCACGCACATTCCAATGTAATTTACAACCTAGGAACACGACTTTCAGAAAGGCTCTGCTGCCCTACTCCCCAGATTTGGGAATGGAGAAATGCTGCCTCCTTGAGGCCACTTCCCACAACAGCAGCTTTAAACCCATTGCTAAAGGTCACTAAATATTCACCAAACTTGCAGTTTGGGAAATGACACCTGCTCTCTAAAAAAACGCTGGGGTGGAAAATCGACCAAATAACTCAAAAGAGGGCAACCTTCAAAGAAGACAATTTCAAGAGTTATATCGTACTGCCAATTGTTTCCTTTTTTTAACAGAAAAGAAAACGGCGGAGAAAAATGATGAGTTTTACGAATTTTCAAAGACATGCAAACCCAAATTACAAAAACCTATCAGCTCACAGCAGCCAGAAGGGCCATTAGCATCAATGCTGTAAACAATAAATGCTGAAGCGATTGTGGAGAAATGCGTACCCTCGATTCTAAGGGGGACGTGGTAAGAGCCACTAATGAAAACACAAAGAAGGTGCTTTGAAAAGGGAAACACGGTGCTACCAGTCAATCAATCACACCCACTGCTGGGCCTATCACCTGAGAAAATGAGAATCAAAAAGTCACAGGCTGGCAATCCTGCACTCCAACAATATTTACCATAGCCAACACTTGGAAGCAATGAAAATGTCCATCAACCGAGGAATGCACAAAGAAGAAGTGGTCCACGTACACAGTGGAAAATTACTCCAATAAAAAATAAAAATTAAATTTAAAAATCTAACAAAAGTAAGGAGACATCAGCTTGTGTGGGTTTGTCCGGGCACACTCCACTCTAATTTATAACCGAGAAACACCACAGGCCGCCAGGGCTTTTCCCTATTTACCAGGGTGGGGAACATAGAAAGGCTGCCGCCCTCTGGCAGTTACCTGCAAAAGCAGTTTTAAAGCCTGTGCTAATGGTCATTTCATAGGAACAAGTACTGCAGAACTGTAAATGAAACCAGCCCTCAAAATGTCTTCAGGGAGGTAACGGCCAAAACATTTCAAAAGGTGACACGTACGTTAAGAGAACACTTTGAAGAACTAAGGGGTAATCACTGCTTGAAAAATAAAAAGGACATGCCTTAAAGCTCAATTTCAACGGATTATGAGGCACATGCGAATTCAACCACAAAGAGGTATCAGCTCACACTTGTCAGAATAACCATGAGCAAGAAAACTACAAACAATAAATGCTGAAGGTGTTGTGGAGAAATGCATACCCTCAACTTCAAGGGGGACGTAAGTTGGAAAGGGCCACGAATGAGAACAGAATGGAGGTGCCTTAAAAAGGTCAACATTGTGCTACCATATGATCCAGCAGGCCCACTCCTCCACCTATAATCTAAGAAGAGAGAATTGGAAAGACACAGGCAGGCAAATCTGCATTGCCCAGTATTACAATAGCCAAGATATGGAAGTAACCAAAAAGACCACCAACAGATGGGTGGGCAAAGAAGAACTCCTCCATGTACAGATGGAATATTCGCTAGTGAAAAAAATGAAACAATGCCATTTGCAGCACCATAGATGAGTCTAGACGTAATCACGCCACGTGTAGTACGTGAGAAAGCAAAAGGCACATATCCTATCATATCACTTTCAGGAGTTACTTAAAAATTGATACCAATGAAGATATTTCCACAGAGAAAGGCAATCACAGATTCATTAAAAAACTTATGGTTCACCAAATAGAAAGGGATGAGGATTGGATACATTGCCATATTGGGGTTAACAGAGATATACAAACCATGTGAAATATATAACCCCCAAAGACGTACGGAAGACCAGGAGAAGACTACTCAACATTGTGTCATAACCTACATTGGCAAAGAATGCGAGGAAGAAGAGATACATGTATATGTGTGAAAGAACCACATCTTGCACACCTAGAACAAACAAACCATTGTAATCAAATTTGCTGGGATAAAAAATAAAAAGTAAATTACAAATACGAACAAGAAGTAATGAGACATAAAGTTAAAGGGCTTTTTCCTGGCACATTCCATTCTAATATACAACCTCGAACACCACTTCCATTAAGGCTCTGTTTCCCTAGTAACCAAATTTGGTAAAGGAGAAATGCTGCCACCTAGTGGCCGTTTCCTGCAAGAGCAGCTTTAAAGTCACAGCTAATGGTCACTTAACATTCACAAGGACTCAGGGCTGTAAAGGACACTTGCCCTAAATATTTGTGCTGAAGTAGGGAATGGACAAAAAATTCAAAACAGGCAAATGTTTCAAGAAGAGATTATGAAGAGTTAAGGTTTACTCACACTCTTTGTAAAAAAAAAGGAAAATGGATAAAAGCTCAACCTCAGGGAGTGTTAGACGCATGCAATCTAATCTACAAAAAGTTTCAACTTACACCAGTCGGCTGACCATCAGCAAAAAGTCTACAAACAATAAATGCTGAAGGGGTTTTAGAGAACTGTGTACCCTCTGCCTGCTGGTGAGACGTAAAGGGGTAACAGCCAATAATGAGAACAGAAAGGAGCTGCGTTTAAAAGTAAAAATGGAGGTACTATTCAATCCAGCAGGCGCACCATTGGACCTCTCACCTGAGAAGACAAGAATCGAGAAGACACAGGCCGCAAAAGCTGCAGTGCAGCCTTATTCACAATAGCCAAGACAGTGAAGCAATCAAAATGTCCAACAACAGGTAAATGGATAAAGAAGAAGTGGTCCGTGTACACAATGGAATATTAGCCATGGAAGACAATGAACCATTGCTCTTTGAGGCACCACAAATGAGTCTGGAGATAATCACGAAAGATGAGGTAAGTTGGAAAGCAAAAGACCTGTGTTCTATGATAGCACTTATAGGCGTTATCTAATAACTGACACAAATGAACATATTTCCACAGAGAAAGACACTCACAGATTTAGAAAACAAACTATGCTCATCTAAAACGACAGGTGGGGGGAATGGATAAATTAAGATTAGTGTTACTATACGTATACAAACACATATGATATACATATCTCAAAAAGACCAACCATATAGCAAGGGAAGTCTGCGGAACCCTCTGTAACATTTTACATGGGAAGAGGATCTGTACTTGAATAGACATATATAATGTACAAATGAACCAGATTGTGTACACCTAGGACAAACAATATTCTAAGCTTTACCCCAATTAAAACACTTTTAAAAACCAAGAAGAAATAATGACACATAAACTTATGGGGGTTTCTCCACGCACATTCCAATGTAATTTACAACCTAGGAACACGACTTCCAGAAAGGCTCTGCTGCCCTACTCCCCAGATTTGGGAATGGAGAAATGCTGCCTCCTTGAGGCCACTTCCCACAACAGCAGCTTTAAACCCATTGCTAAAGGTCACTAAATATTCACCAAACTTGCAGTTCGGGAAACGACACCTGCTCTCTAAAAAAACGCTGGGGTGGAAAATCGACCAAATAACTCAAAAGAGGGCAACCTTCAAAGAAGACAATTTCAAGAGTTATATCGTACTGCCAATTGTTTCCTTTTTTTAACGGAAAAGAAAACGGCGGAGAAAAATGATGAGTTTTACGAATTTTCAAAGACATGCAAACCCAAATTACAAAAACCTATCAGCTCACAGCAGCCAGAAGGGCCATTAGTATCAATGCTGTAAACAATAAATGCTGAAGCGATTGTGGAGAAATGCGTACCCTCGATTCTAAGGCGACGTGGTAAGAGCCACTAATGAAAACACAAAGAAGGTGCTTTGAAAAGGGAAACACGGTGCTACCAGTCAATCAATCACACCCACTGCTGGGCCTATCACCTGAGAAAATGAGAATCAAAAAGTCACAGGCTGGCAATCCTGCACTCCAACAATATTTACCATAGCCAACACTTGGAAGCAATGAAAATGTCCATCAACCGAGGAATGCACAAAGAAGAAGTGGTCCACGTACACAGTGGAAAATTACTCCAATAAAAAATAAAAATTAAATTTAAAAATCCAACAAAAGTAAGGAGACATCAGCTTGTGTGGGTTTGTCCGGGCACACTCCACTCTAATTTATAACCGAGAAACACCACAGGCCGCCAGGGCTTTTCCCTAGTTCCCAGGGTGGGGAACATAGAAAGGCTGCCGCCCTCTGGCAGTTACCTGCAAAAGCAGTTTTAAAGCCTGTGCTAATGGTCATTTCATAGGAACAAGTACTGCAGAATTGTAAATGAAACCTGCCCTCAAAATGTCTTCAGGGAGGTAACGGCCAAAACATTTCAAAAGGTGACACGTACGTTAAGAGAACACTTTGAGGAACTAAGGGGTAATCACTGCTTGAAAAATAAAAAGGACATGCCTTAAAGCTCAATTTCAACGGATTATGAGGCACATGCGAATTCAACCACAAAGAGGTATCAGCTCACACTTGTCAGAATAACCATGAGCAAGAAAACTACAAACAATAAATGCTGAAGGTGTTGTGGAGAAATGCATACCCTCAACTTCAAGGGGGACGTAAGTTGGAAAGGGCCACGAATGAGAACAGAATGGAGGTGCCTTAAAAAGGTCAACATTGTGCTACCATATGATCCAGCAGGCCCACTCCTCCACCTATAATCTAAGAAGAGAGAATTGGAAAGACACAGGCAGGCAAATCTGCATTGCCCAGTATTACAATAGCCAAGATATGGAAGTAACCAAAAAGACCACCAACAGATGGGTGGGCAAAGAAGAACTCCTCCATGTACAGATGGAATATTCGCTAGTGAAAAAAATGAAACAATGCCATTTGCAGCACCATAGATGAGTCTAGACGTAATCACGCCACGTGTAGTAAGTGAGAAAGCAAAAGGCACATATCCTATCATATCACTTTCAGGAGTTACTTAAAAATTGATACCAATGAAGATATTTCCACAGAGAAAGGCAATCACAGATTCATTAAAAAACTTATGGTTCACCAAATAGAAAGGGATGAGGATTGGATACATTGCCATATTGGGGTTAACAGAGATATACAAACCATGTGAAATATATAACCCCCAAAGACGTACGGAAGACCAGGAGAAGACTACTCAACATTGTGTCATAACCTACATTGGCAAAGGATGCGAGGAAGAATAGATACATGTATATGTGTGAAAGAACCACATCTTGCACACCTAGAACAAACAAACCATTGTAATCAAATTTGCTGGGATAAAAAATAAAAAGTAAATTACAAATACGAACAAGAAGTAATGAGACATAAAGTTAAAGGGCTTTTTCCTGGCACATTCCATTCTAATATACAACCTAGAACACCACTTCCATTAAGGCTCTGTTTCCCTAGGAACCAAATTTGGTAAAGGAGAAATGCTGCCACCTAGTGGCCGTTTCCTGCAAGAGCAGCTTTAAAGTCACAGCTAATGGTCACTTAACATTCACAAGGACTCAGGGCTGTAAAGGACACTTGCCCTAAATATTTGTGCTGAAGTAGGGAATGGACAAAAAATTCAAAACAGGCAAATGTTTCAAGAAGAGATTATGAAGAGTTAAGTTTTACTCACACTCTTTGTAAAAAAAAAGGAAAATGGATAAAAGCTCAACCTCAGGGAGTGTTAGACGCATGCAATCTAATCTACAAAAAGTTTCAACTTACACCAGTCGGCTGACCATCAGCAAAAAGTCTACAAACAATAAATGCTGAAGGGGTTTTAGAGAACTGTGTACCCTCTGCCTGCTGGTGAGACGTAAAGGGGTAACAGCCAATAATGAGAACAGAAAGGAGCTGCGTTTAAAAGTAAAAATGGAGGTACTATTCAATCCAGCAGGCGCACCATTGGACCTCTCACCTGAGAAGACAATCGAGAAGACACAGGCCGCAAAAGCTGCAGTGCAGCCTTATTCACAATAGCCAAGACAGTGAAGCAATCAAAATGTCCAACAGGTAAATGGATAAAGAAGAAGTGGTCCGTGTACACAATGGAATATTAGCCATGGAAGACAATGAACCATTGCTCTTTGAGGCACCACAAATGAGTCTGGAGATAATCACGAAAGATGAGGTAAGTTGGAAAGCAAAAGACCTGTGTTCTATGATAGCACTTATAGGCGTTATCTAATAACTGACACAAATGAACATATTTCCACAGAGAAAGACACTCACAGATTTAGAAAACAAACTATGCTCATCTAAAACGACAGGTGGGGGGAATGGATAAATTAAGATTAGTGTTACTATACGTATACAAACACATATGATATACATATCTCAAAAAGACCAACCATATAGCAAGGGAAGTCTGCGGACCCCTCTGTAACATTTTACATGGGAAGAGGATCTGTACTTGAATAGACATATATAATGTACAAATGAACCAGATTGTGTACACCTAGGACAAACAATATTCTAAACTTTACCCCAATTAAAACACTTTTAAAAACCAAGAAGAAATAATGACACATAAACTTATGGGGGTTTCTCCACGCACATTCCAATGTAATTTACAACCTAGGAACACGACTTCCAGAAAGGCTCTGCTGCCCTACTCCCCAGATTTGGGAATGGAGAAATGCTGCCTCCTTGAGGCCACTTCCCACAACAGCAGCTTTAAACCCATTGCTAAAGGTCACTAAATATTCACCAAACTTGCAGTTCGGGAAACGACACCTGCTCTCTAAAAAAACGCTGGGGTGGAAAATCGACCAAATAACTCAAAAGAGGGCAACCTTCAAAGAAGACAATTTCAAGAGTTATATCGTACTGCCAATTGTTTCCTTTTTTTAACGGAAAAGAAAACGGCGGAGAAAAATGATGAGTTTTACGAATTTTCAAAGACATGCAAACCCAAATTACAAAAACCTATCAGCTCACAGCAGCCAGAAGGGCCATTAGTATCAATGCTGTAAACAATAAATGCTGAAGCGATTGTGGAGAAATGCGTACCCTCGATTCTAAGGGGGACGTGGTAAGAGCCACTAATGAAAACACAAAGAAGGTGCTTTGAAAAGGGAAACACGGTGCTACCAGTCAATCAATCACACCCACTGCTGGGCCTATCACCTGAGAAAATGAGAATCAAAAAGTCACAGGCTGGCAATCCTGCACTCCAACAATATTTACCATAGCCAACACTTGGAAGCAATGAAAATGTCCATCAACCGAGGAATGCACAAAGAAGAAGTGGTCCACGTACACAGTGGAAAATTACTCCAATAAAAAATAAAAATTAAATTTAAAAATCCAACAAAAGTAAGGAGACATCAGCTTGTGTGGGTTTGTCCGGGCACACTCCACTCTAATTTATAACCGAGAAACACCACAGGCCGCCAGGGCTTTTCCCTAGTTCCCAGGGTGGGGAACATAGAAAGGCTGCCGCCCTCTGGCAGTTACCTGCAAAAGCAGTTTTAAAGCCTGTGCTAATGGTCATTTCATAGGAACAAGTACTGCAGAACTGTAAATGAAACCAGCCCTCAAAATGTCTTCAGGGAGGTAACGGCCAAAACATTTCAAAAGGTGACACGTACGTTAAGAGAACACTTTGAAGAACTAAGGGGTAATCACTGCTTGAAAAATAAAAAGGACATGCCTTAAAGCTCAATTTCAACGGATTATGAGGCACATGCGAATTCAACCACAAAGAGGTATCAGCTCACACTTGTCAGAATAACCATGAGCAAGAAAACTACAAACAATAAATGCTGAAGGTGTTGTGGAGAAATGCATACCCTCAACTTCAAGGGGGACGTAAGTTGGAAAGGGCCACGAATGAGAACAGAATGGAGGTGCCTTAAAAAGGTCAACATTGTGCTACCATATGATCCAGCAGGCCCACTCCTCCACCTATAATCTAAGAAGAGAGAATTGGAAAGACACAGGCAGGCAAATCTGCATTGCCCAGTATTACAATAGCCAAGATATGGAAGTAACCAAAAAGACCACCAACAGATGGGTGGGCAAAGAAGAACTCCTCCATGTACAGATGGAATATTCGCTAGTGAAAAAAATGAAACAATGCCATTTGCAGCACCATAGATGAGTCTAGACGTAATCACGCCACGTGTAGTAAGTGAGAAAGCAAAAGGCACATATCCTATCATATCACTTTCAGGAGTTACTTAAAAATTGATACCAATGAAGATATTTCCACAGAGAAAGGCAATCACAGATTCATTAAAAAACTTATGGTTCACCAAATAGAAAGGGATGAGGATTGGATACATTGCCATATTGGGGTTAACAGAGATATACAAACCATGTGAAATATATAACCCCCAAAGACGTACGGAAGACCAGGAGAAGACTACTCAACATTGTGTCATAACCTACATTGGCAAAGAATGCGAGGAAGAAGAGATACATGTATATGTGTGAAAGAACCACATCTTGCACACCTAGAACAAACAAACCATTGTAATCAAATTTGCTGGGATAAAAAATAAAAAGTAAATTACAAATACGAACAAGAAGTAATGAGACATAAAGTTAAAGGGCTTTTTCCTGGCACATTCCATTCTAATATACAACCTCGAACACCACTTCCATTAAGGCTCTGTTTCCCTAGTAACCAAATTTGGTACAGGAGAAATGCTGCCACCTAGTGGCCGTTTCCTGCAAGAGCAGCTTTAAAGTCACAGCTAATGGTCACTTAACATTCACAAGGACTCAGGGCTGTAAAGGACACTTGCCCTAAATATTTGTGCTGAAGTAGGGAATGGACAAAAAATTCAAAACAGGCAAATGTTTCAAGAAGAGATTATGAAGAGTTAAGGTTTACTCACACTCTTTGTAAAAAAAAGGAAAATGGATAAAAGCTCAACCTCAGGGAGTGTTAGACGCATGCAATCTAATCTACAAAAAGTTTCAACTTACACCAGTCGGCTGACCATCAGCAAAAAGTCTACAAACAATAAATGCTGAAGGGGTTTTAGAGAACTGTGTACCCTCTGCCTGCTGGTGAGACGTAAAGGGGTAACAGCCAATAATGAGAACAGAAAGGAGCTGCGTTTAAAAGTAAAAATGGAGGTACTATTCAATCCAGCAGGCGCACCATTGGACCTCTCACCTGAGAAGACAAGAATCGAGAAGACACAGGCCGCAAAAGCTGCAGTGCAGCCTTATTCACAATAGCCAAGACAGTGAAGCAATCAAAATGTCCAACAACAGGTAAATGGATAAAGAAGAAGTGGTCCGTGTACACAATGGAATATTAGCCATGGAAGACAATGAACCATTGCTCTTTGAGGCACCACAAATGAGTCTGGAGATAATCACGAAAGATGAGGTAAGTTGGAAAGCAAAAGACCTGTGTTCTATGATAGCACTTATAGGCGTTATCTAATAACTGACACAAATGAACATATTTCCACAGAGAAAGACACTCACAGATTTAGAAAACAAACTATGCTCATCTAAAACGACAGGTGGGGGGAATGGATAAATTAAGATTAGTGTTACTATACGTATACAAACACATATGATATACATATCTCAAAAAGACCAACCATATAGCAAGGGAAGTCTGCGGAACCCTCTGTAACATTTTACATGGGAAGAGGATCTGTACTTGAATAGACATATATAATGTACAAATGAACCAGATTGTGTACACCTAGGACAAACAATATTCTAAGCTTTACCCCAATTAAAACACTTTTAAAAACCAAGAAGAAATAATGACACATAAACTTATGGGGGTTTCTCCACGCACATTCCAATGTAATTTACAACCTAGGAACACGACTTCCAGAAAGGCTCTGCTGCCCTACTCCCCAGATTTGGGAATGGAGAAATGCTGCCTCCTTGAGGCCACTTCCCACAACAGCAGCTTTAAACCCATTGCTAAAGGTCACTAAATATTCACCAAACTTGCAGTTCGGGAAATGACACCTGCTCTCTAAAAAAACGCTGGGGTGGAAAATCGACCAAATAACTCAAAAGAGGGCAACCTTCAAAGAAGACAATTTCAAGAGTTATATCGTACTGCCAATTGTCTCCTTTTTTTAACGGAAAAGAAAACGGCGGAGAAAAATGATGAGTTTTACGAATTTTCAAAGACATGCAAACCCAAATTACAAAAACCTATCAGCTCACAGCAGCCAGAAGGGCCATTAGCATCAATGCTGTAAACAATAAATGCTGAAGCGATTGTGGAGAAATGCGTACCCTCGATTCTAAGGGGGACGTGGTAGGAGCCACTAATGAAAACACAAAGAGGGTGCTTTGAAAAGGGAAACACGGTGCTACCAGTCAATCAATCACACCCACTGCTGGGCCTATCACCTGAGAAAATGAGAATCAAAAAGTCACAGGCTGGCAATCCTGCACTCCAACAATATTTACCATAGCCAACACTTGGAAGCAATGAAAATGTCCATCAACCGAGGAATGCACAAAGAAGAAGTGGTCCACGTACACAGTGGAAAATTACTCCAATAAAAAATAAAAATTAAATTTAAAAATCCAACAAAAGTAAGGAGACATCAGCTTGTGTGGGTTTGTCCGGGCACACTCCACTCTAATTTATAACCGAGAAACACCACAGGCCGCCAGGGCTTTTCCCTAGTTCCCAGGGTGGGGAACATAGAAAGGCTGCCGCCCTCTGGCAGTTACCTGCAAAAGCAGTTTTAAAGCCTGTGCTAATGGTCATTTCATAGGAACAAGTACTGCAGAATTGTAAATGAAACCTGCCCTCAAAATGTCTTCAGGGAGGTAACGGCCAAAACATTTCAAAAGGTGACACGTACGTTAAGAGAACACTTTGAAGAACTAAGGGGTAATCACTGCTTGAAAAATAAAAAGGACATGCCTTAAAGCTCAATTTCAACGGATTATGAGGCACATGCGAATTCAACCACAAAGAGGTATCAGCTCACACTTGTCAGAATAACCATGAGCAAGAAAACTACAAACAATAAATGCTGAAGGTGTTGTGGAGAAATGCATACCCTCAACTTCAAGGGGGACGTAAGTTGGAAAGGGCCACGAATGAGAACAGAATGGAGGTGCCTTAAAAAGGTCAACATTGTGCTACCATATGATCCAGCAGGCCCACTCCTCCACCTATAATCTAAGAAGAGAGAATTGGAAAGACACAGGCAGGCAAATCTGCATTGCCCAGTATTACAATAGCCAAGATATGGAAGTAACCAAAAAGACCACCAACAGATGGGTGGGCAAAGAAGAACTCCTCCATGTACAGATGGAATATTCGCTAGTGAAAAAAATGAAACAATGCCATTTGCAGCACCATAGATGAGTCTAGACGTAATCACGCCACGTGTAGTAAGTGAGAAAGCAAAAGGCACATATCCTATCATATCACTTTCAGGAGTTACTTAAAAATTGATACCAATGAAGATATTTCCACAGAGAAAGGCAATCACAGATTCATTAAAAAACTTATGGTTCACCAAATAGAAAGGGATGAGGATTGGATACATTGCCATATTGGGGTTAACAGAGATATACAAACCATGTGAAATATATAACCCCCAAAGACGTACGGAAGACCAGGAGAAGACTACTCAACATTGTGTCATAACCTACATTGGCAAAGGATGCGAGGAAGAATAGATACATGTATATGTGTGAAAGAACCACATCTTGCACACCTAGAACAAACAAACCATTGTAATCAAATTTGCTGGGATAAAAAATAAAAAGTAAATTACAAATACGAACAAGAAGTAATGAGACATAAAGTTAAAGGGCTTTTTCCTGGCACATTCCATTCTAATATACAACCTAGAACACCACTTCCATTAAGGCTCTGTTTCCCTAGGAACCAAATTTGGTAAAGGAGAAATGCTGCCACCTAGTGGCCGTTTCCTGCAAGAGCAGCTTTAAAGTCACAGCTAATGGTCACTTAACATTCACAAGGACTCAGGGCTGTAAAGGACACTTGCCCTAAATATTTGTGCTGAAGTAGGGAATGGACAAAAAATTCAAAACAGGCAAATGTTTCAAGAAGAGATTATGAAGAGTTAAGGTTTACTCACACTCTTTGTAAAAAAAAGGAAAATGGATAAAAGCTCAACCTCAGGGAGTGTTAGACGCATGCAATCTAATCTACAAAAAGTTTCAACTTACACCAGTCGGCTGACCATCAGCAAAAAGTCTACAAACAATAAATGCTGAAGGGGTTTTAGAGAACTGTGTACCCTCTGCCTGCTGGTGAGACGTAAAGGGGTAACAGCCAATAATGAGAACAGAAAGGAGCTGCGTTTAAAAGTAAAAATGGAGGTACTATTCAATCCAGCAGGCGCACCATTGGACCTCTCACCTGAGAAGACAAGAATCGAGAAGACACAGGCCGCAAAAGCTGCAGTGCAGCCTTATTCACAATAGCCAAGACAGTGAAGCAATCAAAATGTCCAACAACAGGTAAATGGATAAAGAAGAAGTGGTCCGTGTACACAATGGAATATTAGCCATGGAAGACAATGAACCATTGCTCTTTGAGGCACCACAAATGAGTCTGGAGATAATCACAAAAGATGAGGTAAGTTGGAAAGCAAAAGACCTGTGTTCTATGATAGCACTTATAGGCGTTATCTAATAACTGACACAAATGAACATATTTCCACAGAGAAAGACACTCACAGATTTAGAAAACAAACTATGCTCATCTAAAACGACAGGTGGGGGGAATGGATAAATTAAGATTAGTGTTACTATACGTATACAAACACATATGATATACATATCTCAAAAAGACCAACCATATAGCAAGGGAAGTCTGCGGAACCCTCTGTAACATTTTACATGGGAAGAGGATCTGTACTTGAATAGACATATATAATGTACAAATGAACCAGATTGTGTACACCTAGGACAAACAATATTCTAAGCTTTACCCCGATTAAAACACTTTTAAAAACCAAGAAGAAATAATGACACATAAACTTATGGGGGTTTCTCCACGCACATTCCAATGTAATTTACAACCTAGGAACACGACTTCCAGAAAGGCTCTGCTGCCCTACTCCCCAGATTTGGGAATGGAGAAATGCTGCCTCCTTGAGGCCACTTCCCACAACAGCAGCTTTAAACCCATTGCTAAAGGTCACTAAATATTCACCAAACTTGCAGTTTGGGAAATGACACCTGCTCTCTAAAAAAACGCTGGGGTGGAAAATCGACCAAATAACTCAAAAGAGGACAACCTTCAAAGAAGACAATTTCAAGAGTTATATCGTACTGCCAATTGTTTCCTTTTTTTAACGGAAAAGAAAACGGCGGAGAAAAATGATGAGTTTTACGAATTTTCAAAGACATGCAAACCCAAATTACAAAAACCTATCAGCTCACAGCAGCCAGAAGGGCCATTAGCATCAATGCTGTAAACAATAAATGCTGAAGCGATTGTGGAGAAATGCGTACCCTCGATTCTAAGGGGGACGTGGTAAGAGCCACTAATGAAAACACAAAGAAGGTGCTTTGAAAAGGGAAACACGGTGCTACCAGTCAATCAATCACACCCACTGCTGGGCCTATCACCTGAGAAAATGAGAATCAAAAAGTCACAGGCTGGCAATCCTGCACTCCAACAATATTTACCATAGCCAACACTTGGAAGCAATGAAAATGTCCATCAACCGAGGAATGCACAAAGAAGAAGTGGTCCACGTACACAGTGGAAAATTACTCCAATAAAAAATAAAAATTAAATTTAAAAATCCAACAAAAGTAAGGAGACATCAGCTTGTGTGGGTTTGTCCGGGCACACTCCACTCTAATTTATAACCGAGAAACACCACAGGCCGCCAGGGCTTTTCCCTAGTTCCCAGGGTGGGAACATAGAAAGGCTGCCGCCCTCTGGCAGTTACCTGCAAAAGCAGTTTTAAAGCCTGTGCTAATGGTCATTTCATAGGAACAAGTACTGCAGAATTGTAAATGAAACCTGCCCTCAAAATGTCTTCAGGGAGGTAACGGCCAAAACATTTCAAAAGGTGACACGTACGTTAAGAGAACACTTTGAAGAACTAAGGGGTAATCACTGCTTGAAAAATAAAAAGGACATGCCTTAAAGCTCAATTTCAATGGATTATGAGGCACATGCGAATTCAACCACAAAGAGGTATCAGCTCACACTTGTCAGAATAACCATGAGCAAGAACACTACAAACAATAAATGCTGAAGGTGTTGTGGAGAAATGCATACCCTCAACTTCAAGGGGGACGTAAGTTGGAAAGGGCCACGAATGAGAACAGAATGGAGGTGCCTTAAAAAGGTCAACATTGTGCTACCATATGATCCAGCAGGCCCACTCCTCCACCTATAATCTAAGAAGAGAGAATTGGAAAGACACAGGCAGGCAAATCTGCATTGCCCAGTATTACAATAGCCAAGATATGGAAGTAACCAAAAAGACCACCAACAGATGGGTGGGCAAAGAAGAACTCCTCCATGTACAGATGGAATATTCGCTAGTGAAAAAAATGAAACAATGCCATTTGCAGCACCATAGATGAGTCTAGACGTAATCACGCCACGTGTAGTAAGTGAGAAAGCAAAAGGCACATATCCTATCATATCACTTTCAGGAGTTACTTAAAAATTGATACCAATGAAGATATTTCCACAGAGAAAGGCAATCACAGATTCATTAAAAAACTTATGGTTCACCAAATAGAAAGGGATGAGGATTGGATACATTGCCATATTGGGGTTAACAGAGATATACAAACCATGTGAAATATATAACCCCCAAAGACGTACGGAAGACCAGGAGAAGACTACTCAACATTGTGTCATAACCTACATTGGCAAAGGATGCGAGGAAGAATAGATACATGTATATGTGTGAAAGAACCACATCTTGCACACCTAGAACAAACAAACCATTGTAATCAAATTTGCTGGGATAAAAAATAAAAAGTAAATTACAAATACGAACAAGAAGTAATGAGACATAAAGTTAAAGGGCTTTTTCCTGGCACATTCCATTCTAATATACAACCTAGAACACCACTTCCATTAAGGCTCTGTTTCCCTAGGAACCAAATTTGGTAAAGGAGAAATGCTGCCACCTAGTGGCCGTTTCCTGCAAGAGCAGCTTTAAAGTCACAGCTAATGGTCACTTAACATTCACAAGGACTCAGGGCTGTAAAGGACACTTGCCCTAAATATTTGTGCTGAAGTAGGGAATGGACAAAAAATTCAAAACAGGCAAATGTTTCAAGAAGAGATTATGAAGAGTTAAGTTTTACTCACACTCTTTGTAAAAAAAAGGAAAATGGATAAAAGCTCAACCTCAGGGAGTGTTAGACGCATGCAATCTAATCTACAAAAAGTTTCAACTTACACCAGTCGGCTGACCATCAGCAAAAAGTCTACAAACAATAAATGCTGAAGGGGTTTTAGAGAACTGTGTACCCTCTGCCTGCTGGTGAGACGTAAAGGGGTAACAGCCAATAATGAGAACAGAAAGGAGCTGCGTTTAAAAGTAAAAATGGAGGTACTATTCAATCCAGCAGGCGCACCATTGGACCTCTCACCTGAGAAGACAAGAATCGAGAAGACACAGGCCGCAAAAGCTGCAGTGCAGCCTTATTCACAATAGCCAAGACAGTGAAGCAATCAAAATGTCCAACAACAGGTAAATGGATAAAGAAGAAGTGGTCCGTGTACACAATGGAATATTAGCCATGGAAGACAATGAACCATTGCTCTTTGAGGCACCACAAATGAGTCTGGAGATAATCACGAAAGATGAGGTAAGTTGGAAAGCAAAAGACCTGTGTTCTGTGATAGCACTTATAGGCGTTATCTAATAACTGACACAAATGAACATATTTCCACAGAGAAAGACACTCACAGATTTAGAAAACAAACTATGCTCATCTAAAACGACAGGTGGGGGGAATGGATAAATTAAGATTAGTGTTACTATACGTATACAAACACATATGATATACATATCTCAAAAAGACCAACCATATAGCAAGGGAAGTCTGCGGAACCCTCTGTAACATTTTACATGGGAAGAGGATCTGTACTTGAATAGACATATATAATGTACAAATGAACCAGATTGTGTACACCTAGGACAAACAATATTCTAAGCTTTACCCCGATTAAAACACTTTTAAAAACCAAGAAGAAATAATGACACATAAACTTATGGGGGTTTCTCCACGCACATTCCAATGTAATTTACAACCTAGGAACACGACTTCCAGAAAGGCTCTGCTGCCCTACTCCCCAGATTTGGGAATGGAGAAATGCTGCCTCCTTGAGGCCACTTCCCACAACAGCAGCTTTAAACCCATTGCTAAAGGTCACTAAATATTCACCAAACTTGCAGTTTGGGAAATGACACCTGCTCTCTAAAAAAACGCTGGGGTGGAAAATCGACCAAATAACTCAAAAGAGGACAACCTTCAAAGAAGACAATTTCAAGAGTTATATCGTACTGCCAATTGTTTCCTTTTTTTAACGGAAAAGAAAACGGCGGAGAAAAATGATGAGTTTTACGAATTTTCAAAGACATGCAAACCCAAATTACAAAAACCTATCAGCTCACAGCAGCCAGAAGGGCCATTAGCATCAATGCTGTAAACAATAAATGCTGAAGCGATTGTGGAGAAATGCGTACCCTCGATTCTAAGGGGGACGTGGTAAGAGCCACTAATGAAAACACAAAGAAGGTGCTTTGAAAAGGGAAACACGGTGCTACCAGTCAATCAATCACACCCACTGCTGGGCCTATCACCTGAGAAAATGAGAATCAAAAAGTCACAGGCTGGCAATCCTGCACTCCAACAATATTTACCATAGCCAACACTTGGAAGCAATGAAAATGTCCATCAACCGAGGACTGCACAAAGAAGAAGTGGTCCACGTACACAGTGGAAAATTACTCCAATAAAAAATAAAAATTAAATTTAAAAATCCAACAAAAGTAAGGAGACATCAGCTTGTGTGGGTTTGTCCGGGCACACTCCACTCTAATTTATAACCGAGAAACACCACAGGCCGCCAGGGCTTTTCCCTAGTTCCCAGGGTGGGGAACATAGAAAGGCTGCCGCCCTCTGGCAGTTACCTGCAAAAGCAGTTTTAAAGCCTGTGCTAATGGTCATTTCATAGGAACAAGTACTGCAGAACTGTAAATGAAACCTGCCCTCAAAATGTCTTCAGGGAGGTAACGGCCAAAACATTTCAAAAGGTGACACGTACGTTAAGAGAACACTTTGAAGAACTAAGGGGTAATCACTGCTTGAAAAATAAAAAGGACATGCCTTAAAGCTCAATTTCAACGGATTATGAGGCACATGCGAATTCAACCACAAAGAGGTATCAGCTCACACTTGTCAGAATAACCATGAGCAAGAAATCTACAAACAATAAATGCTGAAGGTGTTGTGGAGAAATGCATACCCTCAACTTCAAGGGGGACGTAAGTTGGAAA
The DNA here is from genome assembly GCF_965194805.1 of Balaenoptera borealis. Taxonomy (NCBI): domain Eukaryota; kingdom Metazoa; phylum Chordata; class Mammalia; order Artiodactyla; family Balaenopteridae; genus Balaenoptera; species Balaenoptera borealis. Next base: position 137,304 of record NW_028123543.1, read on the forward strand.
GGGCCACGAATGAGAACAGAATGGAGGTGCCTTAAAAAGGTCAACATTGTGCTACCATATGATCCAGCAGGCCCACTCCTCCACCTATAATCTAAGAAGAGAGAATTGGAAAGACACAGGCAGGCAAATCTGCATTGCCCAGTATTACAATAGCCAAGATATGGAAGTAACCAAAAAGACCACCAACAGATGGGTGGGCAAAGAAGAACTCCTCCATGTACAGATGGAATATTCGCTAGTGAAAAAAATGAAACAATGCCATTTGCAGCACCATAGATGAGTCTAGACGTAATCACGCCACGTGTAGTAAGTGAGAAAGCAAAAGGCACATATCCTATCATATCACTTTCAGGAGTTACTTAAAAATTGATACCAATGAAGATATTTCCACAGAGAAAGGCAATCACAGATTCATTAAAAAACTTATGGTTCACCAAATAGAAAGGGATGAGGATTGGATACATTGCCATATTGGGGTTAACAGAGATATACAAACCATGTGAAATATATAACCCCCAAAGACGTACGGAAGACCAGGAGAAGACTACTCAACATTGTGTCATAACCTACATTGGCAAAGGATGCGAGGAAGAATAGATACATGTATATGTGTGAAAGAACCACATCTTGCACACCTAGAACAAACAAACCATTGTAATCAAATTTGCTGGGATAAAAAATAAAAAGTAAATTACAAATACGAACAAGAAGTAATGAGACATAAAGTTAAAGGGCTTTTTCCTGGCACATTCCATTCTAATATACAACCTAGAACACCACTTCCATTAAGGCTCTGTTTCCCTAGGAACCAAATTTGGTAAAGGAGAAATGCTGCCACCTAGTGGCCGTTTCCTGCAAGAGCAGCTTTAAAGTCACAGCTAATGGTCACTTAACATTCACAAGGACTCAGGGCTGTAAAGGACACTTGCCCTAAATATTTGTGCTGAAGTAGGGAATGGACAAAAAATTCAAAACAGGCAAATGTTTCAAGAAGAGATTATGAAGAGTTAAGTTTTACTCACACTCTTTGTAAAAAAAAGGAAAATGGATAAAAGCTCAACCTCAGGGAGTGTTAGACGCATGCAATCTAATCTACAAAAAGTTTCAACTTACACCAGTCGGCTGACCATCAGCAAAAAGTCTACAAACAATAAATGCTGAAGGGGTTTTAGAGAACTGTGTACCCTCTGCCTGCTGGTGAGACGTAAAGGGGTAACAGCCAATAATGAGAACAGAAAGGAGCTGCGTTTAAAAGTAAAAATGGAGGTACTATTCAATCCAGCAGGCGCACCATTGGACCTCTCACCTGAGAAGACAAGAATCGAGAAGACACAGGCCGCAAAAGCTGCAGTGCAGCCTTATTCACAATAGCCAAGACAGTGAAGCAATCAAAATGTCCAACAACAGGTAAATGGATAAAGAAGAAGTGGTCCGTGTACACAATGGAATATTAGCCATGGAAGACAATGAACCATTGCTCTCTGAGGCACCACAAATGAGTCTGGAGATAATCACGAAAGATGAGGTAAGTTGGAAAGCAAAAGACCTGTGTTCTATGATAGCACTTATAGGCGTTATCTAATAACTGACACAAATGAACATATTTCCACAGAGAAAGACACTCACAGATTTAGAAAACAAACTATGCTCATCTAAAACGACAGGTGGGGGGAATGGATAAATTAAGATTAGTGTTACTATACGTATACAAACACATATGATATACATATCTCAAAAAGACCAACCATATAGCAAGGGAAGTCTGCGGAACCCTCTGTAACATTTTACATGGGAAGAGGATCTGTACTTGAATAGACATATATAATGTGCAAATGAACCAGATTGTGTACACCTAGGACAAACAATATTCTAAGCTTTACCCCAATTAAAACACTTTTAAAAACCAAGAAGAAATAATGACACATAAACTTATGGGGGTTTCTCCACGCACATTCCAATGTAATTTACAACCTAGGAACACGACTTCCAGAAAGGCTCTGCTGCCCTACTCCCCAGATTTGGGAATGGAGAAATGCTGCCTCCTTGAGGCCACTTCCCACAACAGCAGCTTTAAACCCATTGCTAAAGGTCACTAAATATTCTCCAAACTTGCAGTTCGGGAAATGACACCTGCTCTCTAAAAAAACGCTGGGGTGGAAAATCGACCAAATAACTCAAAAGAGGGCAACCTTCAAAGAAGACAATTTCAAGAGTTATATCGTACTGCCAATTGTCTCCTTTTTTTAACGGAAAAGAAAACGGCGGAGAAAAATGATGAGTTTTACGAATTTTCAAAGACATGCAAACCCAAATTACAAAAACCTATCAGCTCACAGCAGCCAGAAGGGCCATTAGCATCAATGCTGTAAACAATAAATGCTGAAGCGATTGTGGAGAAATGCGTACCCTCGATTCTAAGGGGGACGTGGTAGGAGCCACTAATGAAAACACAAAGAAGGTGCTTTGAAAAGGGAAACACGGTGCTACCAGTCAATCAATCACACCCACTGCTGGGCCTATCACCTGAGAAAATGAGAATCAAAAAGTCACAGGCTGGCAATCCTGCACTCCAACAATATTTACCATAGCCAACACTTGGAAGCAATGAAAATGTCCATCAACCGAGGACTGCACAAAGAAGAAGTGGTCCACGTACACAGTGGAAAATTACTCCAATAAAAAATAAAAATTAAATTTAAAAATCCAACAAAAGTAAGGAGACATCAGCTTGTGTGGGTTTGTCCGGGCACACTCCACTCTAATTTATAACCGAGAAACACCACAGGCCGCCAGGGCTTTTCCCTAGTTCCCAGGGTGGGGAACATAGAAAGGCTGCCGCCCTCTGGCAGTTACCTGCAAAAGCAGTTTTAAAGCCTGTGCTAATGGTCATTTCATAGGAACAAGTACTGCAGAACTGTAAATGAAACCTGCCCTCAAAATGTCTTCAGGGAGGTAACGGCCAAAACATTTCAAAAGGTGACACGTACGTTAAGAGAACACTTTGAAGAACTAAGGGGTAATCACTGCTTGAAAAATAAAAAGGACATGCCTTAAAGCTCAATTTCAACGGATTATGAGGCACATGCGAATTCAACCACAAAGAGGTATCAGCTCACACTTGTCAGAATAACCATGAGCAAGAACACTACAAACAATAAATGCTGAAGGTGTTGTGGAGAAATGCATACCCTCAACTTCAAGGGGGACGTAAGTTGGAAAGGGCCACGAATGAGAACAGAATGGAGGTGCCTTAAAAAGGTCAACATTGTGCTACCATATGATCCAGCAGGCCCACTCCTCCACCTATAATCTAAGAAGAGAGAATTGGAAAGACACAGGCAGGCAAATCTGCATTGCCCAGTATTACAATAGCCAAGATATGGAAGTAACCAAAAAGACCACCAACAGATGGGTGGGCAAAGAAGAACTCCTCCATGTACAGATGGAATATTCGCTAGTGAAAAAAATGAAACAATGCCATTTGCAGCACCATAGATGAGTCTAGACGTAATCACGCCACGTGTAGTAAGTGAGAAAGCAAAAGGCACATATCCTATCATATCACTTTCAGGAGTTACTTAAAAATTGATACCAATGAAGATATTTCCACAGAGAAAGGCAATCACAGATTCATTAAAAAACTTATGGTTCACCAAATAGAAAGGGATGAGGATTGGATACATTGCCATATTGGGGTTAACAGAGATATACAAACCATGTGAAATATATAACCCCCAAAGACGTACGGAAGACCAGGAGAAGACTACTCAACATTGTGTCATAACCTACATTGGCAAAGGATGCGAGGAAGAATAGATACATGTATATGTGTGAAAGAACCACATCTTGCACACCTAGAACAAACAAACCATTGTAATCAAATTTGCTGGGATAAAAAATAAAAAGTAAATTACAAATACGAACAAGAAGTAATGAGACATAAAGTTAAAGAGCTTTTTCCTGGCACATTCCATTCTAATATACAACCTAGAACACCACTTCCATTAAGGTTCTGTTGCCCTAGGAACCAAATTTGGTAAAGGAGAAATGCTGCCACCTAGTGGCCGTTTCCTGCAAGAGCAGCTTTAAAGTCACAGCTAATGGTCACTTAACATTCACAAGGACTCAGGGCTGTAAAGGACACTTGCCCTAAATATTTGTGCTGAAGTAGGGAATGGACAAAAAATTCAAAACAGGCAAATGTTTCAAGAAGAGATTATGAAGAGTTAAGGTTTACTCACACTCTTTGTAAAAAAAAGGAAAATGGATAAAAGCTCAACCTCAGGGAGTGTTAGACGCATGCAATCTAATCTACAAAAAGTTTCAACTTACACCAGTCGGCTGACCATCAGCAAAAAGTCTACAAACAATAAATGCTGAAGGGGTTTTAGAGAACTGTGTACCCTCTGCCTGCTGGTGAGACGTAAAGGGGTAACAGCCAATAATGAGAACAGAAAGGAGCTGCGTTTAAAAGTAAAAATGGAGGTACTATTCAATCCAGCAGGCGCACCATTGGACCTCTCACCTGAGAAGACAATCGAGAAGACACAGGCCGCAAAAGCTGCAGTGCAGCCTTATTCACAATAGCCAAGACAGTGAAGCAATCAAAATGTCCAACAACAGGTAAATGGATAAAGAAGAAGTGGTCCGTGTACACAATGGAATATTAGCCATGGAAGACAATGAACCATTGCTCTTTGAGGCACCACAAATGAGTCTGGAGATAATCACGAAAGATGAGGTAAGTTGGAAAGCAAAAGACCTGTGTTCTGTGATAGCACTTATAGGCGTTATCTAATAACTGACACAAATGAACATATTTCCACAGAGAAAGACACTCACAGATTTAGAAAACAAACTATGCTCATCTAAAACGACAGGTGGGGGGAATGGATAAATTAAGATTAGTGTTACTATACGTATACAAACACATATGATATACATATCTCAAAAAGACCAACCATATAGCAAGGGAAGTCTGCGGAACCCTCTGTAACATTTTACATGGGAAGAGGATCTGTACTTGAATAGACATATATAATGTGCAAATGAACCAGATTGTGTACACCTAGGACAAACAATATTCTAAGCTTTACCCCAATTAAAACACTTTTAAAAACCAAGAAGAAATAATGACACATAAACTTATGGGGGTTTCTCCACGCACATTCCAATGTAATTTACAACCTAGGAACACGACTTCCAGAAAGGCTCTGCTGCCCTACTCCCCAGATTTGGGAATGGAGAAATGCTGCCTCCTTGAGGCCACTTCCCACAACAGCAGCTTTAAACCCATTGCTAAAGGTCACTAAATATTCTCCAAACTTGCAGTTCGGGAAATGACACCTGCTCTCTAAAAAAACGCTGGGGTGGAAAATCGACCAAATAACTCAAAAGAGGGCAACCTTCAAAGAAGACAATTTCAAGAGTTATATCGTACTGCCAATTGTCTCCTTTTTTTAACGGAAAAGAAAACGGCGGAGAAAAATGATGAGTTTTACGAATTTTCAAAGACATGCAAACCCAAATTACAAAAACCTATCAGCTCACAGCAGCCAGAAGGGCCATTAGCATCAATGCTGTAAACAATAAATGCTGAAGCGATTGTGGAGAAATGCGTACCCTCGATTCTAAGGGGGACGTGGTAAGAGCCACTAATGAAAACACAAAGAAGGTGCTTTGAAAAGGGAAACACGGTGCTACCAGTCAATCAATCACACCCACTGCTGGGCCTATCACCTGAGAAAATGAGAATCAAAAAGTCACAGGCTGGCAATCCTGCACTCCAACAATATTTACCATAGCCAACACTTGGAAGCAATGAAAATGTCCATCAACCGAGGAATCCACAAAGAAGAAGTGGTCCACGTACACAGTGGAAAATTACTCCAATAAAAAATAAAAATTAAATTTAAAAATCCAACAAAAGTAAGGAGACATCAGCTTGTGTGGGTTTGTCCGGGCACACTCCACTCTAATTTATAACCGAGAAATACCACAGGCCGCCAGGGCTTTTCCCTAGTTCCCAGGGTGGGGAACATAGAAAGGCTGCCGCCCTCTGGCAGTTACCTGCAAAAGCAGTTTTAAAGCCTGTGCTAATGGTCATTTCATAGGAACAAGTACTGCAGAACTGTAAATGAAACCTGCCCTCAAAATGTCTTCAGGGAGGTAACGGCCAAAACATTTCAAAAGGTGACACGTACGTTAAGAGAACACTTTGAAGAACTAAGGGGTAATCACTGCTTGAAAAATAAAAAGGACATGCCTTAAAGCTCAATTTCAACGGATTATGAGGCACATGCGAATTCAACCACAAAGAGGTATCAGCTCACACTTGTCAGAATAACCATGAGCAAGAAAACTACAAACAATAAATGCTGAAGGTGTTGTGGAGAAATGCATACCCTCAACTTCAAGGGGGACGTAAGTTGGAAAGGGCCACGAATGAGAACAGAATGGAGGTGCCTTAAAAAGGTAAACATTGTGCTACCATATGATCCAGCAGGCCCACTCCTCCACCTATAATCTAAGAAGAGAGAATTGGAAAGACACAGGCAGGCAAATCTGCATTGCCCAGTATTACAATAGCCAAGATATGGAAGTAACCAAAAAGACCACCAACAGATGGGTGGGCAAAGAAGAACTCCTCCATGTACAGATGGAATATTCGCTAGTGAAAAAAATGAAACAATGCCATTTGCAGCACCATAGATGAGTCTAGACGTAATCACGCCACGTGTAGTAAGTGAGAAAGCAAAAGGCACATATCCTATCATATCACTTTCAGGAGTTACTTAAAAATTGATACCAATGAAGATATTTCCACAGAGAAAGGCAATCACAGATTCATTAAAAAACTTATGGTTCACCAAATAGAAAGGGATGAGGATTGGATACATTGCCATATTGGGGTTAACAGAGATATACAAACCATGTGAAATATATAACCCCCAAAGACGTACGGAAGACCAGGAGAAGACTACTCAACATTGTGTCATAACCTACATTGGCAAAGGATGCGAGGAAGAATAGATACATGTATATGTGTGAAAGAACCACATCTTGCACACCTAGAACAAACAAACCATTGTAATCAAATTTGCTGGGATAAAAAATAAAAAGTAAATTACAAATATGAACAAGAAGTAATGAGACATAAAGTTAAAGGGCTTTTTCCTGGCACATTCCATTCTAATATACAACCTCGAACACCACTTCCATTAAGGCTCTGTTTCCCTAGGAACCAAATTTGGTAAAGGAGAAATGCTGCCACCTAGTGGCCGTTTCCTGCAAGAGCAGCTTTAAAGTCACAGCTAATGGTCACTTAACATTCACAAGGACTCAGGGCTGTAAAGGACACTTGCCCTAAATATTTGTGCTGAAGTAGGGAATGGACAAAAAATTCAAAACAGGCAAATGTTTCAAGAAGAGATTATGAAGAGTTAAGGTTTACTCACACTCTTTGTAAAAAAAAGGAAAATGGATAAAAGCTCAACCTCAGGGAGTGTTAGACGCATGCAATCTAATCTACAAAAAGTTTCAACTTACACCAGTCGGCTGACCATCAGCAAAAAGTCTACAAACAATAAATGCTGAAGGGGTTTTAGAGAACTGTGTACCCTCTGCCTGCTGGTGAGACGTAAAGGGGTAACAGCCAATAATGAGAACAGAAAGGAGCTGCGTTTAAAAGTAAAAATGGAGGTACTATTCAATCCAGCAGGCGCACCATTGGACCTCTCACCTGAGAAGACAAGAATCGAGAAGACACAGGCCGCAAAAGCTGCAGTGCAGCCTTATTCACAATAGCCAAGACAGTGAAGCAATCAAAATGTCCAACAACAGGTAAATGGATAAAGAAGAAGTGGTCCGTGTACACAATGGAATATTAGCCATGGAAGACAATGAACCATTGCTCTTTGAGGCACCACAAATGAGTCTGGAGGTAATCACGAAAGATGAGGTAAGTTGGAAAGCAAAAGACCTGTGTTCTATGATAGCACTTATAGGCGTTATCTAATAACTGACACAAATGAACATATTTCCACAGAGAAAGACACTCACAGATTTAGAAAACAAACTATGCTCATCTAAAACGACAGGTGGGGGGAATGGATAAATTAAGATTAGTGTTACTATACGTATACAAACACATATGATATACATATCTCAAAAAGACCAACCATATAGCAAGGGAAGTCTGCGGAACCCTCTGTAACATTTTACATGGGAAGAGGATCTGTACTTGAATAGACATATATAATGTACAAATGAACCAGATTGTGTACACCTAGGACAAACAATATTCTAAGCTTTACCCCAATTAAAACACTTTTAAAAACCAAGAAGAAATAATGACACATAAACTTATGGGGGTTTCTCCACGCACATTCCAATGTAATTTACAACCTAGGAACACGACTTCCAGAAAGGCTCTGCTGCCCTACTCCCCAGATTTGGGAATGGAGAAATGCTGCCTCCTTGAGGCCACTTCCCACAACAGCAGCTTTAAACCCATTGCTAAAGGTCACTAAATATTCACCAAACTTGCAGTTCGGGAAATGACACCTGCTCTCTAAAAAAACGCTGGGGTGGAAAATCGACCAAATAACTCAAAAGAGGGCAACCTTCAAAGAAGACAATTTCAAGAGTTATATCGTACTGCCAATTGTTTCCTTTTTTTAACGGAAAAGAAAACGGCGGAGAAAAATGATGAGTTTTACGAATTTTCAAAGACATGCAAACCCAAATTACAAAAACCTATCAGCTCACAGCAGCCAGAAGGGCCATTAGCATCAATGCTGTAAACAATAAATGCTGAAGCGATTGTGGAGAAATGCGTACCCTCGATTCTAAGGGGGACGTGGTAGGAGCCACTAATGAAAACACAAAGAAGGTGCTTTGAAAAGGGAAACACGGTGCTACCAGTCAATCAATCACACCCACTGCTGGGCCTATCACCTGAGAAAATGAGAATCAAAAAGTCACAGGCTGGCAATCCTGCACTCCAACAATATTTACCATAGCCAACACTTGGAAGCAATGAAAATGTCCATCAACCGAGGAATGCACAAAGAAGAAGTGGTCCACGTACACAGTGGAAAATTACTCCAATAAAAAATAAAAATTAAATTTAAAAATCCAACAAAAGTAAGGAGACATCAGCTTGTGTGGGTTTGTCCGGGCACACTCCACTCTAATTTATAACCGAGAAACACCACAGGCCGCCAGGGCTTTTCCCTAGTTACCAGGGTGGGGAACATAGAAAGGCTGCCGCCCTCTGGCAGTTACCTGCAAAAGCAGTTTTAAAGCCTGTGCTAATGGTCATTTCATAGGAACAAGTACTGCAGAACTGTAAATGAAACCAGCCCTCAAAATGTCTTCAGGGAGGTAACGGCCAAAACATTTCAAAAGGTGACACGTACGTTAAGAGAACACTTTGAAGAACTAAGGGGTAATCACTGCTTGAAAAATAAAAAGGACATGCCTTAAAGCTCAATTTCAACGGATTATGAGGCACATGCGAATTCAACCACAAAGAGGTATCAGCTCACACTTGTCAGAATAACCATGAGCAAGAAAACTACAAACAATAAATGCTGAAGGTGTTGTGGAGAAATGCATACCCTCAACTTCAAGGGGGACGTAAGTTGGAAAGGGCCACGAATGAGAACAGAATGGAGGTGCCTTAAAAAGGTAAACATTGTGCTACCATATGATCCAGCAGGCCCACTCCTCCACCTATAATCTAAGAAGAGAGAATTGGAAAGACACAGGCAGGCAAATCTGCATTGCCCAGTATTACAATAGCCAAGATATGGAAGTAACCAAAAAGACCACCAACAGATGGGTGGGCAAAGAAGAACTCCTCCATGTACAGATGGAATATTCGCTAGTGAAAAAAATGAAACAATGCCATTTGCAGCACCATAGATGAGTCTAGACGTAATCACGCCACGTGTAGTAAGTGAGAAAGCAAAAGGCACATATCCTATCATATCACTTTCAGGAGTTACTTAAAAATTGATACCAATGAAGATATTTCCACAGAGAAAGGCAATCACAGATTCATTAAAAAACTTATGGTTCACCAAATAGAAAGGGATGAGGATTGGATACATTGCCATATTGGGGTTAACAGAGATATACAAACCATGTGAAATATATAACCCCCAAAGACGTACGGAAGACCAGGAGAAGACTACTCAACATTGTGTCATAACCTACATTGGCAAAGGATGCGAGGAAGAATAGATACATGTATATGTGTGAAAGAACCACATCTTGCACACCTAGAACAAACAAACCATTGTAATCAAATTTGCTGGGATAAAAAATAAAAAGTAAATTACAAATATGAACAAGAAGTAATGAGACATAAAGTTAAAGGGCTTTTTCCTGGCACATTCCATTCTAATATACAACCTCGAACACCACTTCCATTAAGGCTCTGTTTCCCTAGTAACCAAATTTGGTACAGGAGAAATGCTGCCACCTAGTGGCCGTTTCCTGCAAGAGCAGCTTTAAAGTCACAGCTAATGGTCACTTAACATTCACAAGGACTCAGGGCTGTAAAGGACACTTGCCCTAAATATTTGTGCTGAAGTAGGGAATGGACAAAAAATTCAAAACAGGCAAATGTTTCAAGAAGAGATTATGAAGAGTTAAGGTTTACTCACACTCTTTGTAAAAAAAAGGAAAATGGATAAAAGCTCAACCTCAGGGAGTGTTAGACGCATGCAATCTAATCTACAAAAAGTTTCAACTTACACCAGTCGGCTGACCATCAGCAAAAAGTCTACAAACAATAAATGCTGAAGGGGTTTTAGAGAACTGTGTACCCTCTGCCTGCTGGTGAGACGTAAAGGGGTAACAGCCAATAATGAGAACAGAAAGGAGCTGCGTTTAAAAGTAAAAATGGAGGTACTATTCAATCCAGCAGGCGCACCATTGGACCTCTCACCTGAGAAGACAAGAATCGAGAAGACACAGGCCGCAAAAGCTGCAGTGCAGCCTTATTCACAATAGCCAAGACAGTGAAGCAATCAAAATGTCCAACAACAGGTAAATGGATAAAGAAGAAGTGGTCCGTGTACACAATGGAATATTAGCCATGGAAGACAATGAACCATTGCTCTTTGAGGCACCACAAATGAGTCTGGAGATAATCACGAAAGATGAGGTAAGTTGGAAAGCAAAAGACCTGTGTTCTATGATAGCACTTATAGGCGTTATCTAATAACTGACACAAATGAACATATTTCCACAGAGAAAGACACTCACAGATTTAGAAAACAAACTATGCTCATCTAAAACGACAGGTGGGGGGAATGGATAAATTAAGATTAGTGTTACTATACGTATACAAACACATATGATATACATATCTCAAAAAGACCAACCATATAGCAAGGGAAGTCTGCGGAACCCTCTGTAACATTTTACATGGGAAGAGGATCTGTACTTGAATAGACATATATAATGTACAAATGAACCAGATTGTGTACACCTAGGACAAACAATATTCTAAGCTTTACCCCAATTAAAACACTTTTAAAAACCAAGAAGAAATAATGACACATAAACTTATGGGGGTTTCTCCACGCACATTCTAATGTAATTTACAACCTAGGAACACGACTTCCAGAAAGGCTCTGCTGCCCTACTACCCAGATTTGGGAATGGAGAAATGCTGCCTCCTTGAGGCCACTTCCCACAACAGCAGCTTTAAACCCATTGCTAAAGGTCACTAAATATTCACCAAACTTGCAGTTTGGGAAATGACACCTGCTCTCTAAAAAAACGCTGGGGTGGAAAATCGACCAAATAACTCAAAAGAGGGCAACCTTCAAAGAAGACAATTTCAAGAGTTATATCGTACTGCCAATTGTTTCCTTTTTTTAACGGAAAAGAAAACGGCGGAGAAAAATGATGAGTTTTACGAATTTTCAAAGACATGCAAACCCAAATTACAAAAACCTATCAGCTCACAGCAGCCAGAAGGGCCATTAGCATCAATGCTGTAAACAATAAATGCTGAAGCGATTGTGGAGAAATGCGTACCCTCGATTCTAAGGGGGACGTGGTAAGAGCCACTAATGAAAACACAAAGAAGGTGCTTTGAAAAGGGAAACACGGTGCTACCAGTCAATCAATCACACCCACTGCTGGGCCTATCACCTGAGAAAATGAGAATCAAAAAGTCACAGGCTGGCAATCCTGCACTCCAACAATATTTACCATAGCCAACACTTGGAAGCAATGAAAATGTCCATCAACCGAGGAATGCACAAAGAAGAAGTGGTCCACATACACAGTGGAAAATTACTCCAATAAAAAATAAAAATTAAATTTAAAAATCCAACAAAAGTAAGGAGACATCAGCTTGTGTGGGTTTGTCCGGGCACACTCCACTCTAATTTATAACCGAGAAACACCACAGGCCGCCAGGGCTTTTCCCTAGTTCCCAGGGTGGGGAACATAGAAAGGCTGCCGCCCTCTGGCAGTTACCTGCAAAAGCAGTTTTAAAGCCTGTGCTAATGGTCATTTCATAGGAACAAGTACTGCAGAACTGTAAATGAAACCAGCCCTCAAAATGTCTTCAGGGAGGTAACGGCCAAAACATTTCAAAAGGTGACACGTACGTTAAGAGAACACTTTGAAGAACTAAGGGGTAATCACTGCTTGAAAAATAAAAAGGACATGCCTTAAAGCTCAATTTCAACGGATTATGAGGCACATGCGAATTCAACCACAAAGAGGTATCAGCTCACACTTGTCAGAATAACCATGAGCAAGAAAACTACAAACAATAAATGCTGAAGGTGTTGTGGAGAAATGCATACCCTCAACTTCAAGGGGGACGTAAGTTGGAAAGGGCCACGAATGAGAACAGAATGGAGGTGCCTTAAAAAGGTCAACATTGTGCTACCATATGATCCAGCAGGCCCACTCCTCCACCTATAATCTAAGAAGAGAGAATTGGAAAGACACAGGCAGGCAAATCTGCATTGCCCAGTATTACAATAGCCAAGATATGGAAGTAACCAAAAAGACCACCAACAGATGGGTGGGCAAAGAAGAACTCCTCCATGTACAGATGGAATATTCGCTAGTGAAAAAAATGAAACAATGCCATTTGCAGCACCATAGATGAGTCTAGACGTAATCACGCCACGTGTAGTACGTGAGAAAGCAAAAGGCACATATCCTATCATATCACTTTCAGGAGTTACTTAAAAATTGATACCAATGAAGATATTTCCACAGAGAAAGGCAATCACAGATTCATTAAAAAACTTATGGTTCACCAAATAGAAAGGGATGAGGATTGGATACATTGCCATATTGGGGTTAACAGAGATATACAAACCATGTGAAATATATAACCCCCAAAGACGTACAGAAGACCAGGAGAAGACTACTCAACATTGTGTCATAACCTACATTGGCAAAGGATGCGAGGAAGAATAGATACATGTATATGTGTGAAAGAACCACATCTTGCACACCTAGAACAAACAAACCATTGTAATCAAATTTGCTGGGATAAAAAATAAAAAGTAAATTACAAATACGAACAAGAAGTAATGAGACATAAAGTTAAAGGGCTTTTTCCTGGCACATTCCATTCTAATATACAACCTAGAACACCACTTCCATTAAGGCTCTGTTTCCCTAGTAACCAAATTTGGTAAAGGAGAAATGCTGCCACCTAGTGGCCGTTTCCTGCAAGAGCAGTTTTAAAGTCACAGCTAATGGTCACTTAACATTCACAAGGACTCAGGGCTGTAAAGGACACTTGCCCTAAATATTTGTGCTGAAGTAGGGAATGGACAAAAAATTCAAAACAGGCAAATGTTTCAAGAAGAGATTATGAAGAGTTAAGGTTTACTCACACTCTTTGTAAAAAAAAAGGAAAATGGATAAAAGCTCAACCTCAGGGAGTGTTAGACGCATGCAATCTAATCTACAAAAAGTTTCAACTTACACCAGTCGGCTGACCATCAGCAAAAAGTCTACAAACAATAAATGCTGAAGGGGTTTTAGAGAACTGTGTACCCTCTGCCTGCTGGTGAGACGTAAAGGGGTAACAGCCAATAATGAGAACAGAAAGGAGCTGCGTTTAAAAGTAAAAATGGAGGTACTATTCAATCCAGCAGGCGCACCATTGGACCTCTCACCTGAGAAGACAATCGAGAAGACACAGGCCGCAAAAGCTGCAGTGCAGCCTTATTCACAATAGCCAAGACAGTGAAGCAATCAAAATGTCCAACAGGTAAATGGATAAAGAAGAAGTGGTCCGTGTACACAATGGAATATTAGCCATGGAAGACAATGAACCATTGCTCTTTGAGGCACCACAAATGAGTCTGGAGATAATCACGAAAGATGAGGTAAGTTGGAAAGCAAAAGACCTGTGTTCTATGATAGCACTTATAGGCGTTATCTAATAACTGACACAAATGAACATATTTCCACAGAGAAAGACACTCACAGATTTAGAAAACAAACTATGCTCATCTAAAACGACAGGTGGGGGGAATGGATAAATTAAGATTAGTGTTACTATACGTATACAAACACATATGATATACATATCTCAAAAAGACCAACCATATAGCAAGGGAAGTCTGCGGAACCCTCTGTAACATTTTACATGGGAAGAGGATCTGTACTTGAATAGACATATATAATGTACAAATGAACCAGATTCTGTACACCTAGGACAAACAATATTCTAAGCTTTACCCCAATTAAAACACTTTTAAAAACCAAGAAGAAATAATGACACATAAACTTATGGGGGTTTCTCCACGCACATTCCAATGTAATTTACAACCTAGGAACACGACGTCCAGAAAGGCTCTGCTGCCCTACTCCCCAGATTTGGGAATGGAGAAATGCTGCCTCGTTGAGGCCACTTCCCACAACAGCAGCTTTAAACCCATTGCTAAAGGTCACTAAATATTCACCAAACTTGCAGTTCGGGAAATGACACCTGCTCTCTAAAAAAACGCTGGGGTGGAAAATCGACCAAATAACTCAAAAGAGGGCAACCTTCAAAGAAGACAATTTCAAGAGTTATATCGTACTGCCAATTGTTTCCTTTTTTTAACGGAAAAGAAAACGGCGGAGAAAAATGATGAGTTTTACGAATTTTCAAAGACATGCAAACCCAAATTACAAAAACCTATCAGCTCACAGCAGCCAGAAGGGCCATTAGCATCAATGCTGTAAACAATAAATGCTGAAGCGATTGTGGAGAAATGCGTACCCTCGATTCTAAGGGGGACGTGGTAAGAGCCACTAATGAAAACACAAAGAAGGTGCTTTGAAAAGGGAAACACGGTGCTACCAGTCAATCAATCACACCCACTGCTGGGCCTATCACCTGAGAAAATGAGAATCAAAAAGTCACAGGCTGGCAATCCTGCACTCCAACAATATTTACCATAGCCAACACTTGGAAGCAATGAAAATGTCCATCAACCGAGGAATGCACAAAGAAGAAGTGGTCCACGTACACAGTGGAAAATTACTCCAATAAAAAATAAAAATTAAATTTAAAAATCCAACAAAAGTAAGGAGACATCAGCTTGTGTGGGTTTGTCCGGGCACACTCCACTCTAATTTATAACCGAGAAACACCACAGGCCGCCAGGGCTTTTCCCTAGTTACCAGGGTGGGGAACATAGAAAGGCTGCCGCCCTCTGGCAGTTACCTGCAAAAGCAGTTTTAAAGCCTGTGCTAATGGTCATTTCATAGGAACAAGTACTGCAGAACTGTAAATGAAACCAGCCCTCAAAATGTCTTCAGGGAGGTAACGGCCAAAACATTTCAAAAGGTGACACGTACGTTAAGAGAACACTTTGAAGAACTAAGGGGTAATCACTGCTTGAAAAATAAAAAGGACATGCCTTAAAGCTCAATTTCAACGGATTATGAGGCACATGCGAATTCAACCACAAAGAGGTATCAGCTCACACTTGTCAGAATAACCATGAGCAAGAAAACTACAAACAATAAATGCTGAAGGTGTTGTGGAGAAATGCATACCCTCAACTTCAAGGGGGACGTAAGTTGGAAAGGGCCACGAATGAGAACAGAATGGAGGTGCCTTAAAAAGGTCAACATTGTGCTACCATATGATCCAGCAGGCCCACTCCTCCACCTATAATCTAAGAAGAGAGAATTGGAAAGACACAGGCAGGCAAATCTGCATTGCCCAGTATTACAATAGCCAAGATATGGAAGTAACCAAAAAGACCACCAACAGATGGGTGGGCAAAGAAGAACTCCTCCATGTACAGATGGAATATTCGCTAGTGAAAAAAATGAAACAATGCCATTTGCAGCACCATAGATGAGTCTAGACGTAATCACGCCACGTGTAGTACGTGAGAAAGCAAAAGGCACATATCCTATCATATCACTTTCAGGAGTTACTTAAAAATTGATACCAATGAAGATATTTCCACAGAGAAAGGCAATCACAGATTCATTAAAAAACTTATGGTTCACCAAATAGAAAGGGATGAGGATTGGATACATTGCCATATTGGGGTTAACAGAGATATACAAACCATGTGAAATATATAACCCCCAAAGACGTACGGAAGACCAGGAGAAGACTACTCAACATTGTGTCATAACCTACATTGGCAAAGGATGCGAGGAAGAATAGATACATGTATATGTGTGAAAGAACCACATCTTGCACACCTAGAACAAACAAACCATTGTAATCAAATTTGCTGGGATAAAAAATAAAATGTAAATTACAAATATGAACAAGAAGTAATGAGACATAAAGTTAAAGGGCTTTTTCCTGGCACATTCCATTCTAATATACAACCTAGAACACCACTTCCATTAAGGCTCTGTTTCCCTAGTAACCAAATTTGGTAAAGGAGAAATGCTGCCACCTAGTGGCCGTTTCCTGCAAGAGCAGCTTTAAAGTCACAGCTAATGGTCACTTAACATTCACAAGGACTCAGGGCTGTAAAGGACACTTGCCCTAAATATTTGTGCTGAAGTAGGGAATGGACAAAAAATTCAAAACAGGCAAATGTTTCAAGAAGAGATTATGAAGAGATAAGATTTACTCACACTCTTTGTAAAAAAAAGGAAAATGGATAAAAGCTCAACCTCAGGGAGTGTTAGACGCATGCAATCTAATCTACAAAAAGTTTCAACTTACACCAGTCGAGTCGACTGACCATCAGCAAAAAGTCTACAAACAATAAATGCTGAAGGGGTTTTAGAGAACTGTGTACCCTCTGCCTGCTGGTGAGACGTAAAGGGGTAACAGCCAATAATGAGAACAGAAAGGAGCTGCGTTTAAAAGTAAAAATGGAGGTACTATTCAATCCAGCAGGCGCACCATTGGACCTCTCACCTGAGAAGACAATCGAGAAGACACAGGCCGCAAAAGCTGCAGTGCAGCCTTATTCACAATAGCCAAGACAGTGAAGCAATCAAAATGTCCAACAACAGGTAAATGGATAAAGAAGAAGTGGTCCGTGTACACAATGGAATATTAGCCATGGAAGACAATGAACCATTGCTCTTTGAGGCACCACAAATGAGTCTGGAGATAATCACGAAAGATGAGGTAAGTTGGAAAGCAAAAGACCTGTGTTCTATGATAGCACTTATAGGCGTTATCTAATAACTGACACAAATGAACATATTTCCACAGAGAAAGACACTCACAGATTTAGAAAACAAACTATGCTCATCTAAAACGACAGGTGGGGGGAATGGATAAATTAAGATTAGTGTTACTATATGTATACAAACACATATGATATACATATCTCAAAAAGACCAACCATATAGCAAGGGAAGTCTGCGGAACCCTCTGTAACATTTTACGTGGGAAGAGGATCTGTACTTGAATAGACATATATAATGTACAAATGAACCAGATTGTGTACACCTAGGACAAACAATATTCTAAGCTTTACCCCGATTAAAACACTTTTAAAAACCAAGAAGAAATAATGACACATAAACATATGGGGGTTTCTCCACGCACATTCCAATGTAATTTACAACCTAGGAACACGACTTCCAGAAAGGCTCTGCTGCCCTACTCCCCAGATTTGGGAATGGAGAAATGCTGCCTCCTTGAGGCCACTTCCCACAACAGCAGCTTTAAACCCATTGCTAAAGGTCACTAAATATTCTCCAAACTTGCAGTTCGGGAAATGACACCTGCTCTCTAAAAAAACGCTGGGGTGGAAAATCGACCAAATAACTCAAAAGAGGGCAACCTTCAAAGAACACAATTTCAAGAGTTATATCGTACTGCCAATTGTTTCCTTTTTTTAACGGAAAAGAAAACGGCGGAGAAAAATGATGAGTTTTACGAATTTTCAAAGACATGCAAACCCAAATTACAAAAACCTATCAGCTCACAGCAGCCAGAAGGGCCATTAGCATCAATGCTGTAAACAATAAATGCTGAAGCGATTGTGGAGAAATGCGTACCCTCGATTCTAAGGGGGACGTGGTAAGAGCCACTAATGAAAACACAAAGAAGGTGCTTTGAAAAGGGAAACACGGTGCTACCAGTCAATCAATCACACCCACTGCTGGGCCTATCACCTGAGAAAATGAGAATCAAAAAGTCACAGGCTGGCAATCCTGCACTCCAACAATATTTACCATAGCCAACACTTGGAAGCAATGAAAATGTCCATCAACCGAGGAATGCACAAAGAAGAAGTGGTCCACGTACACAGTGGAAAATTACTCCAATAAAAAATAAAAATTAAATTTAAAAATCCAACAAAAGTAAGGAGACATCAGCTTGTGTGGGTTTGTCCGGGCACACTGCACTCTAATTTATAACTGAGAAATACCACAGGCCGCCAGGGCTTTTCCCTAGTTCCCAGGGTGGGGAACATAGAAAGGCTGCCGCCCTCTGGCAGTTACCTGCAAAAGCAGTTTTAAAGCCTGTGCTAATGGTCATTTCATAGGAACAAGTACTGCAGAATTGTAAATGAAACCTGCCCTCAAAATGTCTTCAGGGAGGTAACGGCCAAAACATTTCAAAAGGTGACACGTACGTTAAGAGAACACTTTGAAGAACTAAGGGGTAATCACTGCTTGAAAAATAAAAAGGACATGCCTTAAAGCTCAATTTCAACGGATTATGAGGCACATGCGAATTCAACCAAAAAGAGGTATCAGCTCACACTTGTCAGAATAACCATGAGCAAGAAAACTACAAACAATAAATGCTGAAGGTGTTGTGGAGAAATGCATACCCTCAACTTCAAGGGGGACGTAAGTTGGAAAGGGCCACGAATGAGAACAGAATGGAGGTGCCTTAAAAAGGTCAACATTGTGCTACCATATGATCCAGCAGGCCCACTCCTCCACCTATAATCTAAGAAGAGAGAATTGGAAAGACACAGGCAGGCAAATCTGCATTGCCCAGTATTACAATAGCCAAGATATGGAAGTAACCAAAAAGACCACCAACAGATGGGTGGGCAAAGAAGAACTCCTCCATGTACAGATGGAATATTCGCTAGTGAAAAAAATGAAACAATGCCATTTGCAGCACCATAGATGAGTCTAGACGTAATCACGCCACGTGTAGTAAGTGAGAAAGCAAAAGGCACATATCCTATCATATCACTTTCAGGAGTTACTTAAAAATTGATACCAATGAAGATATTTCCACAGAGAAAGGCAATCACAGATTCATTAAAAAACTTATGGTTCACCAAATAGAAAGGGATGAGGATTGGATACATTGCCATATTGGGGTTAACAGAGATATACAAACCATGTGAAATATATAACCCCCAAAGACGTACGGAAGACCAGGAGAAGACTACTCAACATTGTGTCATAACCTACATTGGCAAAGGATGCGAGGAAGAATAGATACATGTATATGTGTGAAAGAACCACATCTTGCACACCTAGAACAAACAAACCATTGTAATCAAATTTGCTGGGATAAAAAATAAAAAGTAAATTACAAATATGAACAAGAAGTAATGAGACATAAAGTTAAAGGGCTTTTTCCTGGCACATTCCATTCTAATATACAACCTCGAACACCACTTCCATTAAGGCTCTGTTTCCCTAGTAACCAAATTTGGTAAAGGAGAAATGCTGCCACCTAGTGGCCGTTTCCTGCAAGAGCAGCTTTAAAGTCACAGCTAATGGTCACTTAACATTCACAAGGACTCAGGGCTGTAAAGGACACTTGCCCTAAATATTTGTGCTGAAGTAGGGAATGGACAAAAAATTCAAAACAGGCAAATGTTTCAAGAAGAGATTATGAAGAGTTAAGTTTTACTCACACTCTTTGTAAAAAAAAAGGAAAATGGATAAAAGCTCAACCTCAGGGAGTGTTAGACGCATGCAATCTAATCTACAAAAAGTTTCAACTTACACCAGTCGGCTGACCATCAGCAAAAAGTCTACAAACAATAAATGCTGAAGGGGTTTTAGAGAACTGTGTACCCTCTGCCTGCTGGTGAGACGTAAAGGGGTAACAGCCAATAATGAGAACAGAAAGGAGCTGCGTTTAAAAGTAAAAATGGAGGTACTATTCAATCCAGCAGGCGCACCATTGGACCTCTCACCTGAGAAGACAATCGAGAAGACACAGGCCGCAAAAGCTGCAGTGCAGCCTTATTCACAATAGCCAAGACAGTGAAGCAATCAAAATGTCCAACAACAGGTAAATGGATAAAGAAGAAGTGGTCCGTGTACACAATGGAATATTAGCCATGGACGACAATGAACCATTGCTCTTTGAGGCACCACAAATGAGTCTGGAGATAATCACGAAAGATGAGGTAAGTTGGAAAGCAAAAGACCTGTGTTCTATGATAGCACTTATAGGCGTTATCTAATAACTGACACAAATGAACATATTTCCACAGAGAAAGACACTCACAGATTTAGAAAACAAACTATGCTCATCTAAAACGACAGGTGGGGGGAATGGATAAATTAAGATTAGTGTTACTATACGTATACAAACACATATGATATACATATCTCAAAAAGACCAACCATATAGCAAGGGAAGTCTGCGGAACCCTCTGTAACATTTTACGTGGGAAGAGGATCTGTACTTGAATAGACATATATAATGTACAAATGAACCAGATTGTGTACACCTAGGACAAACAATATTCTAAGCTTTACCCCGATTAAAACACTTTTAAAAACCAAGAAGAAATAATGACACATAAACATATGGGGGTTTCTCCACGCACATTCCAATGTAATTTACAACCTAGGAACACGACTTCCAGAAAGGCTCTGCTGCCCTACTCCCCAGATTTGGGAATGGAGAAATGCTGCCTCCTTGAGGCCACTTCCCACAACAGCAGCTTTAAACCCATTGCTAAAGGTCACTAAATATTCTCCAAACTTGCAGTTCGGGAAATGACACCTGCTCTCTAAAAAAACGCTGGGGTGGAAAATCGACCAAATAACTCAAAAGAGGGCAACCTTCAAAGAAGACAATTTCAAGAGTTATATCGTACTGCCAATTGTTTCCTTTTTTTAACGGAAAAGAAAACGGCGGAGAAAAATGATGAGTTTTACGAATTTTCAAAGACATGCAAACCCAAATTACAAAAACCTATCAGCTCACAGCAGCCAGAAGGGCCATTAGCATCAATGCTGTAAACAATAAATGCTGAAGCGATTGTGGAGAAATGCGTACCCTCGATTCTAAGGGGGACGTGGTAAGAGCCACTAATGAAAACACAAAGAAGGTGCTTTGAAAAGGGAAACACGGTGCTACCAGTCAATCAATCACACCCACTGCTGGGCCTATCACCTGAGAAAATGAGAATCAAAAAGTCACAGGCTGGCAATCCTGCACTCCAACAATATTTACCATAGCCAACACTTGGAAGCAATGAAAATGTCCATCAACCGAGGAATGCACAAAGAAGAAGTGGTCCACGTACACAGTGGAAAATTACTCCAATAAAAAATAAAAATTAAATTTAAAAATCCAACAAAAGTAAGGAGACATCAGCTTGTGTGGGTTTGTCCGGGCACACTGCACTCTAATTTATAACTGAGAAATACCACAGGCCGCCAGGGCTTTTCCCTAGTTCCCAGGGTGGGGAACATAGAAAGGCTGCCGCCCTCTGGCAGTTACCTGCAAAAGCAGTTTTAAAGCCTGTGCTAATGGTCATTTCATAGGAACAAGTACTGCAGAACTGTAAATGAAACCTGCCCTCAAAATGTCTTCAGGGAGGTAACGGCCAAAACATTTCAAAAGGTGACACGTACGTTAAGAGAACACTTTGAAGAACTAAGGGGTAATCACTGCTTGAAAAATAAAAAGGACATGCCTTAAAGCTCAATTTCAACGGATTATGAGGCACATGCGAATTCAACCATAAAGAGGTATCAGCTCACACTTGTCAGAATAACCATGAGCAAGAAAACTACAAACAATAAATGCTGAAGGTGTTGTGGAGAAATGCATACCCTCAACTTCAAGGGGGACGTAAGTTGGAAAGGGCCACGAATGAGAACAGAATGGAGGTGCCTTAAAAAGGTCAACATTGTGCTACCATATGATCCAGCAGGCCCACTCCTCCACCTATAATCTAAGAAGAGAGAATTGGAAAGACACAGGCAGGCAAATCTGCATTGCCCAGTATTACAATAGCCAAGATATGGAAGTAACCAAAAAGACCACCAACAGATGGGTGGGCAAAGAAGAACTCCTCCATGTACAGATGGAATATTCGCTAGTGAAAAAAATGAAACAATGCCATTTGCAGCACCATAGATGAGTCTAGACGTAATCACGCCACGTGTAGTAAGTGAGAAAGCAAAAGGCACATATCCTATCATATCACTTTCAGGAGTTACTTAAAAATTGATACCAATGAAGATATTTCCACAGAGAAAGGCAATCACAGATTCATTAAAAAACTTATGGTTCACCAAATAGAAAGGGATGAGGATTGGATACATTGCCATATTGGGGTTAACAGAGATATACAAACCATGTGAAATATATAACCCCCAAAGACGTACGGAAGACCAGGAGAAGACTACTCAACATTGTGTCATAACCTACATTGGCAAAGGATGCGAGGAAGAATAGATACATGTATATGTGTGAAAGAACCACATCTTGCACACCTAGAACAAACAAACCATTGTAATCAAATTTGCTGGGATAAAAAATAAAAAGTAAATTACAAATACGAACAAGAAGTAATGAGACATAAAGTTAAAGGGCTTTTTCCTGGCACATTCCATTCTAATATACAACCTCGAACACCACTTCCATTAAGGCTCTGTTTCCCTAGTAACCAAATTTGGTAAAGGAGAAATGCTGCCACCTAGTGGCCGTTTCCTGCAAGAGCAGCTTTAAAGTCACAGCTAATGGTCACTTAACATTCACAAGGACTCAGGGCTGTAAAGGACACTTGCCCTAAATATTTGTGCTGAAGTAGGGAATGGACAAAAAATTCAAAACAGGCAAATGTTTCAAGAAGAGATTATGAAGAGTTAAGTTTTACTCACACTCTTTGTAAAAAAAAAGGAAAATGGATAAAAGCTCAACCTCAGGGAGTGTTAGACGCATGCAATCTAATCTACAAAAAGTTTCAACTTACACCAGTCGGCTGACCATCAGCAAAAAGTCTACAAACAATAAATGCTGAAGGGGTTTTAGAGAACTGTGTACCCTCTGCCTGCTGGTGAGACGTAAAGGGGTAACAGCCAATAATGAGAACAGAAAGGAGCTGCGTTTAAAAGTAAAAATGGAGGTACTATTCAATCCAGCAGGCGCACCATTGGACCTCTCACCTGAGAAGACAATCGAGAAGACACAGGCCGCAAAAGCTGCAGTGCAGCCTTATTCACAATAGCCAAGACAGTGAAGCAATCAAAATGTCCAACAACAGGTAAATGGATAAAGAAGAAGTGGTCCGTGTACACAATGGAATATTAGCCATGGAAGACAATGAACCATTGCTCTTTGAGGCACCACAAATGAGTCTGGAGATAATCACGAAAGATGAGGTAAGTTGGAAAGCAAAAGACCTGTGTTCTATGATAGCACTTATAGGCGTTATCTAATAACTGACACAAATGAACATATTTCCACAGAGAAAGACACTCACAGATTTAGAAAACAAACTATGCTCATCTAAAACGACAGGTGGGGGGAATGGATAAATTAAGATTAGTGTTACTATACGTATACAAACACATATGATATACATATCTCAAAAAGACCAACCATATAGCAAGGGAAGTCTGTGCAACCCTCTGTAACATTTTACGTGGGAAGAGGATCTGTACTTGAATAGACATATATAATGTACAAATGAACCAGATTGTGTACACCTAGGACAAACAATATTCTAAGCTTTACCCCGATTAAAACACTTTTAAAAACCAAGAAGAAATAATGACACATAAACTTATGGGGGTTTCTCCACGCACATTCCAATGTAATTTACAACCTAGGAACACGACTTCCAGAAAGGCTCTGCTGCCCTACTCCCCAGATTTGGGAATGGAGAAATGCTGCCTCCTTGAGGCCACTTCCCACAACAGCAGCTTTAAACCCATTGCTAAAGGTCACTAAATATTCACCAAACTTGCAGTTCGGGAAATGACACCTGCTCTCTAAAAAAACGCTGGGGTGGAAAATCGACCAAATAACTCAAAAGAGGGCAACCTTCAAAGAAGACAATTTCAAGAGTTATATCGTACTGCCAATTGTTTCCTTTTTTTAACGGAAAAGAAAACGGCGGAGAAAAATGATGAGTTTTACGAATTTTCAAAGACATGCAAACCCAAATTACAAAAACCTATCAGCTCACAGCAGCCAGAAGGGCCATTAGCATCAATGCTGTAAACAATAAATGCTGAAGCGATTGTGGAGAAATGCGTACCCTCGATTCTAAGGGGGACGTGGTAAGAGCCACTAATGAAAACACAAAGAAGGTGCTTTGAAAAGGGAAACACGGTGCTACCAGTCAATCAATCACACCCACTGCTGGGCCTATCACCTGAGAAAATGAGAATCAAAAAGTCACAGGCTGGCAATCCTGCACTCCAACAATATTTACCATAGCCAACACTTGGAAGCAATGAAAATGTCCATCAACCGAGGAATGCACAAAGAAGAAGTGGTCCACGTACACAGTGGAAAATTACTCCAATAAAAAATAAAAATTAAATTTAAAAATCCAACAAAAGTAAGGAGACATCAGCTTGTGTGGGTTTGTCCGGGCACACTCCACTCTAATTTATAACCGAGAAACACCACAGGCCGCCAGGGCTTTTCCCTAGTTACCAGGGTGGGGAACATAGAAAGGCTGCCGCCCTCTGGCAGTTACCTGCAAAAGCAGTTTTAAAGCCTGTGCTAATGGTCATTTCATAGGAACAAGTACTGCAGAATTGTAAATGAAACCTGCCCTCAAAATGTCTTCAGGGAGGTAACGGCCAAAACATTTCAAAAGGTGACACGTACGTTAAGAGAACACTTTGAGGAACTAAGGGGTAATCACTGCTTGAAAAATAAAAAGGACATGCCTTAAAGCTCAATTTCAACGGATTATGAGGCACATGCGAATTCAACCACAAAGAGGTATCAGCTCACACTTGTCAGAATAACCATGAGCAAGAAAACTACAAACAATAAATGCTGAAGGTGTTGTGGAGAAATGCATACCCTCAACTTCAAGGGGGACGTAAGTTGGAAAGGGCCACGAATGAGAACAGAATGGAGGTGCCTTAAAAAGGTCAACATTGTGCTACCATATGATCCAGCAGGCCCACTCCTCCACCTATAATCTAAGAAGAGAGAATTGGAAAGACACAGGCAGGCAAATCTGCATTGCCCAGTATTACAATAGCCAAGATATGGAAGTAACCAAAAAGACCACCAACAGATGGGTGGGCAAAGAAGAACTCCTCCATGTACAGATGGAATATTCGCTAGTGAAAAAAATGAAACAATGCCATTTGCAGCACCATAGATGAGTCTAGACGTAATCACGCCACGTGTAGTAAGTGAGAAAGCAAAAGGCACATATCCTATCATATCACTTTCAGGAGTTACTTAAAAATTGATACCAATGAAGATATTTCCACAGAGAAAGGCAATCACAGATTCATTAAAAAACTTATGGTTCACCAAATAGAAAGGGATGAGGATTGGATACATTGCCATATTGGGGTTAACAGAGATATACAAACCATGTGAAATATATAACCCCCAAAGACGTACGGAAGACCAGGAGAAGACTACTCAACATTGTGTCATAACCTACATTGGCAAAGGATGCGAGGAAGAATAGATACATGTATATGTGTGAAAGAACCACATCTTGCACACCTAGAACAAACAAACCATTGTAATCAAATTTGCTGGGATAAAAAATAAAAAGTAAATTACAAATATGAACAAGAAGTAATGAGACATAAAGTTAAAGGGCTTTTTCCTGGCACATTCCATTCTAATATACAACCTCGAACACCACTTCCATTAAGGCTCTGTTTCCCTAGGAACCAAATTTGGTAAAGGAGAAATGCTGCCACCTAGTGGCCGTTTCCTGCAAGAGCAGCTTTAAAGTCACAGCTAATGGTCACTTAACATTCACAAGGACTCAGGGCTGTAAAGGACACTTGCCCTAAATATTTGTGCTGAAGTAGGGAATGGACAAAAAATTCAAAACAGGCAAATGTTTCAAGAAGAGATTATGAAGAGTTAAGTTTTACTCACACTCTTTGTAAAAAAAAAGGAAAATGGATAAAAGCTCAACCTCAGGGAGTGTTAGACGCATGCAATCTAATCTACAAAAAGTTTCAACTTACACCAGTCGGCTGACCATCAGCAAAAAGTCTACAAACAATAAATGCTGAAGGGGTTTTAGAGAACTGTGTACCCTCTGCCTGCTGGTGAGACGTAAAGGGGTAACAGCCAATAATGAGAACAGAAAGGAGCTGCGTTTAAAAGTAAAAATGGAGGTACTATTCAATCCAGCAGGCGCACCATTGGACCTCTCACCTGAGAAGACAATCGAGAAGACACAGGCCGCAAAAGCTGCAGTGCAGCCTTATTCACAATAGCCAAGACAGTGAAGCAATCAAAATGTCCAACAACAGGTAAATGGATAAAGAAGAAGTGGTCCGTGTACACAATGGAATATTAGCCATGGAAGACAATGAACCATTGCTCTTTGAGGCACCACAAATGAGTCTGGAGATAATCACGAAAGATGAGGTAAGTTGGAAAGCAAAAGACCTGTGTTCTATGATAGCACTTATAGGCGTTATCTAATAACTGACACAAATGAACATATTTCCACAGAGAAAGACACTCACAGATTTAGAAAACAAACTATGCTCATCTAAAACGACAGGTGGGGGGAATGGATAAATTAAGATTAGTGTTACTATACGTATACAAACACATATGATATACATATCTCAAAAAGACCAACCATATAGCAAGGGAAGTCTGCGGAACCCTCTGTAACATTTTACATGGGAAGAGGATCTGTACTTGAATAGACATATATAATGTACAAATGAACCAGATTGTGTACACCTAGGACAAACAATATTCTAAGCTTTACCCCAATTAAAACACTTTTAAAAACCAAGAAGAAATAATGACACATAAACATATGGGGGTTTCTCCACGCACATTCCAATGTAATTTACAACCTAGGAACACGACTTCCAGAAAGGCTCTGCTGCCCTACTCCCCAGATTTGGGAATGGAGAAATGCTGCCTCCTTGAGGCCACTTCCCACAACAGCAGCTTTAAACCCATTGCTAAAGGTCACTAAATATTCTCCAAACTTGCAGTTCGGGAAATGACACCTGCTCTCTAAAAAAACGCTGGGGTGGAAAATCGACCAAATAACTCAAAAGAGGGCAACCTTCAAAGAAGACAATTTCAAGAGTTATATCGTACTGCCAATTGTCTCCTTTTTTTAACGGAAAAGAAAACGGCGGAGAAAAATGATGAGTTTTACGAATTTTCAAAGACATGCAAACCCAAATTACAAAAACCTATCAGCTCACAGCAGCCAGAAGGGCCATTAGCATCAATGCTGTAAACAATAAATGCTGAAGCGATTGTGGAGAAATGCGTACCCTCGATTCTAAGGGGGACGTGGTAAGAGCCACTAATGAAAACACAAAGAAGGTGCTTTGAAAAGGGAAACACGGTGCTACCAGTCAATCAATCACACCCACTGCTGGGCCTATCACCTGAGAAAATGAGAATCAAAAAGTCACAGGCTGGCAATCCTGCACTCCAACAATATTTACCATAGCCAACACTTGGAAGCAATGAAAATGTCCATCAACCGAGGAATGCACAAAGAAGAAGTGGTCCACGTACACAGTGGAAAATTACTCCAATAAAAAATAAAAATTAAATTTAAAAATCCAACAAAAGTAAGGAGACATCAGCTTGTGTGGGTTTGTCCGGGCACACTCCACTCTAATTTATAACTGAGAAATACCACAGGCCGCCAGGGCTTTTCCCTAGTTCCCAGGGTGGGGAACATAGAAAGGCTGCCGCCCTCTGGCAGTTACCTGCAAAAGCAGTTTTAAAGCCTGTGCTAATGGTCATTTCATAGGAACAAGTACTGCAGAACTGTAAATGAAACCTGCCCTCAAAATGTCTTCAGGGAGGTAACGGCCAAAACATTTCAAAAGGTGACACGTACGTTAAGAGAACACTTTGAAGAACTAAGGGGTAATCACTGCTTGAAAAATAAAAAGGACATGCCTTAAAGCTCAATTTCAACGGATTATGAGGCACATGCGAATTCAACCACAAAGAGGTATCAGCTCACACTTGTCAGAATAACCATGAGCAAGAAAACTACAAACAATAAATGCTGAAGGTGTTGTGGAGAAATGCATACCCTCAACTTCAAGGGGGACGTAAGTTGGAAAGGGCCACGAATGAGAACAGAATGGAGGTGCCTTAAAAAGGTCAACATTGTGCTACCATATGATCCAGCAGGCCCACTCCTCCACCTATAATCTAAGAAGAGAGAATTGGAAAGACACAGGCAGGCAAATCTGCATTGCCCAGTATTACAATAGCCAAGATATGGAAGTAACCAAAAAGACCACCAACAGATGGGTGGGCAAAGAAGAACTCCTCCATGTACAGATGGAATATTCGCTAGTGAAAAAAATGAAACAATGCCATTTGCAGCACCATAGATGAGTCTAGACGTAATCACGCCACGTGTAGTACGTGAGAAAGCAAAAGGCACATATCCTATCATATCACTTTCAGGAGTTACTTAAAAATTGATACCAATGAAGATATTTCCACAGAGAAAGGCAATCACAGATTCATTAAAAAACTTATGGTTCACCAAATAGAAAGGGATGAGGATTGGATACATTGCCATATTGGGGTTAACAGAGATATACAAACCATGTGAAATATATAACCCCCAAAGACGTACGGAAGACCAGGAGAAGACTACTCAACATTGTGTCATAACCTACATTGGCAAAGGATGCGAGGAAGAATAGATACATGTATATGTGTGAAAGAACCACATCTTGCACACCTAGAACAAACAAACCATTGTAATCAAATTTGCTGGGATAAAAAATAAAATGTAAATTACAAATATGAACAAGAAGTAATGAGACATAAAGTTAAAGGGCTTTTTCCTGGCACATTCCATTCTAATATACAACCTAGAACACCACTTCCATTAAGGCTCTGTTTCCCTAGTAACCAAATTTGGTAAAGGAGAAATGCTGCCACCTAGTGGCCGTTTCCTGCAAGAGCAGCTTTAAAGTCACAGCTAATGGTCACTTAACATTCACAAGGACTCAGGGCTGTAAAGGACACTTGCCCTAAATATTTGTGCTGAAGTAGGGAATGGACAAAAAATTCAAAACAGGCAAATGTTTCAAGAAGAGATTATGAAGAGATAAGATTTACTCACACTCTTTGTAAAAAAAAGGAAAATGGATAAAAGCTCAACCTCAGGGAGTGTTAGACGCATGCAATCTAATCTACAAAAAGTTTCAACTTACACCAGTCGAGTCGACTGACCATCAGCAAAAAGTCTACAAACAATAAATGCTGAAGGGGTTTTAGAGAACTGTGTACCCTCTGCCTGCTGGTGAGACGTAAAGGGGTAACAGCCAATAATGAGAACAGAAAGGAGCTGCGTTTAAAAGTAAAAATGGAGGTACTATTCAATCCAGCAGGCGCACCATTGGACCTCTCACCTGAGAAGACAATCGAGAAGACACAGGCCGCAAAAGCTGCAGTGCAGCCTTATTCACAATAGCCAAGACAGTGAAGCAATCAAAATGTCCAACAACAGGTAAATGGATAAAGAAGAAGTGGTCCGTGTACACAATGGAATATTAGCCATGGAAGACAATGAACCATTGCTCTTTGAGGCACCACAAATGAGTCTGGAGATAATCACGAAAGATGAGGTAAGTTGGAAAGCAAAAGACCTGTGTTCTATGATAGCACTTATAGGCGTTATCTAATAACTGACACAAATGAACATATTTCCACAGAGAAAGACACTCACAGATTTAGAAAACAAACTATGCTCATCTAAAACGACAGGTGGGGGGAATGGATAAATTAAGATTAGTGTTACTATATGTATACAAACACATATGATATACATATCTCAAAAAGACCAACCATATAGCAAGGGAAGTCTGCGGAACCCTCTGTAACATTTTACGTGGGAAGAGGATCTGTACTTGAATAGACATATATAATGTACAAATGAACCAGATTGTGTACACCTAGGACAAACAATATTCTAAGCTTTACCCCGATTAAAACACTTTTAAAAACCAAGAAGAAATAATGACACATAAACATATGGGGGTTTCTCCACGCACATTCCAATGTAATTTACAACCTAGGAACACGACTTCCAGAAAGGCTCTGCTGCCCTACTCCCCAGATTTGGGAATGGAGAAATGCTGCCTCCTTGAGGCCACTTCCCACAACAGCAGCTTTAAACCCATTGCTAAAGGTCACTAAATATTCTCCAAACTTGCAGTTCGGGAAATGACACCTGCTCTCTAAAAAAACGCTGGGGTGGAAAATCGACCAAATAACTCAAAAGAGGGCAACCTTCAAAGAAGACAATTTCAAGAGTTATATCGTACTGCCAATTGTTTCCTTTTTTTAACGGAAAAGAAAACGGCGGAGAAAAATGATGAGTTTTACGAATTTTCAAAGACATGCAAACCCAAATTACAAAAACCTATCAGCTCACAGCAGCCAGAAGGGCCATTAGCATCAATGCTGTAAACAATAAATGCTGAAGCGATTGTGGAGAAATGCGTACCCTCGATTCTAAGGGGGACGTGGTAAGAGCCACTAATGAAAACACAAAGAAGGTGCTTTGAAAAGGGAAACACGGTGCTACCAGTCAATCAATCACACCCACTGCTGGGCCTATCACCTGAGAAAATGAGAATCAAAAAGTCACAGGCTGGCAATCCTGCACTCCAACAATATTTACCATAGCCAACACTTGGAAGCAATGAAAATGTCCATCAACCGAGGAATGCACAAAGAAGAAGTGGTCCACGTACACAGTGGAAAATTACTCCAATAAAAAATAAAAATTAAATTTAAAAATCCAACAAAAGTAAGGAGACATCAGCTTGTGTGGGTTTGTCCGGGCACACTGCACTCTAATTTATAACTGAGAAATACCACAGGCCGCCAGGGCTTTTCCCTAGTTCCCAGGGTGGGGAACATAGAAAGGCTGCCGCCCTCTGGCAGTTACCTGCAAAAGCAGTTTTAAAGCCTGTGCTAATGGTCATTTCATAGGAACAAGTACTGCAGAACTGTAAATGAAACCTGCCCTCAAAATGTCTTCAGGGAGGTAACGGCCAAAACATTTCAAAAGGTGACACGTACGTTAAGAGAACACTTTGAAGAACTAAGGGGTAATCACTGCTTGAAAAATAAAAAGGACATGCCTTAAAGCTCAATTTCAACGGATTATGAGGCACATGCGAATTCAACCATAAAGAGGTATCAGCTCACACTTGTCAGAATAACCATGAGCAAGAAAACTACAAACAATAAATGCTGAAGGTGTTGTGGAGAAATGCATACCCTCAACTTCAAGGGGGACGTAAGTTGGAAAGGGCCACGAATGAGAACAGAATGGAGGTGCCTTAAAAAGGTCAACATTGTGCTACCATATGATCCAGCAGGCCCACTCCTCCACCTATAATCTAAGAAGAGAGAATTGGAAAGACACAGGCAGGCAAATCTGCATTGCCCAGTATTACAATAGCCAAGATATGGAAGTAACCAAAAAGACCACCAACAGATGGGTGGGCAAAGAAGAACTCCTCCATGTACAGATGGAATATTCGCTAGTGAAAAAAATGAAACAATGCCATTTGCAGCACCATAGATGAGTCTAGACGTAATCACGCCACGTGTAGTAAGTGAGAAAGCAAAAGGCCCATATCCTATCATATCACTTTCAGGAGTTACTTAAAAATTGATACCAATGAAGATATTTCCACAGAGAAAGGCAATCACAGATTCATTAAAAAACTTATGGTTCACCAAATAGAAAGGGATGAGGATTGGATACATTGCCATATTGGGGTTAACAGAGATATACAAACCATGTGAAATATATAACCCCCAAAGACGTACGGAAGACCAGGAGAAGACTACTCAACATTGTGTCATAACCTACATTGGCAAAGGATGCGAGGAAGAATAGATACATGTATATGTGTGAAAGAACCACATCTTGCACACCTAGAACAAACAAACCATTGTAATCAAATTTGCTGGGATAAAAAATAAAAAGTAAATTACAAATATGAACAAGAAGTAATGAGACATAAAGTTAAAGGGCTTTTTCCTGGCACATTCCATTCTAATATACAACCTCGAACACCACTTCCATTAAGGCTCTGTTTCCCTAGTAACCAAATTTGGTAAAGGAGAAATGCTGCCACCTAGTGGCCGTTTCCTGCAAGAGCAGCTTTAAAGTCACAGCTAATGGTCACTTAACATTCACAAGGACTCAGGGCTGTAAAGGACACTTGCCCTAAATATTTGTGCTGAAGTAGGGAATGGACAAAAAATTCAAAACAGGCAAATGTTTCAAGAAGAGATTATGAAGAGTTAAGTTTTACTCACACTCTTTGTAAAAAAAAAGGAAAATGGATAAAAGCTCAACCTCAGGGAGTGTTAGACGCATGCAATCTAATCTACAAAAAGTTTCAACTTACACCAGTCGGCTGACCATCAGCAAAAAGTCTACAAACAATAAATGCTGAAGGGGTTTTAGAGAACTGTGTACCCTCTGCCTGCTGGTGAGACGTAAAGGGGTAACAGCCAATAATGAGAACAGAAAGGAGCTGCGTTTAAAAGTAAAAATGGAGGTACTATTCAATCCAGCAGGCGCACCATTGGACCTCTCACCTGAGAAGACAATCGAGAAGACACAGGCCGCAAAAGCTGCAGTGCAGCCTTATTCACAATAGCCAAGACAGTGAAGCAATCAAAATGTCCAACAACAGGTAAATGGATAAAGAAGAAGTGGTCCGTGTACACAATGGAATATTAGCCATGGAAGACAATGAACCATTGCTCTTTGAGGCACCACAAATGAGTCTGGAGATAATCACGAAAGATGAGGTAAGTTGGAAAGCAAAAGACCTGTGTTCTATGATAGCACTTATAGGCGTTATCTAATAACTGACACAAATGAACATATTTCCACAGAGAAAGACACTCACAGATTTAGAAAACAAACTATGCTCATCTAAAACGACAGGTGGGGGGAATGGATAAATTAAGATTAGTGTTACTATATGTATACAAACACATATGATATACATATCTCAAAAAGACCAACCATATAGCAAGGGAAGTCTGCGGAACCCTCTGTAACATTTTACGTGGGAAGAGGATCTGTACTTGAATAGACATATATAATGTACAAATGAACCAGATTGTGTACACCTAGGACAAACAATATTCTAAGCTTTACCCCGATTAAAACACTTTTAAAAACCAAGAAGAAATAATGACACATAAACATATGGGGGTTTCTCCACGCACATTCCAATGTAATTTACAACCTAGGAACACGACTTCCAGAAAGGCTCTGCTGCCCTACTCCCCAGATTTGGGAATGGAGAAATGCTGCCTCCTTGAGGCCACTTCCCACAACAGCAGCTTTAAACCCATTGCTAAAGGTCACTAAATATTCTCCAAACTTGCAGTTCGGGAAATGACACCTGCTCTCTAAAAAAACGCTGGGGTGGAAAATCGACCAAATAACTCAAAAGAGGGCAACCTTCAAAGAAGACAATTTCAAGAGTTATATCGTACTGCCAATTGTTTCCTTTTTTTAACGGAAAAGAAAACGGCGGAGAAAAATGATGAGTTTTACGAATTTTCAAAGACATGCAAACCCAAATTACAAAAACCTATCAGCTCACAGCAGCCAGAAGGGCCATTAGCATCAATGCTGTAAACAATAAATGCTGAAGCGATTGTGGAGAAATGCGTACCCTCGATTCTAAGGGGGACGTGGTAAGAGCCACTAATGAAAACACAAAGAAGGTGCTTTGAAAAGGGAAACACGGTGCTACCAGTCAATCAATCACACCCACTGCTGGGCCTATCACCTGAGAAAATGAGAATCAAAAAGTCACAGGCTGGCAATCCTGCACTCCAACAATATTTACCATAGCCAACACTTGGAAGCAATGAAAATGTCCATCAACCGAGGAATGCACAAAGAAGAAGTGGTCCACGTACACAGTGGAAAATTACTCCAATAAAAAATAAAAATTAAATTTAAAAATCCAACAAAAGTAAGGAGACATCAGCTTGTGTGGGTTTGTCCGGGCACACTGCACTCTAATTTATAACTGAGAAATACCACAGGCCGCCAGGGCTTTTCCCTAGTTCCCAGGGTGGGGAACATAGAAAGGCTGCCGCCCTCTGGCAGTTACCTGCAAAAGCAGTTTTAAAGCCTGTGCTAATGGTCATTTCATAGGAACAAGTACTGCAGAACTGTAAATGAAACCTGCCCTCAAAATGTCTTCAGGGAGGTAACGGCCAAAACATTTCAAAAGGTGACACGTACGTTAAGAGAACACTTTGAAGAACTAAGGGGTAATCACTGCTTGAAAAATAAAAAGGACATGCCTTAAAGCTCAATTTCAACGGATTATGAGGCACATGCGAATTCAACCATAAAGAGGTATCAGCTCACACTTGTCAGAATAACCATGAGCAAGAAAACTACAAACAATAAATGCTGAAGGTGTTGTGGAGAAATGCATACCCTCAACTTCAAGGGGGACGTAAGTTGGAAAGGGCCACGAATGAGAACAGAATGGAGGTGCCTTAAAAAGGTCAACATTGTGCTACCATATGATCCAGCAGGCCCACTCCTCCACCTATAATCTAAGAAGAGAGAATTGGAAAGACACAGGCAGGCAAATCTGCATTGCCCAGTATTACAATAGCCAAGATATGGAAGTAACCAAAAAGACCACCAACAGATGGGTGGGCAAAGAAGAACTCCTCCATGTACAGATGGAATATTCGCTAGTGAAAAAAATGAAACAATGCCATTTGCAGCACCATAGATGAGTCTAGACGTAATCACGCCACGTGTAGTAAGTGAGAAAGCAAAAGGCCCATATCCTATCATATCACTTTCAGGAGTTACTTAAAAATTGATACCAATGAAGATATTTCCACAGAGAAAGGCAATCACAGATTCATTAAAAAACTTATGGTTCACCAAATAGAAAGGGATGAGGATTGGATACATTGCCATATTGGGGTTAACAGAGATATACAAACCATGTGAAATATATAACCCCCAAAGACGTACGGAAGACCAGGAGAAGACTACTCAACATTGTGTCATAACCTACATTGGCAAAGGATGCGAGGAAGAATAGATACATGTATATGTGTGAAAGAACCACATCTTGCACACCTAGAACAAACAAACCATTGTAATCAAATTTGCTGGGATAAAAAATAAAAAGTAAATTACAAATATGAACAAGAAGTAATGAGACATAAAGTTAAAGGGCTTTTTCCTGGCACATTCCATTCTAATATACAACCTCGAACACCACTTCCATTAAGGCTCTGTTTCCCTAGTAACCAAATTTGGTAAAGGAGAAATGCTGCCACCTAGTGGCCGTTTCCTGCAAGAGCAGCTTTAAAGTCACAGCTAATGGTCACTTAACATTCACAAGGACTCAGGGCTGTAAAGGACACTTGCCCTAAATATTTGTGCTGAAGTAGGGAATGGACAAAAAATTCAAAACAGGCAAATGTTTCAAGAAGAGATTATGAAGAGTTAAGTTTTACTCACACTCTTTGTAAAAAAAAAGGAAAATGGATAAAAGCTCAACCTCAGGGAGTGTTAGACGCATGCAATCTAATCTACAAAAAGTTTCAACTTACACCAGTCGGCTGACCATCAGCAAAAAGTCTACAAACAATAAATGCTGAAGGGGTTTTAGAGAACTGTGTACCCTCTGCCTGCTGGTGAGACGTAAAGGGGTAACAGCCAATAATGAGAACAGAAAGGAGCTGCGTTTAAAAGTAAAAATGGAGGTACTATTCAATCCAGCAGGCGCACCATTGGACCTCTCACCTGAGAAGACAATCGAGAAGACACAGGCCGCAAAAGCTGCAGTGCAGCCTTATTCACAATAGCCAAGACAGTGAAGCAATCAAAATGTCCAACAACAGGTAAATGGATAAAGAAGAAGTGGTCCGTGTACACAATGGAATATTAGCCATGGAAGACAATGAACCATTGCTCTTTGAGGCACCACAAATGAGTCTGGAGATAATCACGAAAGATGAGGTAAGTTGGAAAGCAAAAGACCTGTGTTCTATGATAGCACTTATAGGCGTTATCTAATAACTGACACAAATGAACATATTTCCACAGAGAAAGACACTCACAGATTTAGAAAACAAACTATGCTCATCTAAAACGACAGGTGGGGGGAATGGATAAATTAAGATTAGTGTTACTATACGTATACAAACACATATGATATACATATCTCAAAAAGACCAACCATATAGCAAGGGAAGTCTGTGCAACCCTCTGTAACATTTTACGTGGGAAGAGGATCTGTACTTGAATAGACATATATAATGTACAAATGAACCAGATTGTGTACACCTAGGACAAACAATATTCTAAGCTTTACCCCGATTAAAACACTTTTAAAAACCAAGAAGAAATAATGACACATAAACTTATGGGGGTTTCTCCACGCACATTCCAATGTAATTTACAACCTAGGAACACGACTTCCAGAAAGGCTCTGCTGCCCTACTCCCCAGATTTGGGAATGGAGAAATGCTGCCTCCTTGAGGCCACTTCCCACAACAGCAGCTTTAAACCCATTGCTAAAGGTCACTAAATATTCACCAAACTTGCAGTTCGGGAAATGACACCTGCTCTCTAAAAAAACGCTGGGGTGGAAAATCGACCAAATAACTCAAAAGAGGGCAACCTTCAAAGAAGACAATTTCAAGAGTTATATCGTACTGCCAATTGTTTCCTTTTTTTAACGGAAAAGAAAACGGCGGAGAAAAATGATGAGTTTTACGAATTTTCAAAGACATGCAAACCCAAATTACAAAAACCTATCAGCTCACAGCAGCCAGAAGGGCCATTAGCATCAATGCTGTAAACAATAAATGCTGAAGCGATTGTGGAGAAATGCGTACCCTCGATTCTAAGGGGGACGTGGTAAGAGCCACTAATGAAAACACAAAGAAGGTGCTTTGAAAAGGGAAACACGGTGCTACCAGTCAATCAATCACACCCACTGCTGGGCCTATCACCTGAGAAAATGAGAATCAAAAAGTCACAGGCTGGCAATCCTGCACTCCAACAATATTTACCATAGCCAACACTTGGAAGCAATGAAAATGTCCATCAACCGAGGAATGCACAAAGAAGAAGTGGTCCACGTACACAGTGGAAAATTACTCCAATAAAAAATAAAAATTAAATTTAAAAATCCAACAAAAGTAAGGAGACATCAGCTTGTGTGGGTTTGTCCGGGCACACTCCACTCTAATTTATAACCGAGAAACACCACAGGCCGCCAGGGCTTTTCCCTAGTTCCCAGGGTGGGGAACATAGAAAGGCTGCCGCCCTCTGGCAGTTACCTGCAAAAGCAGTTTTAAAGCCTGTGCTAATGGTCATTTCATAGGAACAAGTACTGCAGAATTGTAAATGAAACCTGCCCTCAAAATGTCTTCAGGGAGGTAACGGCCAAAACATTTCAAAAGGTGACACGTACGTTAAGAGAACACTTTGAGGAACTAAGGGGTAATCACTGCTTGAAAAATAAAAAGGACATGCCTTAAAGCTCAATTTCAACGGATTATGAGGCACATGCGAATTCAACCACAAAGAGGTATCAGCTCACACTTGTCAGAATAACCATGAGCAAGAAAACTACAAACAATAAATGCTGAAGGTGTTGTGGAGAAATGCATACCCTCAACTTCAAGGGGGACGTAAGTTGGAAAGGGCCACGAATGAGAACAGAATGGAGGTGCCTTAAAAAGGTAAACATTGTGCTACCATATGATCCAGCAGGCCCACTCCTCCACCTATAATCTAAGAAGAGAGAATTGGAAAGACACAGGCAGGCAAATCTGCATTGCCCAGTATTACAATAGCCAAGATATGGAAGTAACCAAAAAGACCACCAACAGATGGGTGGGCAAAGAAGAACTCCTCCATGTACAGATGGAATATTCGCTAGTGAAAAAAATGAAACAATGCCATTTGCAGCACCATAGATGAGTCTAGACGTAATCACGCCACGTGTAGTAAGTGAGAAAGCAAAAGGCACATATCCTATCATATCACTTTCAGGAGTTACTTAAAAATTGATACCAATGAAGATATTTCCACAGAGAAAGGCAATCACAGATTCATTAAAAAACTTATGGTTCACCAAATAGAAAGGGATGAGGATTGTATACATTGCCATATTGGGGATAACAGAGATATACAAACCATGTGAAATATATAACCCCCAAAGACGTACGGAAGACCAGGAGAAGACTACTCAACATTGTGTCATAACCTACATTGGCAAAGGATGCGAGGAAGAATAGATACATGTATATGTGTGAAAGAACCACATCTTGCACACCTAGAACAAACAAACCATTGTAATCAAATTTGCTGGGATAAAAAATAAAAAGTAAATTACAAATACGAACAAGAAGTAATGAGACATAAAGTTAAAGGGCTTTTTCCTGGCACATTCCATTCTAATATACAACCTCGAACACCACTTCCATTAAGGCTCTGTTTCCCTAGGAACCAAATTTGGTAAAGGAGAAATGCTGCCACCTAGTGGCCGTTTCCTGCAAGAGCAGCTTTAAAGTCACAGCTAATGGTCACTTAACATTCACAAGGACTCAGGGCTGTAAAGGACACTTGCCCTAAATATTTGTGCTGAAGTAGGGAATGGACAAAAAATTCAAAACAGGCAAATGTTTCAAGAAGAGATTATGAAGAGTTAAGTTTTACTCACACTCTTTGTAAAAAAAAAGGAAAATGGATAAAAGCTCAACCTCAGGGAGTGTTAGACGCATGCAATCTAATCTACAAAAAGTTTCAACTTACACCAGTCGGCTGACCATCAGCAAAAAGTCTACAAACAATAAATGCTGAAGGGGTTTTAGAGAACTGTGTACCCTCTGCCTGCTGGTGAGACGTAAAGGGGTAACAGCCAATAATGAGAACAGAAAGGAGCTGCGTTTAAAAGTAAAAATGGAGGTACTATTCAATCCAGCAGGCGCACCATTGGACCTCTCACCTGAGAAGACAATCGAGAAGACACAGGCCGCAAAAGCTGCAGTGCAGCCTTATTCACAATAGCCAAGACAGTGAAGCAATCAAAATGTCCAACAACAGGTAAATGGATAAAGAAGAAGTGGTCCGTGTACACAATGGAATATTAGCCATGGAAGACAATGAACCATTGCTCTTTGAGGCACCACAAATGAGTCTGGAGATAATCACGAAAGATGAGGTAAGTTGGAAAGCAAAAGACCTGTGTTCTATGATAGCACTTATAGGCGTTATCTAATAACTGACACAAATGAACATATTTCCACAGAGAAAGACACTCACAGATTTAGAAAACAAAACTATGCTCATCTAAAACGACAGGTGGGGGGAATGGATAAATTAAGATTAGTGTTACTATACGTATACAAACACATATGATATACATATCTCAAAAAGACCAACCATATAGCAAGGGAGTCTGCGGAACCCTCTGTAACATTTTACATGGGAAGAGGATCTGTACTTGAATAGACATATATAATGTACAAATGAACCAGATTGTGTACACCTAGGACAAACAATATTCTAAGCTTTACCCCAATTAAAACACTTTTAAAAACCAAGAAGAAATAATGACACATAAACTTATGGGGGTTTCTCCACGCACATTCCAATGTAATTTACAACCTAGGAACACGACTTCCAGAAAGGCTCTGCTGCCCTACTCCCCAGATTTGGGAATGGAGAAATGCTGCCTCCTTGAGGCCACTTCCCACAACAGCAGCTTTAAACCCATTGCTAAAGGTCACTAAATATTCACCAAACTTGCAGTTTGGGAAATGACACCTGCTCTCTAAAAAAACGCTGGGGTGGAAAATCGACCAAATAACTCAAAAGAGGGCAACCTTCAAAGAAGACAATTTCAAGAGTTATATCGTACTGCCAATTGTTTCCTTTTTTTAACGGAAAAGAAAACGGCGGAGAAAAATGATGAGTTTTACGAATTTTCAAAGACATGCAAACCCAAATTACAAAAACCTATCAGCTCACAGCAGCCAGAAGGGCCATTAGCATCAATGCTGTAAACAATAAATGCTGAAGCAATTGTGGAGAAATGCGTACCCTCGATTCTAAGGGGGACGTGGTAAGAGCCACTAATGAAAACACAAAGAAGGTGCTTTGAAAAGGGAAACACGGTGCTACCAGTCAATCAATCACACCCACTGCTGGGCCTATCACCTGAGAAAATGAGAATCAAAAAGTCACAGGCTGGCAATCCTGCACTCCAACAATATTTACCATAGCCAACACTTGGAAGCAATGAAAATGTCCATCAACCGAGGAATGCACAAAGAAGAAGTGGTCCACGTACACAGTGGAAAATTACTCCAATAAAAAATAAAAATTAAATTTAAAAATCCAACAAAAGTAAGGAGACATCAGCTTGTGTGGGTTTGTCCGGGCACACTCCACTCTAATTTATAACCGAGAAACACCACAGGCCGCCAGGGCTTTTCCCTAGTTCCCAGGGTGGGGAACATAGAAAGGCTGCCGCCCTCTGGCAGTTACCTGCAAAAGCAGTTTTAAAGCCTGTGCTAATGGTCATTTCATAGGAACAAGTACTGCAGAATTGTAAATGAAACCTGCCCTCAAAATGTCTTCAGGGAGGTAACGGCCAAAACATTTCAAAAGGTGACACGTACGTTAAGAGAACACTTTGAGGAACTAAGGGGTAATCACTGCTTGAAAAATAAAAAGGACATGCCTTAAAGCTCAATTTCAACGGATTATGAGGCACATGCGAATTCAACCACAAAGAGGTATCAGCTCACACTTGTCAGAATAACCATGAGCAAGAAAACTACAAACAATAAA
This sequence comes from Balaenoptera borealis, assembly GCF_965194805.1. Classification (NCBI taxonomy): domain Eukaryota; kingdom Metazoa; phylum Chordata; class Mammalia; order Artiodactyla; family Balaenopteridae; genus Balaenoptera; species Balaenoptera borealis. The sequence continues at coordinate 179,075 of NW_028123543.1, forward strand.
TGCTGAAGGTGTTGTGGAGAAATGCATACCCTCAACTTCAAGGGGGACGTAAGTTGGAAAGGGCCACGAATGAGAACAGAATGGAGGTGCCTTAAAAAGGTAAACATTGTGCTACCATATGATCCAGCAGGCCCACTCCTCCACCTATAATCTAAGAAGAGAGAATTGGAAAGACACAGGCAGGCAAATCTGCATTGCCCAGTATTACAATAGCCAAGATATGGAAGTAACCAAAAAGACCACCAACAGATGGGTGGGCAAAGAAGAACTCCTCCATGTACAGATGGAATATTCGCTAGTGAAAAAAATGAAACAATGCCATTTGCAGCACCATAGATGAGTCTAGACGTAATCACGCCACGTGTAGTAAGTGAGAAAGCAAAAGGCACATATCCTATCATATCACTTTCAGGAGTTACTTAAAAATTGATACCAATGAAGATATTTCCACAGAGAAAGGCAATCACAGATTCATTAAAAAACTTATGGTTCACCAAATAGAAAGGGATGAGGATTGGATACATTGCCATATTGGGGTTAACAGAGATATACAAACCATGTGAAATATATAACCCCCAAAGACGTACGGAAGACCAGGAGAAGACTACTCAACATTGTGTCATAACCTACATTGGCAAAGGATGCGAGGAAGAATAGATACATGTATATGTGTGAAAGAACCACATCTTGCACACCTAGAACAAACAAACCATTGTAATCAAATTTGCTGGGATAAAAAATAAAAAGTAAATTACAAATACGAACAAGAAGTAATGAGACATAAAGTTAAAGGGCTTTTTCCTGGCACATTCCATTCTAATATACAACCTAGAACACCACTTCCATTAAGGCTCTGTTTCCCTAGTAACCAAATTTGGTAAAGGAGAAATGCTGCCACCTAGTGGCCGTTTCCTGCAAGAGCAGCTTTAAAGTCACAGCTAATGGTCACTTAACATTCACAAGGACTCAGGGCTGTAAAGGACACTTGCCCTAAATATTTGTGCTGAAGTAGGGAATGGACAAAAAATTCAAAACAGGCAAATGTTTCAAGAAGAGATTATGAAGAGTTAAGTTTTACTCACACTCTTTGTAAAAAAAAGGAAAATGGATAAAAGCTCAACCTCAGGGAGTGTTAGACGCATGCAATCTAATCTACAAAAAGTTTCAACTTACACCAGTCGGCTGACCATCAGCAAAAAGTCTACAAACAATAAATGCTGAAGGGGTTTTAGAGAACTATGTACCCTCTGCCTGCTGGTGAGACGTAAAGGGGTAACAGCCAATAATGAGAACAGAAAGGAGCTGCGTTTAAAAGTAAAAATGGAGGTACTATTCAATCCAGCAGGCGCACCATTGGACCTCTCACCTGAGAAGACAAGAATCGAGAAGACACAGGCCGCAAAAGCTGCAGTGCAGCCTTATTCACAATAGCCAAGACAGTGAAGCAATCAAAATGTCCAACAACAGGTAAATGGATAAAGAAGAAGTGGTCCGTGTACACAATGGAATATTAGCCATGGAAGACAATGAACCATTGCTCTTTGAGGCACCACAAATGAGTCTGGAGATAATCACGAAAGATGAGGTAAGTTGGAAAGCAAAAGACCTGTGTTCTATGATAGCACTTATAGGCGTTATCTAATAACTGACACAAATGAACATATTTCCACAGAGAAAGACACTCACAGATTTAGAAAACAAACTATGCTCATCTAAAACGACAGGTGGGGGGAATGGATAAATTAAGATTAGTGTTACTATACGTATACAAACACATATGATATACATATCTCAAAAAGACCAACCATATAGCAAGGGAAGTCTGCGGAACCCTCTGTAACATTTTACATGGGAAGAGGATCTGTACTTGAATAGACATATATAATGTACAAATGAACCAGATTGTGTACACCTAGGACAAACAATATTCTAAGCTTTACCCCGATTAAAACACTTTTAAAAACCAAGAAGAAATAATGACACATAAACTTATGGGGGTTTCTCCACGCACATTCCAATGTAATTTACAACCTAGGAACACGACTTCCAGAAAGGCTCTGCTGCCCTACTCCCCAGATTTGGGAATGGAGAAATGCTGCCTCCTTGAGGCCACTTCCCACAACAGCAGCTTTAAACCCATTGCTAAAGGTCACTAAATATTCTCCAAACTTGCAGTTCGGGAAATGACACCTGCTCTCTAAAAAAACGCTGGGGTGGAAAATCGACCAAATAACTCAAAAGAGGGCAACCTTCAAAGAAGACAATTTCAAGAGTTATATCGTACTGCCAATTGTCTCCTTTTTTTAACGGAAAAGAAAACGGCGGAGAAAAATGATGAGTTTTACGAATTTTCAAAGACATGCAAACCCAAATTACAAAAACCTATCAGCTCACAGCAGCCAGAAGGGCCATTAGCATCAAAGCTGTAAACAATAAATGCTGAAGCGATTGTGGAGAAATGCGTACCCTCGATTCTAAGGGGGACGTGGTAAGAGCCACTAATGAAAACACAAAGAAGGTGCTTTGAAAAGGGAAACACGGTGCTACCAGTCAATCAATCACACCCACTGCTGGGCCTATCACCTGAGAAAATGAGAATCAAAAAGTCACAGGCTGGCAATCCTGCACTCCAACAATATTTACCATAGCCAACACTTGGAAGCAATGAAAATGTCCATCAACCGAGGAATGCACAAAGAAGAAGTGGTCCACGTACACAGTGGAAAATTACTCCAATAAAAAATAAAAATTAAATTTAAAAATCCAACAAAAGTAAGGAGACATCAGCTTGTGTGGGTTTGTCCGGGCACACTCCACTCTAATTTATAACCGAGAAACACCACAGGCCGCCAGGGCTTTTCCCTAGTTACCAGGGTGGGGAACATAGAAAGGCTGCCGCCCTCTGGCAGTTACCTGCAAAAGCAGTTTTAAAGCCTGTGCTAATGGTCATTTCATAGGAACAAGTACTGCAGAATTGTAAATGAAACCTGCCCTCAAAATGTCTTCAGGGAGGTAACGGCCAAAACATTTCAAAAGGTGACACGTACGTTAAGAGAACACTTTGAGGAACTAAGGGGTAATCACTGCTTGAAAAATAAAAAGGACATGCCTTAAAGCTCAATTTCAACGGATTATGAGGCACATGCGAATTCAACCACAAAGAGGTATCAGCTCACACTTGTCAGAATAACCATGAGCAAGAAAACTACAAACAATAAATGCTGAAGGTGTTGTGGAGAAATGCATACCCTCAACTTCAAGGGGGACGTAAGTTGGAAAGGGCCACGAATGAGAACAGAATGGAGGTGCCTTAAAAAGGTAAACATTGTGCTACCATATGATCCAGCAGGCCCACTCCTCCACCTATAATCTAAGAAGAGAGAATTGGAAAGACACAGGCAGGCAAATCTGCATTGCCCAGTATTACAATAGCCAAGATATGGAAGTAACCAAAAAGACCACCAACAGATGGGTGGGCAAAGAAGAACTCCTCCATGTACAGATGGAATATTCGCTAGTGAAAAAAATGAAACAATGCCATTTGCAGCACCATAGATGAGTCTAGACGTAATCACGCCACGTGTAGTAAGTGAGAAAGCAAAAGGCACATATCCTATCATATCACTTTCAGGAGTTACTTAAAAATTGATACCAATGAAGATATTTCCACAGAGAAAGGCAATCACAGATTCATTAAAAAACTTATGGTTCACCAAATAGAAAGGGATGAGGATTGGATACATTGCCATATTGGGGTTAACAGAGATATACAAACCATGTGAAATATATAACCCCCAAAGACGTACGGAAGACCAGGAGAAGACTACTCAACATTGTGTCATAACCTACATTGGCAAAGGATGCGAGGAAGAATAGATACATGTATATGTGTGAAAGAACCACATCTTGCACACCTAGAACAAACAAACCATTGTAATCAAATTTGCTGGGATAAAAAATAAAAAGTAAATTACAAATACGAACAAGAAGTAATGAGACATAAAGTTAAAGGGCTTTTTCCTGGCACATTCCATTCTAATATACAACCTAGAACACCACTTCCATTAAGGCTCTGTTTCCCTAGTAACCAAATTTGGTAAAGGAGAAATGCTGCCACCTAGTGGCCGTTTCCTGCAAGAGCAGTTTTAAAGTCACAGCTAATGGTCACTTAACATTCACAAGGACTCAGGGCTGTAAAGGACACTTGCCCTAAATATTTGTGCTGAAGTAGGGAATGGACAAAAAATTCAAAACAGGCAAATGTTTCAAGAAGAGATTATGAAGAGTTAAGGTTTACTCACACTCTTTGTAAAAAAAAAGGAAAATGGATAAAAGCTCAACCTCAGGGAGTGTTAGACGCATGCAATCTAATCTACAAAAAGTTTCAACTTACACCAGTCGGCTGACCATCAGCAAAAAGTCTACAAACAATAAATGCTGAAGGGGTTTTAGAGAACTGTGTACCCTCTGCCTGCTGGTGAGACGTAAAGGGGTAACAGCCAATAATGAGAACAGAAAGGAGCTGCGTTTAAAAGTAAAAATGGAGGTACTATTCAATCCAGCAGGCGCACCATTGGACCTCTCACCTGAGAAGACAATCGAGAAGACACAGGCCGCAAAAGCTGCAGTGCAGCCTTATTCACAATAGCCAAGACAGTGAAGCAATCAAAATGTCCAACAGGTAAATGGATAAAGAAGAAGTGGTCCGTGTACACAATGGAATATTAGCCATGGAAGACAATGAACCATTGCTCTTTGAGGCACCACAAATGAGTCTGGAGATAATCACGAAAGATGAGGTAAGTTGGAAAGCAAAAGACCTGTGTTCTATGATAGCACTTATAGGCGTTATCTAATAACTGACACAAATGAACATATTTCCACAGAGAAAGACACTCACAGATTTAGAAAACAAACTATGCTCATCTAAAACGACAGGTGGGGGGAATGGATAAATTAAGATTAGTGTTACTATACGTATACAAACACATATGATATACATATCTCAAAAAGACCAACCATATAGCAAGGGAAGTCTGCGGAACCCTCTGTAACATTTTACATGGGAAGAGGATCTGTACTTGAATAGACATATATAATGTACAAATGAACCAGATTCTGTACACCTAGGACAAACAATATTCTAAGCTTTACTCCAATTAAAACACTTTTAAAAACGAAGAAGAAATAATGACACATAAACTTATGGGGGTTTCTCCACGCACATTCCAATGTAATTTACAACCTAGGAACACGACGTCCAGAAAGGCTCTGCTGCCCTACTCCCCAGATTTGGGAATGGAGAAATGCTGCCTCGTTGAGGCCACTTCCCACAACAGCAGCTTTAAACCCATTGCTAAAGGTCACTAAATATTCACCAAACTTGCAGTTCGGGAAATGACACCTGCTCTCTAAAAAAACGCTGGGGTGGAAAATCGACCAAATAACTCAAAAGAGGGCAACCTTCAAAGAAGACAATTTCAAGAGTTATATCGTACTGCCAATTGTTTCCTTTTTTTAACGGAAAAGAAAACGGCGGAGAAAAATGATGAGTTTTACGAATTTTCAAAGACATGCAAACCCAAATTACAAAAACCTATCAGCTCACAGCAGCCAGAAGGGCCATTAGCATCAATGCTGTAAACAATAAATGCTGAAGCGATTGTGGAGAAATGCGTACCCTCGATTCTAAGGGGGACGTGGTAAGAGCCACTAATGAAAACACAAAGAAGGTGCTTTGAAAAGGGAAACACGGTGCTACCAGTCAATCAATCACACCCACTGCTGGGCCTATCACCTGAGAAAATGAGAATCAAAAAGTCACAGGCTGGCAATCCTGCACTCCAACAATATTTACCATAGCCAACACTTGGAAGCAATGAAAATGTCCATCAACCGAGGAATGCACAAAGAAGAAGTGGTCCACGTACACAGTGGAAAATTACTCCAATAAAAAATAAAAATTAAATTTAAAAATCCAACAAAAGTAAGGAGACATCAGCTTGTGTGGGTTTGTCCGGGCACACTCCACTCTAATTTATAACCGAGAAACACCACAGGCCGCCAGGGCTTTTCCCTAGTTACCAGGGTGGGGAACATAGAAAGGCTGCCGCCCTCTGGCAGTTACCTGCAAAAGCAGTTTTAAAGCCTGTGCTAATGGTCATTTCATAGGAACAAGTACTGCAGAATTGTAAATGAAACCTGCCCTCAAAATGTCTTCAGGGAGGTAACGGCCAAAACATTTCAAAAGGTGACACGTACGTTAAGAGAACACTTTGAGGAACTAAGGGGTAATCACTGCTTGAAAAATAAAAAGGACATGCCTTAAAGCTCAATTTCAACGGATTATGAGGCACATGCGAATTCAACCACAAAGAGGTATCAGCTCACACTTGTCAGAATAACCATGAGCAAGAAAACTACAAACAATAAATGCTGAAGGTGTTGTGGAGAAATGCATACCCTCAACTTCAAGGGGGACGTAAGTTGGAAAGGGCCACGAATGAGAACAGAATGGAGGTGCCTTAAAAAGGTAAACATTGTGCTACCATATGATCCAGCAGGCCCACTCCTCCACCTATAATCTAAGAAGAGAGAATTGGAAAGACACAGGCAGGCAAATCTGCATTGCCCAGTATTACAATAGCCAAGATATGGAAGTAACCAAAAAGACCACCAACAGATGGGTGGGCAAAGAAGAACTCCTCCATGTACAGATGGAATATTCGCTAGTGAAAAAAATGAAACAATGCCATTTGCAGCACCATAGATGAGTCTAGACGTAATCACGCCACGTGTAGTAAGTGAGAAAGCAAAAGGCACATATCCTATCATATCACTTTCAGGAGTTACTTAAAAATTGATACCAATGAAGATATTTCCACAGAGAAAGGCAATCACAGATTCATTAAAAAACTTATGGTTCACCAAATAGAAAGGGATGAGGATTGTATACATTGCCATATTGGGGATAACAGAGATATACAAACCATGTGAAATATATAACCCCCAAAGACGTACGGAAGACCAGGAGAAGACTACTCAACATTGTGTCATAACCTACATTGGCAAAGGATGCGAGGAAGAATAGATACATGTATATGTGTGAAAGAACCACATCTTGCACACCTAGAACAAACAAACCATTGTAATCAAATTTGCTGGGATAAAAAATAAAAAGTAAATTACAAATACGAACAAGAAGTAATGAGACATAAAGTTAAAGGGCTTTTTCCTGGCACATTCCATTCTAATATACAACCTCGAACACCACTTCCATTAAGGCTCTGTTTCCCTAGGAACCAAATTTGGTAAAGGAGAAATGCTGCCACCTAGTGGCCGTTTCCTGCAAGAGCAGCTTTAAAGTCACAGCTAATGGTCACTTAACATTCACAAGGACTCAGGGCTGTAAAGGACACTTGCCCTAAATATTTGTGCTGAAGTAGGGAATGGACAAAAAATTCAAAACAGGCAAATGTTTCAAGAAGAGATTATGAAGAGTTAAGTTTTACTCACACTCTTTGTAAAAAAAAAGGAAAATGGATAAAAGCTCAACCTCAGGGAGTGTTAGACGCATGCAATCTAATCTACAAAAAGTTTCAACTTACACCAGTCGGCTGACCATCAGCAAAAAGTCTACAAACAATAAATGCTGAAGGGGTTTTAGAGAACTGTGTACCCTCTGCCTGCTGGTGAGACGTAAAGGGGTAACAGCCAATAATGAGAACAGAAAGGAGCTGCGTTTAAAAGTAAAAATGGAGGTACTATTCAATCCAGCAGGCGCACCATTGGACCTCTCACCTGAGAAGACAATCGAGAAGACACAGGCCGCAAAAGCTGCAGTGCAGCCTTATTCACAATAGCCAAGACAGTGAAGCAATCAAAATGTCCAACAACAGGTAAATGGATAAAGAAGAAGTGGTCCGTGTACACAATGGAATATTAGCCATGGAAGACAATGAACCATTGCTCTTTGAGGCACCACAAATGAGTCTGGAGATAATCACGAAAGATGAGGTAAGTTGGAAAGCAAAAGACCTGTGTTCTATGATAGCACTTATAGGCGTTATCTAATAACTGACACAAATGAACATATTTCCACAGAGAAAGACACTCACAGATTTAGAAAACAAACTATGCTCATCTAAAACGACAGGTGGGGGGAATGGATAAATTAAGATTAGTGTTACTATACGTATACAAACACATATGATATACATATCTCAAAAAGACCAACCATATAGCAAGGGAAGTCTGCGGAACCCTCTGTAACATTTTACATGGGAAGAGGATCTGTACTTGAATAGACATATATAATGTACAAATGAACCAGATTGTGTACACCTAGGACAAACAATATTCTAAGCTTTACCCCAATTAAAACACTTTTAAAAACCAAGAAGAAATAATGACACATAAACTTATGGGGGTTTCTCCACGCACATTCCAATGTAATTTACAACCTAGGAACACGACTTCCAGAAAGGCTCTGCTGCCCTACTCCCCAGATTTGGGAATGGAGAAATGCTGCCTCCTTGAGGCCACTTCCCACAACAGCAGCTTTAAACCCATTGCTAAAGGTCACTAAATATTCACCAAACTTGCAGTTTGGGAAATGACACCTGCTCTCTAAAAAAACGCTGGGGTGGAAAATCGACCAAATAACTCAAAAGAGGGCAACCTTCAAAGAAGACAATTTCAAGAGTTATATCGTACTGCCAATTGTTTCCTTTTTTTAACGGAAAAGAAAACGGCGGAGAAAAATGATGAGTTTTACGAATTTTCAAAGACATGCAAACCCAAATTACAAAAACCTATCAGCTCACAGCAGCCAGAAGGGCCATTAGCATCAATGCTGTAAACAATAAATGCTGAAGCAATTGTGGAGAAATGCGTACCCTCGATTCTAAGGGGGACGTGGTAAGAGCCACTAATGAAAACACAAAGAAGGTGCTTTGAAAAGGGAAACACGGTGCTACCAGTCAATCAATCACACCCACTGCTGGGCCTATCACCTGAGAAAATGAGAATCAAAAAGTCACAGGCTGGCAATCCTGCACTCCAACAATATTTACCATAGCCAACACTTGGAAGCAATGAAAATGTCCATCAACCGAGGAATGCACAAAGAAGAAGTGGTCCACGTACACAGTGGAAAATTACTCCAATAAAAAATAAAAATTAAATTTAAAAATCCAACAAAAGTAAGGAGACATCAGCTTGTGTGGGTTTGTCCGGGCACACTCCACTCTAATTTATAACCGAGAAACACCACAGGCCGCCAGGGCTTTTCCCTAGTTCCCAGGGTGGGGAACATAGAAAGGCTGCCGCCCTCTGGCAGTTACCTGCAAAAGCAGTTTTAAAGCCTGTGCTAATGGTCATTTCATAGGAACAAGTACTGCAGAACTGTAAATGAAACCTGCCCTCAAAATGTCTTCAGGGAGGTAACGGCCAAAACATTTCAAAAGGTGACACGTACGTTAAGAGAACACTTTGAAGAACTAAGGGGTAATCACTGCTTGAAAAATAAAAAGGACATGCCTTAAAGCTCAATTTCAACGGATTATGAGGCACATGCGAATTCAACCACAAAGAGGTATCAGCTCACACTTGTCAGAATAACCATGAGCAAGAAAACTACAAACAATAAATGCTGAAGGTGTTGTGGAGAAATGCATACCCTCAACTTCAAGGGGGACGTAAGTTGGAAAGGGCCACGAATGAGAACAGAATGGAGGTGCCTTAAAAAGGTAAACATTGTGCTACCATATGATCCAGCAGGCCCACTCCTCCACCTATAATCTAAGAAGAGAGAATTGGAAAGACACAGGCAGGCAAATCTGCATTGCCCAGTATTACAATAGCCAAGATATGGAAGTAACCAAAAAGACCACCAACAGATGGGTGGGCAAAGAAGAACTCCTCCATGTACAGATGGAATATTCGCTAGTGAAAAAAATGAAACAATGCCATTTGCAGCACCATAGATGAGTCTAGACGTAATCACGCCACGTGTAGTAAGTGAGAAAGCAAAAGGCACATATCCTATCATATCACTTTCAGGAGTTACTTAAAAATTGATACCAATGAAGATATTTCCACAGAGAAAGGCAATCACAGATTCATTAAAAAACTTATGGTTCACCAAATAGAAAGGGATGAGGATTGGATACATTGCCATATTGGGGTTAACAGAGATATACAAACCATGTGAAATATATAACCCCCAAAGACGTACGGAAGACCAGGAGAAGACTACTCAACATTGTGTCATAACCTACATTGGCAAAGGATGCGAGGAAGAATAGATACATGTATATGTGTGAAAGAACCACATCTTGCACACCTAGAACAAACAAACCATTGTAATCAAATTTGCTGGGATAAAAAATAAAAAGTAAATTACAAATACGAACAAGAAGTAATGAGACATAAAGTTAAAGGGCTTTTTCCTGGCACATTCCATTCTAATATACAACCTAGAACACCACTTCCATTAAGGCTCTGTTTCCCTAGTAACCAAATTTGGTAAAGGAGAAATGCTGCCACCTAGTGGCCGTTTCCTGCAAGAGCAGCTTTAAAGTCACAGCTAATGGTCACTTAACATTCACAAGGACTCAGGGCTGTAAAGGACACTTGCCCTAAATATTTGTGCTGAAGTAGGGAATGGACAAAAAATTCAAAACAGGCAAATGTTTCAAGAAGAGATTATGAAGAGTTAAGGTTTACTCACACTCTTTGTAAAAAAAAGGAAAATGGATAAAAGCTCAACCTCAGGGAGTGTTAGACGCATGCAATCTAATCTACAAAAAGTTTCAACTTACACCAGTCGGCTGACCATCAGCAAAAAGTCTACAAACAATAAATGCTGAAGGGGTTTTAGAGAACTATGTACCCTCTGCCTGCTGGTGAGACGTAAAGGGGTAACAGCCAATAATGAGAACAGAAAGGAGCTGCGTTTAAAAGTAAAAATGGAGGTACTATTCAATCCAGCAGGCGCACCATTGGACCTCTCACCTGAGAAGACAAGAATCGAGAAGACACAGGCCGCAAAAGCTGCAGTGCAGCCTTATTCACAATAGCCAAGACAGTGAAGCAATCAAAATGTCCAACAACAGGTAAATGGATAAAGAAGAAGTGGTCCGTGTACACAATGGAATATTAGCCATGGAAGACAATGAACCATTGCTCTTTGAGGCACCACAAATGAGTCTGGAGATAATCACGAAAGATGAGGTAAGTTGGAAAGCAAAAGACCTGTGTTCTATGATAGCACTTATAGGCGTTATCTAATAACTGACACAAATGAACATATTTCCACAGAGAAAGACACTCACAGATTTAGAAAACAAACTATGCTCATCTAAAACGACAGGTGGGGGGAATGGATAAATTAAGATTAGTGTTACTATACGTATACAAACACATATGATATACATATCTCAAAAAGACCAACCATATAGCAAGGGAAGTCTGCGGAACCCTCTGTAACATTTTACATGGGAAGAGGATCTGTACTTGAATAGACATATATAATGTACAAATGAACCAGATTGTGTACACCTAGGACAAACAATATTCTAAGCTTTACCCCAATTAAAACACTTTTAAAAACCAAGAAGAAATAATGACACATAAACTTATGGGGGTTTCTCCACGCACATTCCAATGTAATTTACAACCTAGGAACACGACTTCCAGAAAGGCTCTGCTGCCCTACTCCCCAGATTTGGGAATGGAGAAATGCTGCCTCCTTGAGGCCACTTCCCACAACAGCAGCTTTAAACCCATTGCTAAAGGTCACTAAATATTCTCCAAACTTGCAGTTCGGGAAATGACACCTGCTCTCTAAAAAAACGCTGGGGTGGAAAATCGACCAAATAACTCAAAAGAGGGCAACCTTCAAAGAAGACAATTTCAAGAGTTATATCGTACTGCCAATTGTCTCCTTTTTTTAACGGAAAAGAAAACGGCGGAGAAAAATGATGAGTTTTACGAATTTTCAAAGACATGCAAACCCAAATTACAAAAACCTATCAGCTCACAGCAGCCAGAAGGGCCATTAGCATCAAAGCTGTAAACAATAAATGCTGAAGCGATTGTGGAGAAATGCGTACCCTCGATTCTAAGGGGGACGTGGTAAGAGCCACTAATGAAAACACAAAGAAGGTGCTTTGAAAAGGGAAACACGGTGCTACCAGTCAATCAATCACACCCACTGCTGGGCCTATCACCTGAGAAAATGAGAATCAAAAAGTCACAGGCTGGCAATCCTGCACTCCAACAATATTTACCATAGCCAACACTTGGAAGCAATGAAAATGTCCATCAACCGAGGAATGCACAAAGAAGAAGTGGTCCACGTACACAGTGGAAAATTACTCCAATAAAAAATAAAAATTAAATTTAAAAATCCAACAAAAGTAAGGAGACATCAGCTTGTGTGGGTTTGTCCGGGCACACTCCACTCTAATTTATAACCGAGAAACACCACAGGCCGCCAGGGCTTTTCCCTAGTTACCAGGGTGGGGAACATAGAAAGGCTGCCGCCCTCTGGCAGTTACCTGCAAAAGCAGTTTTAAAGCCTGTGCTAATGGTCATTTCATAGGAACAAGTACTGCAGAATTGTAAATGAAACCTGCCCTCAAAATGTCTTCAGGGAGGTAACGGCCAAAACATTTCAAAAGGTGACACGTACGTTAAGAGAACACTTTGAGGAACTAAGGGGTAATCACTGCTTGAAAAATAAAAAGGACATGCCTTAAAGCTCAATTTCAACGGATTATGAGGCACATGCGAATTCAACCACAAAGAGGTATCAGCTCACACTTGTCAGAATAACCATGAGCAAGAAAACTACAAACAATAAATGCTGAAGGTGTTGTGGAGAAATGCATACCCTCAACTTCAAGGGGGACGTAAGTTGGAAAGGGCCACGAATGAGAACAGAATGGAGGTGCCTTAAAAAGGTAAACATTGTGCTACCATATGATCCAGCAGGCCCACTCCTCCACCTATAATCTAAGAAGAGAGAATTGGAAAGACACAGGCAGGCAAATCTGCATTGCCCAGTATTACAATAGCCAAGATATGGAAGTAACCAAAAAGACCACCAACAGATGGGTGGGCAAAGAAGAACTCCTCCATGTACAGATGGAATATTCGCTAGTGAAAAAAATGAAACAATGCCATTTGCAGCACCATAGATGAGTCTAGACGTAATCACGCCACGTGTAGTAAGTGAGAAAGCAAAAGGCACATATCCTATCATATCACTTTCAGGAGTTACTTAAAAATTGATACCAATGAAGATATTTCCACAGAGAAAGGCAATCACAGATTCATTAAAAAACTTATGGTTCACCAAATAGAAAGGGATGAGGATTGGATACATTGCCATATTGGGGTTAACAGAGATATACAAACCATGTGAAATATATAACCCCCAAAGACGTACGGAAGACCAGGAGAAGACTACTCAACATTGTGTCATAACCTACATTGGCAAAGGATGCGAGGAAGAATAGATACATGTATATGTGTGAAAGAACCACATCTTGCACACCTAGAACAAACAAACCATTGTAATCAAATTTGCTGGGATAAAAAATAAAAAGTAAATTACAAATACGAACAAGAAGTAATGAGACATAAAGTTAAAGGGCTTTTTCCTGGCACATTCCATTCTAATATACAACCTCGAACACCACTTCCATTAAGGCTCTGTTTCCCTAGTAACCAAATTTGGTAAAGGAGAAATGCTGCCACCTAGTGGCCGTTTCCTGCAAGAGCAGCTTTAAAGTCACAGCTAATGGTCACTTAACATTCACAAGGACTCAGGGCTGTAAAGGACACTTGCCCTAAATATTTGTGCTGAAGTAGGGAATGGACAAAAAATTCAAAACAGGCAAATGTTTCAAGAAGAGATTATGAAGAGTTAAGGTTTACTCACACTCTTTGTAAAAAAAAGGAAAATGGATAAAAGCTCAACCTCAGGGAGTGTTAGACGCATGCAATCTAATCTACAAAAAGTTTCAACTTACACCAGTCGGCTGACCATCAGCAAAAAGTCTACAAACAATAAATGCTGAAGGGGTTTTAGAGAACTGTGTACCCTCTGCCTGCTGGTGAGACGTAAAGGGGTAACAGCCAATAATGAGAACAGAAAGGAGCTGCGTTTAAAAGTAAAAATGGAGGTACTATTCAATCCAGCAGGCGCACCATTGGACCTCTCACCTGAGAAGACAAGAATCGAGAAGACACAGGCCGCAAAAGCTGCAGTGCAGCCTTATTCACAATAGCCAAGACAGTGAAGCAATCAAAATGTCCAACAACAGGTAAATGGATAAAGAAGAAGTGGTCCATGTACACAATGGAATATTAGCCATGGAAGACAATGAACCATTGCTCTTTGAGGCACCACAAATGAGTCTGGAGATAATCACGAAAGATGAGGTAAGTTGGAAAGCAAAAGACCTGTGTTCTATGATAGCACTTATAGGCGTTATCTAATAACTGACACAAATGAACATATTTCCACAGAGAAAGACACTCACAGATTTAGAAAACAAACTATGCTCATCTAAAACGACAGGTGGGGGGAATGGATAAATTAAGATTAGTGTTACTATACGTATACAAACACATATGATATACATATCTCAAAAAGACCAACCATATAGCAAGGGAAGTCTGCGGAACCCTCTGTAACATTTTACATGGGAAGAGGATCTGTACTTGAATAGACATATATAATGTACAAATGAACCAGATTGTGTACACCTAGGACAAACAATATTCTAAACTTTACCCCAATTAAAACACTTTTAAAAACCAAGAAGAAATAATGACACATAAACTTATGGGGGTTTCTCCACGCACATTCCAATGTAATTTACAACCTAGGAACACGACTTCCAGAAAGGCTCTGCTGCCCTACTCCCCAGATTTGGGAATGGAGAAATGCTGCCTCCTTGAGGCCACTTCCCACAACAGCAGCTTTAAACCCATTGCTAAAGGTCACTAAATATTCTCCAAACTTGCAGTTCGGGAAATGACACCTGCTCTCTAAAAAAACGCTGGGGTGGAAAATCGACCAAATAACTCAAAAGAGGGCAACCTTCAAAGAAGACAATTTCAAGAGTTATATCGTACTGCCAATTGTCTCCTTTTTTTAACGGAAAAGAAAACGGCGGAGAAAAATGATGAGTTTTACGAATTTTCAAAGACATGCAAACCCAAATTACAAAAACCTATCAGCTCACAGCAGCCAGAAGGGCCATTAGCATCAAAGCTGTAAACAATAAATGCTGAAGCGATTGTGGAGAAATGCGTACCCTCGATTCTAAGGGGGACGTGGTAAGAGCCACTAATGAAAACACAAAGAAGGTGCTTTGAAAAGGGAAACACGGTGCTACCAGTCAATCAATCACACCCACTGCTGGGCCTATCACCTGAGAAAATGAGAATCAAAAAGTCACAGGCTGGCAATCCTGCACTCCAGCAATATTTACCATAGCCAACACTTGGAAGCAATGAAAATGTCCATCAACCGAGGAATGCACAAAGAAGAAGTGGCCCACGTACACAGTGGAAAATTACTCCAATAAAAAATAAAAATTAAATTTAAAAATCCAACAAAAGTAAGGAGACATCAGCTTGTGTGGGTTTGTCCGGGCACACTCCACTCTAATTTATAACCGAGAAACACCACAGGCCGCCAGGGCTTTTCCCTAGTTACCAGGGTGGGGAACATAGAAAGGCTGCCGCCCTCTGGCAGTTACCTGCAAAAGCAGTTTTAAAGCCTGTGCTAATGGTCATTTCATAGGAACAAGTACTGCAGAACTGTAAATGAAACCTGCCCTCAAAATGTCTTCAGGGAGGTAACGGCCAAAACATTTCAAAAGGTGACACGTACGTTAAGAGAACACTTTGAAGAACTAAGGGGTAATCACTGCTTGAAAAATAAAAAGGACATGCCTTAAAGCTCAATTTCAACGGATTATGAGGCACATGCGAATTCAACCACAAAGAGGTATCAGCTCACACTTGTCAGAATAACCATGAGCAAGAAAACTACAAACAATAAATGCTGAAGGTGTTGTGGAGAAATGCATACCCTCAACTTCAAGGGGGACGTAAGTTGGAAAGGGCCACGAATGAGAACAGAATGGAGGTGCCTTAAAAAGGTAAACATTGTGCTACCATATGATCCAGCAGGCCCACTCCTCCACCTATAATCTAAGAAGAGAGAATTGGAAAGACACAGGCAGGCAAATCTGCATTGCCCAGTATTACAATAGCCAAGATATGGAAGTAACCAAAAAGACCACCAACAGATGGGTGGGCAAAGAAGAACTCCTCCATGTACAGATGGAATATTCGCTAGTGAAAAAAATGAAACAATGCCATTTGCAGCACCATAGATGAGTCTAGACGTAATCACGCCACGTGTACTAAGTGAGAAAGCAAAAGGCACATATCCTATCATATCACTTTCAGGAGTTACTTAAAAATTGATACCAATGAAGATATTTCCACAGAGAAAGGCAATCACAGATTCATTAAAAAACTTATGGTTCACCAAATAGAAAGGGATGAGGATTGGATACATTGCCATATTGGGGTTAACAGAGATATACAAACCATGTGAAATATATAACCCCCAAAGACGTACGGAAGACCAGGAGAAGACTACTCAACATTGTGTCATAACCTACATTGGCAAAGGATGCGAGGAAGAATAGATACATGTATATGTGTGAAAGAACCACATCTTGCACACCTAGAACAAACAAACCATTGTAATCAAATTTGCTGGGATAAAAAATAAAAAGTAAATTACAAATATGAACAAGAAGTAATGAGACATAAAGTTAAAGGGCTTTTTCCTGGCACATTCCATTCTAATATACAACCTCGAACACCACTTCCATTAAGGCTCTGTTTCCCTAGTAACCAAATTTGGTAAAAGAGAAATGCTGCCACCTAGTGGCCGTTTCCTGCAAGAGCAGCTTTAAAGTCACAGCTAATGGTCACTTAACATTCACAAGGACTCAGGGCTGTAAAGGACACTTGCCCTAAATATTTGTGCTGAAGTAGGGAATGGACAAAAAATTCAAAACAGGCAAATGTTTCAAGAAGAGATTATGAAGAGTTAAGGTTTACTCACACTCTTTGTAAAAAAAAGGAAAATGGATAAAAGCTCAACCTCAGGGAGTGTTAGACGCATGCAATCTAATCTACAAAAAGTTTCAACTTACACCAGTCGGCTGACCATCAGCAAAAAGTCTACAAACAATAAATGCTGAAGGGGTTTTAGAGAACTGTGTACCCTCTGCCTGCTGGTGAGACGTAAAGGGGTAACAGCCAATAATGAGAACAGAAAGGAGCTGCGTTTAAAAGTAAAAATGGAGGTACTATTCAATCCAGCAGGCGCACCATTGGACCTCTCACCTGAGAAGACAAGAATCGAGAAGACACAGGCCGCAAAAGCTGCAGTGCAGCCTTATTCACAATAGCCAAGACAGTGAAGCAATCAAAATGTCCAACAACAGGTAAATGGATAAAGAAGAAGTGGTCCATGTACACAATGGAATATTAGCCATGGAAGACAATGAACCATTGCTCTTTGAGGCACCACAAATGAGTCTGGAGATAATCACGAAAGATGAGGTAAGTTGGAAAGCAAAAGACCTGTGTTCTATGATAGCACTTATAGGCGTTATCTAATAACTGACACAAATGAACATATTTCCACAGAGAAAGACACTCACAGATTTAGAAAACAAACTATGCTCATCTAAAACGACAGGTGGGGGGAATGGATAAATTAAGATTAGTGTTACTATACGTATACAAACACATATGATATACATATCTCAAAAAGACCAACCATATAGCAAGGGAAGTCTGCGGAACCCTCTGTAACATTTTACATGGGAAGAGGATCTGTACTTGAATAGACATATATAATGTACAAATGAACCAGATTGTGTACACCTAGGACAAACAATATTCTAAGCTTTACCCCAATTAAAACACTTTTAAAAACCAAGAAGAAATAATGACACATAAACTTATGGGGGTTTCTCCACGCACATTCCAATGTAATTTACAACCTAGGAACACGACTTCCAGAAAGGCTCTGCTGCCCTACTCCCCAGATTTGGGAATGGAGAAATGCTGCCTCCTTGAGGCCACTTCCCACAACAGCAGCTTTAAACCCATTGCTAAAGGTCACTAAATATTCTCCAAACTTGCAGTTCGGGAAATGACACCTGCTCTCTAAAAAAACGCTGGGGTGGAAAATCGACCAAATAACTCAAAAGAGGGCAACCTTCAAAGAAGACAATTTCAAGAGTTATATCGTACTGCCAATTGTCTCCTTTTTTTAACGGAAAAGAAAACGGCGGAGAAAAATGATGAGTTTTACGAATTTTCAAAGACATGCAAACCCAAATTACAAAAACCTATCAGCTCACAGCAGCCAGAAGGGCCATTAGCATCAAAGCTGTAAACAATAAATGCTGAAGCGATTGTGGAGAAATGCGTACCCTCGATTCTAAGGGGGACGTGGTAAGAGCCACTAATGAAAACACAAAGAAGGTGCTTTGAAAAGGGAAACACGGTGCTACCAGTCAATCAATCACACCCACTGCTGGGCCTATCACCTGAGAAAATGAGAATCAAAAAGTCACAGGCTGGCAATCCTGCACTCCAACAATATTTACCATAGCCAACACTTGGAAGCAATGAAAATGTCCATCAACCGAGGAATGCACAAAGAAGAAGTGGTCCACGTACACAGTGGAAAATTACTCCAATAAAAAATAAAAATTAAATTTAAAAATCCAACAAAAGTAAGGAGACATCAGCTTGTGTGGGTTTGTCCGGGCACACTCCACTCTAATTTATAACCGAGAAACACCACAGGCCGCCAGGGCTTTTCCCTAGTTACCAGGGTGGGGAACATAGAAAGGCTGCCGCCCTCTGGCAGTTACCTGCAAAAGCAGTTTTAAAGCCTGTGCTAATGGTCATTTCATAGGAACAAGTACTGCAGAATTGTAAATGAAACCTGCCCTCAAAATGTCTTCAGGGAGGTAACGGCCAAAACATTTCAAAAGGTGACACGTACGTTAAGAGAACACTTTGAGGAACTAAGGGGTAATCACTGCTTGAAAAATAAAAAGGACATGCCTTAAAGCTCAATTTCAACGGATTATGAGGCACATGCGAATTCAACCACAAAGAGGTATCAGCTCACACTTGTCAGAATAACCATGAGCAAGAAAACTACAAACAATAAATGCTGAAGGTGTTGTGGAGAAATGCATACCCTCAACTTCAAGGGGGACGTAAGTTGGAAAGGGCCACGAATGAGAACAGAATGGAGGTGCCTTAAAAAGGTAAACATTGTGCTACCATATGATCCAGCAGGCCCACTCCTCCACCTATAATCTAAGAAGAGAGAATTGGAAAGACACAGGCAGGCAAATCTGCATTGCCCAGTATTACAATAGCCAAGATATGGAAGTAACCAAAAAGACCACCAACAGATGGGTGGGCAAAGAAGAACTCCTCCATGTACAGATGGAATATTCGCTAGTGAAAAAAATGAAACAATGCCATTTGCAGCACCATAGATGAGTCTAGACGTAATCACGCCACGTGTAGTAAGTGAGAAAGCAAAAGGCACATATCCTATCATATCACTTTCAGGAGTTACTTAAAAATTGATACCAATGAAGATATTTCCACAGAGAAAGGCAATCACAGATTCATTAAAAAACTTATGGTTCACCAAATAGAAAGGGATGAGGATTGGATACATTGCCATATTGGGGTTAACAGAGATATACAAACCATGTGAAATATATAACCCCCAAAGACGTACGGAAGACCAGGAGAAGACTACTCAACATTGTGTCATAACCTACATTGGCAAAGGATGCGAGGAAGAATAGATACATGTATATGTGTGAAAGAACCACATCTTGCACACCTAGAACAAACAAACCATTGTAATCAAATTTGCTGGGATAAAAAATAAAAAGTAAATTACAAATACGAACAAGAAGTAATGAGACATAAAGTTAAAGGGCTTTTTCCTGGCACATTCCATTCTAATATACAACCTCGAACACCACTTCCATTAAGGCTCTGTTTCCCTAGTAACCAAATTTGGTAAAGGAGAAATGCTGCCACCTAGTGGCCGTTTCCTGCAAGAGCAGCTTTAAAGTCACAGCTAATGGTCACTTAACATTCACAAGGACTCAGGGCTGTAAAGGACACTTGCCCTAAATATTTGTGCTGAAGTAGGGAATGGACAAAAAATTCAAAACAGGCAAATGTTTCAAGAAGAGATTATGAAGAGTTAAGGTTTACTCACACTCTTTGTAAAAAAAAGGAAAATGGATAAAAGCTCAACCTCAGGGAGTGTTAGACGCATGCAATCTAATCTACAAAAAGTTTCAACTTACACCAGTCGGCTGACCATCAGCAAAAAGTCTACAAACAATAAATGCTGAAGGGGTTTTAGAGAACTGTGTACCCTCTGCCTGCTGGTGAGACGTAAAGGGGTAACAGCCAATAATGAGAACAGAAAGGAGCTGCGTTTAAAAGTAAAAATGGAGGTACTATTCAATCCAGCAGGCGCACCATTGGACCTCTCACCTGAGAAGACAAGAATCGAGAAGACACAGGCCGCAAAAGCTGCAGTGCAGCCTTATTCACAATAGCCAAGACAGTGAAGCAATCAAAATGTCCAACAACAGGTAAATGGATAAAGAAGAAGTGGTCCATGTACACAATGGAATATTAGCCATGGAAGACAATGAACCATTGCTCTTTGAGGCACCACAAATGAGTCTGGAGATAATCACGAAAGATGAGGTAAGTTGGAAAGCAAAAGACCTGTGTTCTATGATAGCACTTATAGGCGTTATCTAATAACTGACACAAATGAACATATTTCCACAGAGAAAGACACTCACAGATTTAGAAAACAAACTATGCTCATCTAAAACGACAGGTGGGGGGAATGGATAAATTAAGATTAGTGTTACTATACGTATACAAACACATATGATATACATATCTCAAAAAGACCAACCATATAGCAAGGGAAGTCTGCGGAACCCTCTGTAACATTTTACATGGGAAGAGGATCTGTACTTGAATAGACATATATAATGTACAAATGAACCAGATTGTGTACACCTAGGACAAACAATATTCTAAGCTTTACCCCAATTAAAACACTTTTAAAAACCAAGAAGAAATAATGACACATAAACTTATGGGGGTTTCTCCACGCACATTCCAATGTAATTTACAACCTAGGAACACGACTTCCAGAAAGGCTCTGCTGCCCTACTCCCCAGATTTGGGAATGGAGAAATGCTGCCTCCTTGAGGCCACTTCCCACAACAGCAGCTTTAAACCCATTGCTAAAGGTCACTAAATATTCTCCAAACTTGCAGTTCGGGAAATGACACCTGCTCTCTAAAAAAACGCTGGGGTGGAAAATCGACCAAATAACTCAAAAGAGGGCAACCTTCAAAGAAGACAATTTCAAGAGTTATATCGTACTGCCAATTGTCTCCTTTTTTTAACGGAAAAGAAAACGGCGGAGAAAAATGATGAGTTTTACGAATTTTCAAAGACATGCAAACCCAAATTACAAAAACCTATCAGCTCACAGCAGCCAGAAGGGCCATTAGCATCAAAGCTGTAAACAATAAATGCTGAAGCGATTGTGGAGAAATGCGTACCCTCGATTCTAAGGGGGACGTGGTAAGAGCCACTAATGAAAACACAAAGAAGGTGCTTTGAAAAGGGAAACACGGTGCTACCAGTCAATCAATCACACCCACTGCTGGGCCTATCACCTGAGAAAATGAGAATCAAAAAGTCACAGGCTGGCAATCCTGCACTCCAACAATATTTACCATAGCCAACACTTGGAAGCAATGAAAATGTCCATCAACCGAGGAATGCACAAAGAAGAAGTGGCCCACGTACACAGTGGAAAATTACTCCAATAAAAAATAAAAATTAAATTTAAAAATCCAACAAAAGTAAGGAGACATCAGCTTGTGTGGGTTTGTCCGGGCACACTCCACTCTAATTTATAACCGAGAAACACCACAGGCCGCCAGGGCTTTTCCCTAGTTACCAGGGTGGGGAACATAGAAAGGCTGCCGCCCTCTGGCAGTTACCTGCAAAAGCAGTTTTAAAGCCTGTGCTAATGGTCATTTCATAGGAACAAGTACTGCAGAACTGTAAATGAAACCTGCCCTCAAAATGTCTTCAGGGAGGTAACGGCCAAAACATTTCAAAAGGTGACACGTACGTTAAGAGAACACTTTGAAGAACTAAGGGGTAATCACTGCTTGAAAAATAAAAAGGACATGCCTTAAAGCTCAATTTCAACGGATTATGAGGCACATGCGAATTCAACCACAAAGAGGTATCAGCTCACACTTGTCAGAATAACCATGAGCAAGAAAACTACAAACAATAAATGCTGAAGGTGTTGTGGAGAAATGCATACCCTCAACTTCAAGGGGGACGTAAGTTGGAAAGGGCCACGAATGAGAACAGAATGGAGGTGCCTTAAAAAGGTAAACATTGTGCTACCATATGATCCAGCAGGCCCACTCCTCCACCTATAATCTAAGAAGAGAGAATTGGAAAGACACAGGCAGGCAAATCTGCATTGCCCAGTATTACAATAGCCAAGATATGGAAGTAACCAAAAAGACCACCAACAGATGGGTGGGCAAAGAAGAACTCCTCCATGTACAGATGGAATATTCGCTAGTGAAAAAAATGAAACAATGCCATTTGCAGCACCATAGATGAGTCTAGACGTAATCACGCCACGTGTAGTAAGTGAGAAAGCAAAAGGCACATATCCTATCATATCACTTTCAGGAGTTACTTAAAAATTGATACCAATGAAGATATTTCCACAGAGAAAGGCAATCACAGATTCATTAAAAAACTTATGGTTCACCAAATAGAAAGGGATGAGGATTGGATACATTGCCATATTGGGGTTAACAGAGATATACAAACCATGTGAAATATATAACCCCCAAAGACGTACGGAAGACCAGGAGAAGACTACTCAACATTGTGTCATAACCTACATTGGCAAAGGATGCGAGGAAGAATAGATACATGTATATGTGTGAAAGAACCACATCTTGCACACCTAGAACAAACAAACCATTGTAATCAAATTTGCTGGGATAAAAAATAAAAAGTAAATTACAAATATGAACAAGAAGTAATGAGACATAAAGTTAAAGGGCTTTTTCCTGGCACATTCCATTCTAATATACAACCTCGAACACCACTTCCATTAAGGCTCTGTTTCCCTAGTAACCAAATTTGGTAAAGGAGAAATGCTGCCACCTAGTGGCCGTTTCCTGCAAGAGCAGCTTTAAAGTCACAGCTAATGGTCACTTAACATTCACAAGGACTCAGGGCTGTAAAGGACACTTGCCCTAAATATTTGTGCTGAAGTAGGGAATGGACAAAAAATTCAAAACAGGCAAATGTTTCAAGAAGAGATTATGAAGAGTTAAGTTTTACTCACACTCTTTGTAAAAAAAAGGAAAATGGATAAAAGCTCAACCTCAGGGAGTGTTAGACGCATGCAATCTAATCTACAAAAAGTTTCAACTTACACCAGTCGGCTGACCATCAGCAAAAAGTCTACAAACAATAAATGCTGAAGGGGTTTTAGAGAACTGTGTACCCTCTGCCTGCTGGTGAGACGTAAAGGGGTAACAGCCAATAATGAGAACAGAAAGGAGCTGCGTTTAAAAGTAAAAATGGAGGTACTATTCAATCCAGCAGGCGCACCATTGGACCTCTCACCTGAGAAGACAAGAATCGAGAAGACACAGGCCGCAAAAGCTGCAGTGCAGCCTTATTCACAATAGCCAAGACAGTGAAGCAATCAAAATGTCCAACAACAGGTAAATGGATAAAGAAGAAGTGGTCCATGTACACAATGGAATATTAGCCATGGAAGACAATGAACCATTGCTCTTTGAGGCACCACAAATGAGTCTGGAGATAATCACGAAAGATGAGGTAAGTTGGAAAGCAAAAGACCTGTGTTCTATGATAGCACTTATAGGCGTTATCTAATAACTGACACAAATGAACATATTTCCACAGAGAAAGACACTCACAGATTTAGAAAACAAACTATGCTCATCTAAAACGACAGGTGGGGGGAATGGATAAATTAAGATTAGTGTTACTATACGTATACAAACACATATGATATACATATCTCAAAAAGACCAACCATATAGCAAGGGAAGTCTGCGGAACCCTCTGTAACATTTTACATGGGAAGAGGATCTGTACTTGAATAGACATATATAATGTACAAATGAACCAGATTGTGTACACCTAGGACAAACAATATTCTAAGCTTTACCCCAATTAAAACACTTTTAAAAACCAAGAAGAAATAATGACACATAAACTTATGGGGGTTTCTCCACGCACATTCCAATGTAATTTACAACCTAGGAACACGACTTCCAGAAAGGCTCTGCTGCCCTACTCCCCAGATTTGGGAATGGAGAAATGCTGCCTCCTTGAGGCCACTTCCCACAACAGCAGCTTTAAACCCATTGCTAAAGGTCACTAAATATTCACCAAACTTGCAGTTTGGGAAATGACACCTGCTCTCTAAAAAAACGCTGGGGTGGAAAATCGACCAAATAACTCAAAAGAGGGCAACCTTCAAAGAAGACAATTTCAAGAGTTATATCGTACTGCCAATTGTTTCCTTTTTTTAACGGAAAAGAAAACGGCGGAGAAAAATGATGAGTTTTACGAATTTTCAAAGACATGCAAACCCAAATTACAAAAACCTATCAGCTCACAGCAGCCAGAAGGGCCATTAGCATCAATGCTGTAAACAATAAATGCTGAAGCGATTGTGGAGAAATGCGTACCCTCGATTCTAAGGGGGACGTGGTAAGAGCCACTAATGAAAACACAAAGAAGGTGCTTTGAAAAGGGAAACACGGTGCTACCAGTCAATCAATCACACCCACTGCTGGGCCTATCACCTGAGAAAATGAGAATCAAAAAGTCACAGGCTGGCAATCCTGCACTCCAACAATATTTACCATAGCCAACACTTGGAAGCAATGAAAATGTCCATCAACCGAGGAATGCACAAAGAAGAAGTGGTCCACGTACACAGTGGAAAATTACTCCAATAAAAAATAAAAATTAAATTTAAAAATCCAACAAAAGTAAGGAGACATCAGCTTGTGTGGGTTTGTCCGGGCACACTCCACTCTAATTTATAACCGAGAAACACCACAGGCCGCCAGGGCTTTTCCCTAGTTACCAGGGTGGGGAACATAGAAAGGCTGCCGCCCTCTGGCAGTTACCTGCAAAAGCAGTTTTAAAGCCTGTGCTAATGGTCATTTCATAGGAACAAGTACTGCAGAATTGTAAATGAAACCTGCCCTCAAAATGTCTTCAGGGAGGTAACGGCCAAAACATTTCAAAAGGTGACACGTACGTTAAGAGAACACTTTGAGGAACTAAGGGGTAATCACTGCTTGAAAAATAAAAAGGACATGCCTTAAAGCTCAATTTCAACGGATTATGAGGCACATGCGAATTCAACCACAAAGAGGTATCAGCTCACACTTGTCAGAATAACCATGAGCAAGAAAACTACAAACAATAAATGCTGAAGGTGTTGTGGAGAAATGCATACCCTCAACTTCAAGGGGGACGTAAGTTGGAAAGGGCCACGAATGAGAACAGAATGGAGGTGCCTTAAAAAGGTAAACATTGTGCTACCATATGATCCAGCAGGCCCACTCCTCCACCTATAATCTAAGAAGAGAGAATTGGAAAGACACAGGCAGGCAAATCTGCATTGCCCAGTATTACAATAGCCAAGATATGGAAGTAACCAAAAAGACCACCAACAGATGGGTGGGCAAAGAAGAACTCCTCCATGTACAGATGGAATATTCGCTAGTGAAAAAAATGAAACAATGCCATTTGCAGCACCATAGATGAGTCTAGACGTAATCACGCCACGTGTAGTAAGTGAGAAAGCAAAAGGCACATATCCTATCATATCACTTTCAGGAGTTACTTAAAAATTGATACCAATGAAGATATTTCCACAGAGAAAGGCAATCACAGATTCATTAAAAAACTTATGGTTCACCAAATAGAAAGGGATGAGGATTGGATACATTGCCATATTGGGGTTAACAGAGATATACAAACCATGTGAAATATATAACCCCCAAAGACGTACGGAAGACCAGGAGAAGACTACTCAACATTGTGTCATAACCTACATTGGCAAAGGATGCGAGGAAGAATAGATACATGTATATGTGTGAAAGAACCACATCTTGCACACCTAGAACAAACAAACCATTGTAATCAAATTTGCTGGGATAAAAAATAAAAAGTAAATTACAAATATGAACAAGAAGTAATGAGACATAAAGTTAAAGGGCTTTTTCCTGGCACATTCCATTCTAATATACAACCTCGAACACCACTTCCATTAAGGCTCTGTTTCCCTAGTAACCAAATTTGGTAAAGGAGAAATGCTGCCACCTAGTGGCCGTTTCCTGCAAGAGCAGCTTTAAAGTCACAGCTAATGGTCACTTAACATTCACAAGGACTCAGGGCTGTAAAGGACACTTGCCCTAAATATTTGTGCTGAAGTAGGGAATGGACAAAAAATTCAAAACAGGCAAATGTTTCAAGAAGAGATTATGAAGAGTTAAGTTTTACTCACACTCTTTGTAAAAAAAAAGGAAAATGGATAAAAGCTCAACCTCAGGGAGTGTTAGACGCATGCAATCTAATCTACAAAAAGTTTCAACTTACACCAGTCGGCTGACCATCAGCAAAAAGTCTACAAACAATAAATGCTGAAGGGGTTTTAGAGAACTGTGTACCCTCTGCCTGCTGGTGAGACGTAAAGGGGTAACAGCCAATAATGAGAACAGAAAGGAGCTGCGTTTAAAAGTAAAAATGGAGGTACTATTCAATCCAGCAGGCGCACCATTGGACCTCTCACCTGAGAAGACAATCGAGAAGACACAGGCCGCAAAAGCTGCAGTGCAGCCTTATTCACAATAGCCAAGACAGTGAAGCAATCAAAATGTCCAACAACAGGTAAATGGATAAAGAAGAAGTGGTCCGTGTACACAATGGAATATTAGCCATGGAAGACAATGAACCATTGCTCTTTGAGGCACCACAAATGAGTCTGGAGATAATCACGAAAGATGAGGTAAGTTGGAAAGCAAAAGACCTGTGTTCTATGATAGCACTTATAGGCGTTATCTAATAACTGACACAAATGAACATATTTCCACAGAGAAAGACACTCACAGATTTAGAAAACAAACTATGCTCATCTAAAACGACAGGTGGGGGGAATGGATTAATTAAGATTAGTGTTACTATACGTATACAAACACATATGATATACATATCTCAAAAAGACCAACCATATAGCAAGGGAAGTCTGCGGAACCCTCTGTAACATTTTACATGGGAAGAGGATCTGTACTTGAATAGACATATATAATGTGCAAATGAACCAGATTGTGTACACCTAGGACAAACAATATTCTAAGCTTTACCCCAATTAAAACACTTTTAAAAACCAAGAAGAAATAATGACACATAAACTTATGGGGGTTTCTCCACGCACATTCCAATGTAATTTACAACCTAGGAACACGACTTCCAGAAAGGCTCTGCTGCCCTACTCCCCAGATTTGGGAATGGAGAAATGCTGCCTCCTTGAGGCCACTTCCCACAACAGCAGCTTTAAACCCATTGCTAAAGGTCACTAAATATTCACCAAACTTGCAGTTTGGGAAATGACACCTGCTCTCTAAAAAAACGCTGGGGTGGAAAATCGACCAAATAACTCAAAAGAGGGCAACCTTCAAAGAAGACAATTTCAAGAGTTATATCGTACTGCCAATTGTTTCCTTTTTTTAACGGAAAAGAAAACGGCGGAGAAAAATGATGAGTTTTACGAATTTTCAAAGACATGCAAACCCAAATTACAAAAACCTATCAGCTCACAGCAGCCAGAAGGGCCATTAGCATCAATGCTGTAAACAATAAATGCTGAAGCGATTGTGGAGAAATGCGTACCCTCGATTCTAAGGGGGACGTGGTAAGAGCCACTAATGAAAACACAAAGAAGGTGCTTTGAAAAGGGAAACACGGTGCTACCAGTCAATCAATCACACCCACTGCTGGGCCTATCACCTGAGAAAATGAGAATCAAAAAGTCACAGGCTGGCAATCCTGCACTCCAACAATATTTACCATAGCCAACACTTGGAAGCAATGAAAATGTCCATCAACCGAGGAATGCACAAAGAAGAAGTGGTCCACGTACACAGTGGAAAATTACTCCAATAAAAAATAAAAATTAAATTTAAAAATCCAACAAAAGTAAGGAGACATCAGCTTGTGTGGGTTTGTCCGGGCACACTCCACTCTAATTTATAACCGAGAAACACCACAGGCCGCCAGGGCTTTTCCCTAGTTACCAGGGTGGGGAACATAGAAAGGCTGCCGCCCTCTGGCAGTTACCTGCAAAAGCAGTTTTAAAGCCTGTGCTAATGGTCATTTCATAGGAACAAGTACTGCAGAATTGTAAATGAAACCTGCCCTCAAAATGTCTTCAGGGAGGTAACGGCCAAAACATTTCAAAAGGTGACACGTACGTTAAGAGAACACTTTGAAGAACTAAGGGGTAATCACTGCTTGAAAAATAAAAAGGACATGCCTTAAAGCTCAATTTCAACGGATTATGAGGCACATGCGAATTCAACTACAAAGAGGTATCAGCTCACACTTGTCAGAATAACCATGAGCAAGAAAACTACAAACAATAAATGCTGAAGGTGTTGTGGAGAAATGCATACCCTCAACTTCAAGGGGGACGTAAGTTGGAAAGGGCCACGAATGAGAACAGAATGGAGGTGCCTTAAAAAGGTCAACATTGTGCTACCATATGATCCAGCAGGCCCACTCCTCCACCTATAATCTAAGAAGAGAGAATTGGAAAGACACAGGCAGGCAAATCTGCATTGCCCAGTATTACAATAGCCAAGATATGGAAGTAACCAAAAAGACCACCAACAGATGGGTGGGCAAAGAAGAACTCCTCCATGTACAGATGGAATATTCGCTAGTGAAAAAAATGAAACAATGCCATTTGCAGCACCATAGATGAGTCTAGACGTAATCACGCCACGTGTAGTAAGTGAGAAAGCAAAAGGCACATATCCTATCATATCACTTTCAGGAGTTACTTAAAAATTGATACCAATGAAGATATTTCCACAGAGAAAGGCAATCACAGATTCATTAAAAAACTTATGGTTCACCAAATAGAAAGGGATGAGGATTGGATACATTGCCATATTGGGGTTAACAGAGATATACAAACCATGTGAAATATATAACCCCCAAAGACGTACGGAAGACCAGGAGAAGACTACTCAACATTGTGTCATAACCTACATTGGCAAAGGATGCGAGGAAGAATAGATACATGTATATGTGTGAAAGAACCACATCTTGCACACCTAGAACAAACAAACCATTGTAATCAAATTTGCTGGGATAAAAAATAAAAAGTAAATTACAAATATGAACAAGAAGTAATGAGACATAAAGTTAAAGGGCTTTTTCCTGGCACATTCCATTCTAATATACAACCTCGAACACCACTTCCATTAAGGCTCTGTTTCCCTAGTAACCAAATTTGGTAAAAGAGAAATGCTGCCACCTAGTGGCCGTTTCCTGCAAGAGCAGCTTTAAAGTCACAGCTAATGGTCACTTAACATTCACAAGGACTCAGGGCTGTAAAGGACACTTGCCCTAAATATTTGTGCTGAAGTAGGGAATGGACAAAAAATTCAAAACAGGCAAATGTTTCAAGAAGAGATTATGAAGAGTTAAGGTTTACTCACACTCTTTGTAAAAAAAAGGAAAATGGATAAAAGCTCAACCTCAGGGAGTGTTAGACGCATGCAATCTAATCTACAAAAAGTTTCAACTTACACCAGTCGGCTGACCATCAGCAAAAAGTCTACAAACAATAAATGCTGAAGGGGTTTTAGAGAACTGTGTACCCTCTGCCTGCTGGTGAGACGTAAAGGGGTAACAGCCAATAATGAGAACAGAAAGGAGCTGCGTTTAAAAGTAAAAATGGAGGTACTATTCAATCCAGCAGGCGCACCATTGGACCTCTCACCTGAGAAGACAAGAATCGAGAAGACACAGGCCGCAAAAGCTGCAGTGCAGCCTTATTCACAATAGCCAAGACAGTGAAGCAATCAAAATGTCCAACAACAGGTAAATGGATAAAGAAGAAGTGGTCCATGTACACAATGGAATATTAGCCATGGAAGACAATGAACCATTGCTCTTTGAGGCACCACAAATGAGTCTGGAGATAATCACGAAAGATGAGGTAAGTTGGAAAGCAAAAGACCTGTGTTCTATGATAGCACTTATAGGCGTTATCTAATAACTGACACAAATGAACATATTTCCACAGAGAAAGACACTCACAGATTTAGAAAACAAACTATGCTCATCTAAAACGACAGGTGGGGGGAATGGATAAATTAAGATTAGTGTTACTATACGTATACAAACACATATGATATACATATCTCAAAAAGACCAACCATATAGCAAGGGAAGTCTGCGGAACCCTCTGTAACATTTTACATGGGAAGAGGATCTGTACTTGAATAGACATATATAATGTACAAATGAACCAGATTGTGTACACCTAGGACAAACAATATTCTAAGCTTTACCCCAATTAAAACACTTTTAAAAACCAAGAAGAAATAATGACACATAAACTTATGGGGGTTTCTCCACGCACATTCCAATGTAATTTACAACCTAGGAACACGACTTCCAGAAAGGCTCTGCTGCCCTACTCCCCAGATTTGGGAATGGAGAAATGCTGCCTCCTTGAGGCCACTTCCCACAACAGCAGCTTTAAACCCATTGCTAAAGGTCACTAAATATTCACCAAACTTGCAGTTTGGGAAATGACACCTGCTCTCTAAAAAAACGCTGGGGTGGAAAATCGACCAAATAACTCAAAAGAGGGCAACCTTCAAAGAAGACAATTTCAAGAGTTATATCGTACTGCCAATTGTTTCCTTTTTTTAACGGAAAAGAAAACGGCGGAGAAAAATGATGAGTTTTACGAATTTTCAAAGACATGCAAACCCAAATTACAAAAACCTATCAGCTCACAGCAGCCAGAAGGGCCATTAGCATCAATGCTGTAAACAATAAATGCTGAAGCGATTGTGGAGAAATGCGTACCCTCGATTCTAAGGGGGACGTGGTAAGAGCCACTAATGAAAACACAAAGAAGGTGCTTTGAAAAGGGAAACACGGTGCTACCAGTCAATCAATCACACCCACTGCTGGGCCTATCACCTGAGAAAATGAGAATCAAAAAGTCACAGGCTGGCAATCCTGCACTCCAACAATATTTACCATAGCCAACACTTGGAAGCAATGAAAATGTCCATCAACCGAGGAATGCACAAAGAAGAAGTGGTCCACGTACACAGTGGAAAATTACTCCAATAAAAAATAAAAATTAAATTTAAAAATCCAACAAAAGTAAGGAGACATCAGCTTGTGTGGGTTTGTCCGGGCACACTCCACTCTAATTTATAACCGAGAAACACCACAGGCCGCCAGGGCTTTTCCCTAGTTACCAGGGTGGGGAACATAGAAAGGCTGCCGCCCTCTGGCAGTTACCTGCAAAAGCAGTTTTAAAGCCTGTGCTAATGGTCATTTCATAGGAACAAGTACTGCAGAATTGTAAATGAAACCTGCCCTCAAAATGTCTTCAGGGAGGTAACGGCCAAAACATTTCAAAAGGTGACACGTACGTTAAGAGAACACTTTGAGGAACTAAGGGGTAATCACTGCTTGAAAAATAAAAAGGACATGCCTTAAAGCTCAATTTCAACGGATTATGAGGCACATGCGAATTCAACCACAAAGAGGTATCAGCTCACACTTGTCAGAATAACCATGAGCAAGAAAACTACAAACAATAAATGCTGAAGGTGTTGTGGAGAAATGCATACCCTCAACTTCAAGGGGGACGTAAGTTGGAAAGGGCCACGAATGAGAACAGAATGGAGGTGCCTTCAAAAGGTCAACATTGTGCTACCATATGATCCAGCAGGCCCACTCCTCCACCTATAATCTAAGAAGAGAGAATTGGAAAGACACAGGCAGGCAAATCTGCATTGCCCAGTATTACAATAGCCAAGATATGGAAGTAACCAAAAAGACCACCAACAGATGGGTGGGCAAAGAAGAACTCCTCCATGTACAGATGGAATATTCGCTAGTGAAAAAAATGAAACAATGCCATTTGCAGCACCATAGATGAGTCTAGACGTAATCACGCCACGTGTAGTAAGTGAGAAAGCAAAAGGCACATATCCTATCATATCACTTTCAGGAGTTACTTAAAAATTGATACCAATGAAGATATTTCCACAGAGAAAGGCAATCACAGATTCATTAAAAAACTTATGGTTCACCAAATAGAAAGGGATGAGGATTGGATACATTGCCATATTGGGGTTAACAGAGATATACAAACCATGTGAAATATATAACCCCCAAAGACGTACGGAAGACCAGGAGAAGACTACTCAACATTGTGTCATAACCTACATTGGCAAAGGATGCGAGGAAGAATAGATACATGTATATGTGTGAAAGAACCACATCTTGCACACCTAGAACAAACAAACCATTGTAATCAAATTTGCTGGGATAAAAAATAAAAAGTAAATTACAAATATGAACAAGAAGTAATGAGACATAAAGTTAAAGGGCTTTTTCCTGGCACATTCCATTCTAATATACAACCTCGAACACCACTTCCATTAAGGCTCTGTTTCCCTAGTAACCAAATTTGGTAAAGGAGAAATGCTGCCACCTAGTGGCCGTTTCCTGCAAGAGCAGCTTTAAAGTCACAGCTAATGGTCACTTAACATTCACAAGGACTCAGGGCTGTAAAGGACACTTGCCCTAAATATTTGTGCTGAAGTAGGGAATGGACAAAAAATTCAAAACAGGCAAATGTTTCAAGAAGAGATTATGAAGAGTTAAGTTTTACTCACACTCTTTGTAAAAAAAAAGGAAAATGGATAAAAGCTCAACCTCAGGGAGTGTTAGACGCATGCAATCTAATCTACAAAAAGTTTCAACTTACACCAGTCGGCTGACCATCAGCAAAAAGTCTACAAACAATAAATGCTGAAGGGGTTTTAGAGAACTGTGTACCCTCTGCCTGCTGGTGAGACGTAAAGGGGTAACAGCCAATAATGAGAACAGAAAGGAGCTGCGTTTAAAAGTAAAAATGGAGGTACTATTCAATCCAGCAGGCGCACCATTGGACCTCTCACCTGAGAAGACAATCGAGAAGACACAGGCCGCAAAAGCTGCAGTGCAGCCTTATTCACAATAGCCAAGACAGTGAAGCAATCAAAATGTCCAACAACAGGTAAATGGATAAAGAAGAAGTGGTCCGTGTACACAATGGAATATTAGCCATGGAAGACAATGAACCATTGCTCTTTGAGGCACCACAAATGAGTCTGGAGATAATCACGAAAGATGAGGTAAGTTGGAAAGCAAAAGACCTGTGTTCTATGATAGCACTTATAGGCGTTATCTAATAACTGACACAAATGAACATATTTCCACAGAGAAAGACACTCACAGATTTAGAAAACAAACTATGCTCATCTAAAACGACAGGTGGGGGGAATGGATTAATTAAGATTAGTGTTACTATACGTATACAAACACATATGATATACATATCTCAAAAAGACCAACCATATAGCAAGGGAAGTCTGCGGAACCCTCTGTAACATTTTACATGGGAAGAGGATCTGTACTTGAATAGACATATATAATGTGCAAATGAACCAGATTGTGTACACCTAGGACAAACAATATTCTAAGCTTTACCCCAATTAAAACACTTTTAAAAACCAAGAAGAAATAATGACACATAAACTTATGGGGGTTTCTCCACGCACATTCCAATGTAATTTACAACCTAGGAACACGACTTCCAGAAAGGCTCTGCTGCCCTACTCCCCAGATTTGGGAATGGAGAAATGCTGCCTCCTTGAGGCCACTTCCCACAACAGCAGCTTTAAACCCATTGCTAAAGGTCACTAAATATTCACCAAACTTGCAGTTTGGGAAATGACACCTGCTCTCTAAAAAAACGCTGGGGTGGAAAATCGACCAAATAACTCAAAAGAGGGCAACCTTCAAAGAAGACAATTTCAAGAGTTATATCGTACTGCCAATTGTTTCCTTTTTTTAACGGAAAAGAAAACGGCGGAGAAAAATGATGAGTTTTACGAATTTTCAAAGACATGCAAACCCAAATTACAAAAACCTATCAGCTCACAGCAGCCAGAAGGGCCATTAGCATCAATGCTGAAAACAATAAATGCTGAAGCGATTGTGGAGAAATGCGTACCCTCGATTCTAAGGGGGACGTGGTAAGAGCCACTAATGAAAACACAAAGAAGGTGCTTTGAAAAGGGAAACACGGTGCTACCAGTCAATCAATCACACCCACTGCTGGGCCTATCACCTGAGAAAATGAGAATCAAAAAGTCACAGGCTGGCAATCCTGCACTCCAACAATATTTACCATAGCCAACACTTGGAAGCAATGAAAATGTCCATCAACCGAGGAATGCACAAAGAAGAAGTGGTCCACGTACACAGTGGAAAATTACTCCAATAAAAAATAAAAATTAAATTTAAAAATCCAACAAAAGTAAGGAGACATCAGCTTGTGTGGGTTTGTCCGGGCACACTCCACTCTAATTTAAAACCGAGAAACACCACAGGCCGCCAGGGCTTTTCCCTAGTTACCAGGGTGGGGAACATAGAAAGGCTGCCGCCCTCTGGCAGTTACCTGCAAAAGCAGTTTTAAAGCCTGTGCTAATGGTCATTTCATAGGAACAAGTACTGCAGAATTGTAAATGAAACCTGCCCTCAAAATGTCTTCAGGGAGGTAACGGCCAAAACATTTCAAAAGGTGACACGTACGTTAAGAGAACACTTTGAAGAACTAAGGGGTAATCACTGCTTGAAAAATAAAAAGGACATGCCTTAAAGCTCAATTTCAACGGATTATGAGGCACATGCGAATTCAACTACAAAGAGGTATCAGCTCACACTTGTCAGAATAACCATGAGCAAGAAAACTACAAACAATAAATGCTGAAGGTGTTGTGGAGAAATGCATACCCTCAACTTCAAGGGGGACGTAAGTTGGAAAGGGCCACGAATGAGAACAGAATGGAGGTGCCTTAAAAAGGTAAACATTGTGCTACCATATGATCCAGCAGGCCCACTCCTCCACCTATAATCTAAGAAGAGAGAATTGGAAAGACACAGGCAGGCAAATCTGCATTGCCCAGTATTACAATAGCCAAGATATGGAAGTAACCAAAAAGACCACCAACAGATGGGTGGGCAAAGAAGAACTCCTCCATGTACAGATGGAATATTCGCTAGTGAAAAAAATGAAACAATGCCATTTGCAGCACCATAGATGAGTCTAGACGTAATCACGCCACGTGTAGTAAGTGAGAAAGCAAAAGGCACATATCCTATCATATCACTTTCAGGAGTTACTTAAAAATTGATACCAATGAAGATATTTCCACAGAGAAAGGCAATCACAGATTCATTAAAAAACTTATGGTTCACCAAATAGAAAGGGATGAGGATTGGATACATTGCCATATTGGGGTTAACAGAGATATACAAACCATGTGAAATATATAACCCCCAAAGACGTACGGAAGACCAGGAGAAGACTACTCAACATTGTGTCATAACCTACATTGGCAAAGGATGCGAGGAAGAATAGATACATGTATATGTGTGAAAGAACCACATCTTGCACACCTAGAACAAACAAACCATTGTAATCAAATTTGCTGGGATAAAAAATAAAAAGTAAATTACAAATATGAACAAGAAGTAATGAGACATAAAGTTAAAGGGCTTTTTCCTGGCACATTCCATTCTAATATACAACCTCGAACACCACTTCCATTAAGGCTCTGTTTCCCTAGTAACCAAATTTGGTAAAGGAGAAATGCTGCCACCTAGTGGCCGTTTCCTGCAAGAGCAGCTTTAAAGTCACAGCTAATGGTCACTTAACATTCACAAGGACTCAGGGCTGTAAAGGACACTTGCCCTAAATATTTGTGCTGAAGTAGGGAATGGACAAAAAATTCAAAACAGGCAAATGTTTCAAGAAGAGATTATGAAGAGTTAAGTTTTACTCACACTCTTTGTAAAAAAAAAGGAAAATGGATAAAAGCTCAACCTCAGGGAGTGTTGGACGCATGCAATCTAATCTACAAAAAGTTTCAACTTACACCAGTCGGCTGACCATCAGCAAAAAGTCTACAAACAATAAATGCTGAAGGGGTTTTAGAGAACTGTGTACCCTCTGCCTGCTGGTGAGACGTAAAGGGGTAACAGCCAATAATGAGAACAGAAAGGAGCTGCGTTTAAAAGTAAAAATGGAGGTACTATTCAATCCAGCAGGCGCACCATTGGACCTCTCACCTGAGAAGACAATCGAGAAGACACAGGCCGCAAAAGCTGCAGTGCAGCCTTATTCACAATAGCCAAGACAGTGAAGCAATCAAAATGTCCAACAACAGGTAAATGGATAAAGAAGAAGTGGTCCGTGTACACAATGGAATATTAGCCATGGAAGACAATGAACCATTGCTCTTTGAGGCACCACAAATGAGTCTGGAGATAATCACGAAAGATGAGGTAAGTTGGAAAGCAAAAGACCTGTGTTCTATGATAGCACTTATAGGCGTTATCTAATAACTGACACAAATGAACATATTTCCACAGAGAAAGACACTCACAGATTTAGAAAACAAACTATGCTCATCTAAAACGACAGGTGGGGGGAATGGATTAATTAAGATTAGTGTTACTATACGTATACAAACACATATGATATACATATCTCAAAAAGACCAACCATATAGCAAGGGAAGTCTGCGGAACCCTCTGTAACATTTTACATGGGAAGAGGATCTGTACTTGAATAGACATATATAATGTGCAAATGAACCAGATTGTGTACACCTAGGACAAACAATATTCTAAGCTTTACCCCAATTAAAACACTTTTAAAAACCAAGAAGAAATAATGACACATAAACTTATGGGGGTTTCTCCACGCACATTCCAATGTAATTTACAACCTAGGAACACGACTTCCAGAAAGGCTCTGCTGCCCTACTCCCCAGATTTGGGAATGGAGAAATGCTGCCTCCTTGAGGCCACTTCCCACAACAGCAGCTTTAAACCCATTGCTAAAGGTCACTAAATATTCACCAAACTTGCAGTTTGGGAAATGACACCTGCTCTCTAAAAAAACGCTGGGGTGGAAAATCGACCAAATAACTCAAAAGAGGGCAACCTTCAAAGAAGACAATTTCAAGAGTTATATCGTACTGCCAATTGTTTCCTTTTTTTTAACGGAAAAGAAAACGGCGGAGAAAAATGATGAGTTTTACGAATTTTCAAAGACATGCAAACCCAAATTACAAAAACCTATCAGCTCACAGCAGCCAGAAGGGCCATTAGCATCAATGCTGTAAACAATAAATGCTGAAGCGATTGTGGAGAAATGCGTACCCTCGATTCTAAGGGGGACGTGGTAAGAGCCACTAATGAAAACACAAAGAAGGTGCTTTGAAAAGGGAAACACGGTGCTACCAGTCAATCAATCACACCCACTGCTGGGCCTATCACCTGAGAAAATGAGAATCAAAAAGTCACAGGCTGGCAATCCTGCACTCCAACAATATTTACCATAGCCAACACTTGGAAGCAATGAAAATGTCCATCAACCGAGGAATGCACAAAGAAGAAGTGGTCCACGTACACAGTGGAAAATTACTCCAATAAAAAATAAAAATTAAATTTAAAAATCCAACAAAAGTAAGGAGACATCAGCTTGTGTGGGTTTGTCCGGGCACACTCCACTCTAATTTATAACCGAGAAACACCACAGGCCGCCAGGGCTTTTCCCTAGTTACCAGGGTGGGGAACATAGAAAGGCTGCCGCCCTCTGGCAGTTACCTGCAAAAGCAGTTTTAAAGCCTGTGCTAATGGTCATTTCATAGGAACAAGTACTGCAGAATTGTAAATGAAACCTGCCCTCAAAATGTCTTCAGGGAGGTAACGGCCAAAACATTTCAAAAGGTGACACGTACGTTAAGAGAACACTTTGAGGAACTAAGGGGTAATCACTGCTTGAAAAATAAAAAGGACATGCCTTAAAGCTCAATTTCAACGGATTATGAGGCACATGCGAATTCAACCACAAAGAGGTATCAGCTCACACTTGTCAGAATAACCATGAGCAAGAAAACTACAAACAATAAATGCTGAAGGTGTTGTGGAGAAATGCATACCCTCAACTTCAAGGGGGACGTAAGTTGGAAAGGGCCACGAATGAGAACAGAATGGAGGTGCCTTAAAAAGGTCAACATTGTGCTACCATATGATCCAGCAGGCCCACTCCTCCACCTATAATCTAAGAAGAGAGAATTGGAAAGACACAGGCAGGCAAATCTGCATTGCCCAGTATTACAATAGCCAAGATATGGAAGTAACCAAAAAGACCACCAACAGATGGGTGGGCAAAGAAGAACTCCTCCATGTACAGATGGAATATTCGCTAGTGAAAAAAATGAAACAATGCCATTTGCAGCACCATAGATGACTCTAGACGTAATCACGCCACGTGTACTAAGTGAGAAAGCAAAAGGCACATATCCTTTCATATCACTTTCAGGAGTTACTTAAAAATTGATACCAATGAAGATATTTCCACAGAGAAAGGCAATCACAGATTCATTAAAAAACTTATGGTTCACCAAATAGAAAGGGATGAGGATTGGATACATTGCCATATTGGGGTTAACAGAGATATACAAACCATGTGAAATATATAACCCCCAAAGACGTACGGAAGACCAGGAGAAGACTACTCAACATTGTGTCATAACCTACATTGGCAAAGGATGCGAGGAAGAATAGATACATGTATATGTGTGAAAGAACCACATCTTGCACACCTAGAACAAACAAACCATTGTAATCAAATTTGCTGGGATAAAAAATAAAAAGTAAATTACAAATACGAACAAGAAGTAATGAGACATAAAGTTAAAGGGCTTTTTCCTGGCACATTCCATTCTAATATACAACCTAGAACACCACTTCCATTAAGGCTCTGTTTCCCTAGTAACCAAATTTGGTAAAGGAGAAATGCTGCCACCTAGTGGCCGTTTCCTGCAAGAGCAGCTTTAAAGTCACAGCTAATGGTCACTTAACATTCACAAGGACTCAGGGCTGTAAAGGACACTTGCCCTAAATATTTGTGCTGAAGTAGGGAATGGACAAAAAATTCAAAACAGGCAAATGTTTCAAGAAGAGATTATGAAGAGTTAAGTTTTACTCACACTCTTTGTAAAAAAAAGGAAAATGGATAAAAGCTCAACCTCAGGGAGTGTTAGACGCATGCAATCTAATCTACAAAAAGTTTCAACTTACACCAGTCGGCTGACCATCAGCAAAAAGTCTACAAACAATAAATGCTGAAGGGGTTTTAGAGAACTATGTACCCTCTGCCTGCTGGTGAGACGTAAAGGGGTAACAGCCAATAATGAGAACAGAAAGGAGCTGCGTTTAAAAGTAAAAATGGAGGTACTATTCAATCCAGCAGGTGCACCATTGGACCTCTCACCTGAGAAGACAAGAATCGAGAAGACACAGGCCGCAAAAGCTGCAGTGCAGCCTTATTCACAATAGCCAAGACAGTGAAGCAATCAAAATGTCCAACAACAGGTAAATGGATAAAGAAGAAGTGGTCCGTGTACACAATGGAATATTAGCCATGGAAGACAATGAACCATTGCTCTTTGAGGCACCACAAATGAGTCTGGAGATAATCACGAAAGATGAGGTAAGTTGGAAAGCAAAAGACCTGTGTTCTATGATAGCACTTATAGGCGTTATCTAATAACTGACACAAATGAACATATTTCCACAGAGAAAGACACTCACAGATTTAGAAAACAAACTATGCTCATCTAAAACGACAGGTGGGGGGAATGGATAAATTAAGATTAGTGTTACTATACGTATACAAACACATATGATATACATATCTCAAAAAGACCAACCATATAGCAAGGGAAGTCTGCGGAACCCTCTGTAACATTTTACATGGGAAGAGGATCTGTACTTGAATAGACATATATAATGTACAAATGAACCAGATTGTGTACACCTAGGACAAACAATATTCTAAGCTTTACCCCAATTAAAACACTTTTAAAAACCAAGAAGAAATAATGACACATAAACTTATGGGGGTTTCTCCACGCACATTCCAATGTAATTTACAACCTAGGAACACGACTTCCAGAAAGGCTCTGCTGCCCTACTCCCCAGATTTGGGAATGGAGAAATGCTGCCTCCTTGAGGCCACTTCCCACAACAGCAGCTTTAAACCCATTGCTAAAGGTCACTAAATATTCTCCAAACTTGCAGTTCGGGAAATGACACCTGCTCTCT
Source organism: Balaenoptera borealis (assembly GCF_965194805.1). Lineage (NCBI taxonomy): Eukaryota > Metazoa > Chordata > Mammalia > Artiodactyla > Balaenopteridae > Balaenoptera > Balaenoptera borealis. The sequence goes on from NW_028123543.1 coordinate 219,890, forward strand.
AAAAAAACGCTGGGGTGGAAAATCGACCAAATAACTCAAAAGAGGGCAACCTTCAAAGAAGACAATTTCAAGAGTTATATCGTACTGCCAATTGTCTCCTTTTTTTAACGGAAAAGAAAACGGCGGAGAAAAATGATGAGTTTTACGAATTTTCAAAGACATGCAAACCCAAATTACAAAAACCTATCAGCTCACAGCAGCCAGAAGGGCCATTAGCATCAAAGCTGTAAACAATAAATGCTGAAGCGATTGTGGAGAAATGCGTACCCTCGATTCTAAGGGGGACGTGGTAAGAGCCACTAATGAAAACACAAAGAAGGTGCTTTGAAAAGGGAAACACGGTGCTACCAGTCAATCAATCACACCCACTGCTGGGCCTATCACCTGAGAAAATGAGAATCAAAAAGTCACAGGCTGGCAATCCTGCACTCCAACAATATTTACCATAGCCAACACTTGGAAGCAATGAAAATGTCCATCAACCGAGGAATGCACAAAGAAGAAGTGGCCCACGTACACAGTGGAAAATTACTCCAATAAAAAATAAAAATTAAATTTAAAAATCCAACAAAAGTAAGGAGACATCAGCTTGTGTGGGTTTGTCCGGGCACACTCCACTCTAATTTATAACCGAGAAATACCACAGGCTGCCAGGGCTTTTCCCTAGTTCCCAGGGTGGGGAACATAGAAAGGCTGCCGCCCTCTGGCAGTTACCTGCAAAAGCAGTTTTAAAGCCTGTGCTAATGGTCATTTCATAGGAACAAGTACTGCAGAACTGTAAATGAAACCTGCCCTCAAAATGTCTTCAGGGAGGTAACGGCCAAAACATTTCAAAAGGTGACACGTACGTTAAGAGAACACTTTGAAGAACTAAGGGGTAATCACTGCTTGAAAAATAAAAAGGACATGCCTTAAAGCTCAATTTCAACGGATTATGAGGCACATGCGAATTCAACCACAAAGAGGTATCAGCTCACACTTGTCAGAATAACCATGAGCAAGAAAACTACAAACAATAAATGCTGAAGGTGTTGTGGAGAAATGCATACCCTCAACTTCAAGGGGGACGTAAGTTGGAAAGGGCCACGAATGAGAACAGAATGGAGGTGCCTTAAAAAGGTAAACATTGTGCTACCATATGATCCAGCAGGCCCACTCCTCCACCTATAATCTAAGAAGAGAGAATTGGAAAGACACAGGCAGGCAAATCTGCATTGCCCAGTATTACAATAGCCAAGATATGGAAGTAACCAAAAAGACCACCAACAGATGGGTGGGCAAAGAAGAACTCCTCCATGTACAGATGGAATATTCGCTAGTGAAAAAAATGAAACAATGCCATTTGCAGCACCATAGATGAGTCTAGACGTAATCACGCCACGTGTAGTAAGTGAGAAAGCAAAAGGCACATATCCTATCATATCACTTTCAGGAGTTACTTAAAAATTGATACCAATGAAGATATTTCCACAGAGAAAGGCAATCACAGATTCATTAAAAAACTTATGGTTCACCAAATAGAAAGGGATGAGGATTGGATACATTGCCATATTGGGGTTAACAGAGATATACAAACCATGTGAAATATATAACCCCCAAAGACGTACGGAAGACCAGGAGAAGACTACTCAACATTGTGTCATAACCTACATTGGCAAAGGATGCGAGGAAGAATAGATACATGTATATGTGTGAAAGAACCACATCTTGCACACCTAGAACAAACAAACCATTGTAATCAAATTTGCTGGGATAAAAAATAAAAAGTAAATTACAAATACGAACAAGAAGTAATGAGACATAAAGTTAAAGGGCTTTTTCCTGGCACATTCCATTCTAATATACAACCTAGAACACCACTTCCATTAAGGCTCTGTTTCCCTAGTAACCAAATTTGGTAAAGGAGAAATGCTGCCACCTAGTGGCCGTTTCCTGCAAGAGCAGCTTTAAAGTCACAGCTAATGGTCACTTAACATTCACAAGGACTCAGGGCTGTAAAGGACACTTGCCCTAAATATTTGTGCTGAAGTAGGGAATGGACAAAAAATTCAAAACAGGCAAATGTTTCAAGAAGAGATTATGAAGAGTTAAGTTTTACTCACACTCTTTGTAAAAAAAAGGAAAATGGATAAAAGCTCAACCTCAGGGAGTGTTAGACGCATGCAATCTAATCTACAAAAAGTTTCAACTTACACCAGTCGGCTGACCATCAGCAAAAAGTCTACAAACAATAAATGCTGAAGGGGTTTTAGAGAACTATGTACCCTCTGCCTGCTGGTGAGACGTAAAGGGGTAACAGCCAATAATGAGAACAGAAAGGAGCTGCGTTTAAAAGTAAAAATGGAGGTACTATTCAATCCAGCAGGCGCACCATTGGACCTCTCACCTGAGAAGACAAGAATCGAGAAGACACAGGCCGCAAAAGCTGCAGTGCAGCCTTATTCACAATAGCCAAGACAGTGAAGCAATCAAAATGTCCAACAACAGGTAAATGGATAAAGAAGAAGTGGTCCGTGTACACAATGGAATATTAGCCATGGAAGACAATGAACCATTGCTCTTTGAGGCACCACAAATGAGTCTGGAGATAATCACGAAAGATGAGGTAAGTTGGAAAGCAAAAGACCTGTGTTCTATGATAGCACTTATAGGCGTTATCTAATAACTGACACAAATGAACATATTTCCACAGAGAAAGACACTCACAGATTTAGAAAACAAACTATGCTCATCTAAAACGACAGGTGGGGGGAATGGATTAATTAAGATTAGTGTTACTATACGTATACAAACACATATGATATACATATCTCAAAAAGACCAACCATATAGCAAGGGAAGTCTGCGGAACCCTCTGTAACATTTTACATGGGAAGAGGATCTGTACTTGAATAGACATATATAATGTACAAATGAACCAGATTGTGTACACCTAGGACAAACAATATTCTAAGCTTTACCCCAATTAAAACACTTTTAAAAACCAAGAAGAAATAATGACACATAAACTTATGGGGGTTTCTCCACGCACATTCCAATGTAATTTACAACCTAGGAACACGACTTCCAGAAAGGCTCTGCTGCCCTACTCCCCAGATTTGGGAATGGAGAAATGCTGCCTCCTTGAGGCCACTTCCCACAACAGCAGCTTTAAACCCATTGCTAAAGGTCACTAAATATTCTCCAAACTTGCAGTTCGGGAAATGACACCTGCTCTCTAAAAAAACGCTGGGGTGGAAAATCGACCAAATAACTCAAAAGAGGGCAACCTTCAAAGAAGACAATTTCAAGAGTTATATCGTACTGCCAATTGTCTCCTTTTTTTAACGGAAAAGAAAACGGCGGAGAAAAATGATGAGTTTTACGAATTTTCAAAGACATGCAAACCCAAATTACAAAAACCTATCAGCTCACAGCAGCCAGAAGGGCCATTAGCATCAAAGCTGTAAACAATAAATGCTGAAGCGATTGTGGAGAAATGCATACCCTCGATTCTAAGGGGGACGTGGTAAGAGCCACTAATGAAAACACAAAGAAGGTGCTTTGAAAAGGGAAACACGGTGCTACCAGTCAATCAATCACACCCACTGCTGGGCCTATCACCTGAGAAAATGAGAATCAAAAAGTCACAGGCTGGCAATCCTGCACTCCAACAATATTTACCATAGCCAACACTTGGAAGCAATGAAAATGTCCATCAACCGAGGAATGCACAAAGAAGAAGTGGCCCACGTACACAGTGGAAAATTACTCCAATAAAAAATAAAAATTAAATTTAAAAATCCAACAAAAGTAAGGAGACATCAGCTTGTGTGGGTTTGTCCGGGCACACTCCACTCTAATTTATAACCGAGAAATACCACAGGCTGCCAGGGCTTTTCCCTAGTTCCCAGGGTGGGGAACATAGAAAGGCTGCCGCCCTCTGGCAGTTACCTGCAAAAGCAGTTTTAAAGCCTGTGCTAATGGTCATTTCATAGGAACAAGTACTGCAGAACTGTAAATGAAACCTGCCCTCAAAATGTCTTCAGGGAGGTAACGGCCAAAACATTTCAAAAGGTGACACGTACGTTAAGAGAACACTTTGAAGAACTAAGGGGTAATCACTGCTTGAAAAATAAAAAGGACATGCCTTAAAGCTCAATTTCAACGGATTATGAGGCACATGCGAATTCAACCACAAAGAGGTATCAGCTCACACTTGTCAGAATAACCATGAGCAAGAAAACTACAAACAATAAATGCTGAAGGTGTTGTGGAGAAATGCATACCCTCAACTTCAAGGGGGACGTAAGTTGGAAAGGGCCACGAATGAGAACAGAATGGAGGTGCCTTAAAAAGGTAAACATTGTGCTACCATATGATCCAGCAGGCCCACTCCTCCACCTATAATCTAAGAAGAGAGAATTGGAAAGACACAGGCAGGCAAATCTGCATTGCCCAGTATTACAATAGCCAAGATATGGAAGTAACCAAAAAGACCACCAACAGATGGGTGGGCAAAGAAGAACTCCTCCATGTACAGATGGAATATTCGCTAGTGAAAAAAATGAAACAATGCCATTTGCAGCACCATAGATGAGTCTAGACGTAATCACGCCACGTGTAGTAAGTGAGAAAGCAAAAGGCACATATCCTATCATATCACTTTCAGGAGTTACTTAAAAATTGATACCAATGAAGATATTTCCACAGAGAAAGGCAATCACAGATTCATTAAAAAACTTATGGTTCACCAAATAGAAAGGGATGAGGATTGGATACATTGCCATATTGGGGTTAACAGAGATATACAAACCATGTGAAATATATAACCCCCAAAGACGTACGGAAGACCAGGAGAAGACTACTCAACATTGTGTCATAACCTACATTGGCAAAGGATGCGAGGAAGAATAGATACATGTATATGTGTGAAAGAACCACATCTTGCACACCTAGAACAAACAAACCATTGTAATCAAATTTGCTGGGATAAAAAATAAAAAGTAAATTACAAATACGAACAAGAAGTAATGAGACATAAAGTTAAAGGGCTTTTTCCTGGCACATTCCATTCTAATATACAACCTAGAACACCACTTCCATTAAGGCTCTGTTTCCCTAGTAACCAAATTTGGTAAAGGAGAAATGCTGCCACCTAGTGGCCGTTTCCTGCAAGAGCAGCTTTAAAGTCACAGCTAATGGTCACTTAACATTCACAAGGACTCAGGGCTGTAAAGGACACTTGCCCTAAATATTTGTGCTGAAGTAGGGAATGGACAAAAAATTCAAAACAGGCAAATGTTTCAAGAAGAGATTATGAAGAGTTAAGTTTTACTCACACTCTTTGTAAAAAAAAGGAAAATGGATAAAAGCTCAACCTCAGGGAGTGTTAGACGCATGCAATCTAATCTACAAAAAGTTTCAACTTACACCAGTCGGCTGACCATCAGCAAAAAGTCTACAAACAATAAATGCTGAAGGGGTTTTAGAGAACTATGTACCCTCTGCCTGCTGGTGAGACGTAAAGGGGTAACAGCCAATAATGAGAACAGAAAGGAGCTGCGTTTAAAAGTAAAAATGGAGGTACTATTCAATCCAGCAGGCGCACCATTGGACCTCTCACCTGAGAAGACAAGAATCGAGAAGACACAGGCCGCAAAAGCTGCAGTGCAGCCTTATTCACAATAGCCAAGACAGTGAAGCAATCAAAATGTCCAACAACAGGTAAATGGATAAAGAAGAAGTGGTCCGTGTACACAATGGAATATTAGCCATGGAAGACAATGAACCATTGCTCTTTGAGGCACCACAAATGAGTCTGGAGATAATCACGAAAGATGAGGTAAGTTGGAAAGCAAAAGACCTGTGTTCTATGATAGCACTTATAGGCGTTATCTAATAACTGACACAAATGAACATATTTCCACAGAGAAAGACACTCACAGATTTAGAAAACAAACTATGCTCATCTAAAACGACAGGTGGGGGGAATGGATTAATTAAGATTAGTGTTACTATACGTATACAAACACATATGATATACATATCTCAAAAAGACCAACCATATAGCAAGGGAAGTCTGCGGAACCCTCTGTAACATTTTACATGGGAAGAGGATCTGTACTTGAATAGACATATATAATGTACAAATGAACCAGATTGTGTACACCTAGGACAAACAATATTCTAAGCTTTACCCCAATTAAAACACTTTTAAAAACCAAGAAGAAATAATGACACATAAACTTATGGGGGTTTCTCCACGCACATTCCAATGTAATTTACAACCTAGGAACACGACTTCCAGAAAGGCTCTGCTGCCCTACTCCCCAGATTTGGGAATGGAGAAATGCTGCCTCCTTGAGGCCACTTCCCACAACAGCAGCTTTAAACCCATTGCTAAAGGTCACTAAATATTCTCCAAACTTGCAGTTCGGGAAATGACACCTGCTCTCTAAAAAAACGCTGGGGTGGAAAATCGACCAAATAACTCAAAAGAGGGCAACCTTCAAAGAAGACAATTTCAAGAGTTATATCGTACTGCCAATTGTCTCCTTTTTTTAACGGAAAAGAAAACGGCGGAGAAAAATGATGAGTTTTACGAATTTTCAAAGACATGCAAACCCAAATTACAAAAACCTATCAGCTCACAGCAGCCAGAAGGGCCATTAGCATCAAAGCTGTAAACAATAAATGCTGAAGCGATTGTGGAGAAATGCGTACCCTCGATTCTAAGGGGGACGTGGTAAGAGCCACTAATGAAAACACAAAGAAGGTGCTTTGAAAAGGGAAACACGGTGCTACCAGTCAATCAATCACACCCACTGCTGGGCCTATCACCTGAGAAAATGAGAATCAAAAAGTCACAGGCTGGCAATCCTGCACTCCAACAATATTTACCATAGCCAACACTTGGAAGCAATGAAAATGTCCATCAACCGAGGAATGCACAAAGAAGAAGTGGCCCACGTACACAGTGGAAAATTACTCCAATAAAAAATAAAAATTAAATTTAAAAATCCAACAAAAGTAAGGAGACATCAGCTTGTGTGGGTTTGTCCGGGCACACTCCACTCTAATTTATAACCGAGAAATACCACAGGCTGCCAGGGCTTTTCCCTAGTTCCCAGGGTGGGGAACATAGAAAGGCTGCCGCCCTCTGGCAGTTACCTGCAAAAGCAGTTTTAAAGCCTGTGCTAATGGTCATTTCATAGGAACAAGTACTGCAGAACTGTAAATGAAACCTGCCCTCAAAATGTCTTCAGGGAGGTAACGGCCAAAACATTTCAAAAGGTGACATGTACGTTAAGAGAACACTTTGAAGAACTAAGGGGTAATCACTGCTTGAAAAATAAAAAGGACATGCCTTAAAGCTCAATTTCAACGGATTATGAGGCACATGCGAATTCAACCACAAAGAGGTATCAGCTCACACTTGTCAGAATAACCATGAGCAAGAAAACTACAAACAATAAATGCTGAAGGTGTTGTGGAGAAATGCATACCCTCAACTTCAAGGGGGACGTAAGTTGGAAAGGGCCACGAATGAGAACAGAATGGAGGTGCCTTAAAAAGGTCAACATTGTGCTACCATATGATCCAGCAGGCCCACTCCTCCACCTATAATCTAAGAAGAGAGAATTGGAAAGACACAGGCAGGCAAATCTGCATTGCCCAGTATTACAATAGCCAAGATATGGAAGTAACCAAAAAGACCACCAACAGATGGGTGGGCAAAGAAGAACTCCTCCATGTACAGATGGAATATTCGCTAGTGAAAAAAATGAAACAATGCCATTTGCAGCACCATAGATGAGTCTAGACGTAATCACGCCACGTGTAGTAAGTGAGAAAGCAAAAGGCACATATCCTATCATATCACTTTCAGGAGTTACTTAAAAATTGATACCAATGAAGATATTTCCACAGAGAAAGGCAATCACAGATTCATTAAAAAACTTATGGTTCACCAAATAGAAAGGGATGAGGATTGGATACATTGCCATATTGGGGTTAACAGAGATATACAAACCATGTGAAATATATAACCCCCAAAGACGTACGGAAGACCAGGAGAAGACTACTCAACATTGTGTCATAACCTACATTGGCAAAGGATGCGAGGAAGAATAGATACATGTATATGTGTGAAAGAACCACATCTTGCACACCTAGAACAAACAAACCATTGTAATCAAATTTGCTGGGATAAAAAATAAAAAGTAAATTACAAATATGAACAAGAAGTAATGAGACATAAAGTTAAAGGGCTTTTTCCTGGCACATTCCATTCTAATATACAACCTCGAACACCACTTCCATTAAGGCTCTGTTTCCCTAGTAACCAAATTTGGTAAAGGAGAAATGCTGCCACCTAGTGGCCGTTTCCTGCAAGAGCAGCTTTAAAGTCACAGCTAATGGTCACTTAACATTCACAAGGACTCAGGGCTGTAAAGGACACTTGCCCTAAATATTTGTGCTGAAGTAGGGAATGGACAAAAAATTCAAAACAGGCAAATGTTTCAAGAAGAGATTATGAAGAGTTAAGGTTTACTCACACTCTTTGTAAAAAAAAGGAAAATGGATAAAAGCTCAACCTCAGGGAGTGTTAGACGCATGCAATCTAATCTACAAAAAGTTTCAACTTACACCAGTCGACTGACCATCAGCAAAAAGTCTACAAACAATAAATGCTGAAGGGGTTTTAGAGAACTGTGTACCCTCTGCCTGCTGGTGAGACGTAAAGGGGTAACAGCCAATAATGAGAACAGAAAGGAGCTGCGTTTAAAAGTAAAAATGGAGGTACTATTCAATCCAGCAGGCGCACCATTGGACCTCTCACCTGAGAAGACAAGAATCGAGAAGACACAGGCCGCAAAAGCTGCAGTGCAGCCTTATTCACAATAGCCAAGACAGTGAAGCAATCAAAATGTCCAACAACAGGTAAATGGATAAAGAAGAAGTGGTCCGTGTACACAATGGAATATTAGCCATGGAAGACAATGAACCATTGCTCTTTGAGGCACCACAAATGAGTCTGGAGATAATCACGAAAGATGAGGTAAGTTGGAAAGCAAAAGACCTGTGTTCTATGATAGCACTTATAGGCGTTATCTAATAACTGACACAAATGAACATATTTCCACAGAGAAAGACACTCACAGATTTAGAAAACAAACTATGCTCATCTAAAACGACGGGTGGGGGCAATGGATAAATTAAGATTAGTGTTACTATACGTATACAAACACATATGATATACATATCTCAAAAAGACCAACCATATAGCAAGGGAAGTCTGCGGAACCCTCTGTAACATTTTACATGGGAAGAGGATCTGTACTTGAATAGACATATATAATGTACAAATGAACCAGATTGTGTACACCTAGGACAAACAATATTCTAAGCTTTACCCCAATTAAAACACTTTTAAAAACCAAGAAGAAATAATGACACATAAACTTATGGGGGTTTCTCCACGCACATTCCAATGTAATTTACAACCTAGGAACACGACTTCCAGAAAGGCTCTGCTGCCCTACTCCCCAGATTTGGGAATGGAGAAATGCTGCCTCCTTGAGGCCACTTCCCACAACAGCAGCTTTAAACCCATTGCTAAAGGTCACTAAATATTCTCCAAACTTGCAGTTCGGGAAATGACACCTGCTCTCTAAAAAAACGCTGGGGTGGAAAATCGACCAAATAACTCAAAAGAGGGCAACCTTCAAAGAAGACAATTTCAAGAGTTATATCGTACTGCCAATTGTCTCCTTTTTTTAACGGAAAAGAAAACGGCGGAGAAAAATGATGAGTTTTACGAATTTTCAAAGACATGCAAACCCAAATTACAAAAACCTATCAGCTCACAGCAGCCAGAAGGGCCATTAGCATCAAAGCTGTAAACAATAAATGCTGAAGCGATTGTGGAGAAATGCGTACCCTCGATTCTAAGGGGGACGTGGTAAGAGCCACTAATGAAAACACAAAGAAGGTGCTTTGAAAAGGGAAACACGGTGCTACCAGTCAATCAATCACACCCACTGCTGGGCCTATCACCTGAGAAAATGAGAATCAAAAAGTCACAGGCTGGCAATCCTGCACTCCAACAATATTTACCATAGCCAACACTTGGAAGCAATGAAAATGTCCATCAACCGAGGAATGCACAAAGAAGAAGTGGCCCACGTACACAGTGGAAAATTACTCCAATAAAAAATAAAAATTAAATTTAAAAATCCAACAAAAGTAAGGAGACATCAGCTTGTGTGGGTTTGTCCGGGCACACTCCACTCTAATTTATAACCGAGAAACACCACAGGCCGCCAGGGCTTTTCCCTAGTTCCCAGGGTGGGGAACATAGAAAGGCTGCCGCCCTCTGGCAGTTACCTGCAAAAGCAGTTTTAAAGCCTGTGCTAATGGTCATTTCATAGGAACAAGTACTGCAGAACTGTAAATGAAACCTGCCCTCAAAATGTCTTCAGGGAGGTAACGGCCAAAACATTTCAAAAGGTGACACGTACGTTAAGAGAACACTTTGAAGAACTAAGGGGTAATCACTGCTTGAAAAATAAAAAGGACATGCCTTAAAGCTCAATTTCAACGGATTATGAGGCACATGCGAATTCAACCACAAAGAGGTATCAGCTCACACTTGTCAGAATAACCATGAGCAAGAAAACTACAAACAATAAATGCTGAAGGTGTTGTGGAGAAATGCATACCCTCAACTTCAAGGGGGACGTAAGTTGGAAAGGGCCACGAATGAGAACAGAATGGAGGTGCCTTAAAAAGGTCAACATTGTGCTACCATATGATCCAGCAGGCCCACTCCTCCACCTATAATCTAAGAAGAGAGAATTGGAAAGACACAGGCAGGCAAATCTGCATTGCCCAGTATTACAATAGCCAAGATATGGAAGTAACCAAAAAGACCACCAACAGATGGGTGGGCAAAGAAGAACTCCTCCATGTACAGATGGAATATTCGCTAGTGAAAAAAATGAAACAATGCCATTTGCAGCACCATAGATGAGTCTAGACGTAATCACGCCACGTGTAGTAAGTGAGAAAGCAAAAGGCACATATCCTATCATATCACTTTCAGGAGTTACTTAAAAATTGATACCAATGAAGATATTTCCACAGAGAAAGGCAATCACAGATTCATTAAAAAACTTATGGTTCACCAAATAGAAAGGGATGAGGATTGGATACATTGCCATATTGGGGTTAACAGAGATATACAAACCATGTGAAATATATAACCCCCAAAGACGTACGGAAGACCAGGAGAAGACTACTCAACATTGTGTCATAACCTACATTGGCAAAGGATGCGAGGAAGAATAGATACATGTATATGTGTGAAAGAACCACATCTTGCACACCTAGAACAAACAAACCATTGTAATCAAATTTGCTGGGATAAAAAATAAAAAGTAAATTACAAATACGAACAAGAAGTAATGAGACATAAAGTTAAAGGGCTTTTTCCTGGCACATTCCATTCTAATATACAACCTCGAACACCACTTCCATTAAGGCTCTGTTTCCCTAGTAACCAAATTTGGTACAGGAGAAATGCTGCCACCTAGTGGCCGTTTCCTGCAAGAGCAGCTTTAAAGTCACAGCTAATGGTCACTTAACATTCACAAGGACTCAGGGCTGTAAAGGACACTTGCCCTAAATATTTGTGCTGAAGTAGGGAATGGACAAAAAATTCAAAACAGGCAAATGTTTCAAGAAGAGATTATGAAGAGTTAAGTTTTACTCACACTCTTTGTAAAAAAAAAGGAAAATGGATAAAAGCTCAACCTCAGGGAGTGTTAGACGCATGCAATCTAATCTACAAAAAGTTTCAACTTACACCAGTCGGCTGACCATCAGCAAAAAGTCTACAAACAATAAATGCTGAAGGGGTTTTAGAGAACTGTGTACCCTCTGCCTGCTGGTGAGACGTAAAGGGGTAACAGCCAATAATGAGAACAGAAAGGAGCTGCGTTTAAAAGTAAAAATGGAGGTACTATTCAATCCAGCAGGCGCACCATTGGACCTCTCACCTGAGAAGACAATCGAGAAGACACAGGCCGCAAAAGCTGCAGTGCAGCCTTATTCACAATAGCCAAGACAGTGAAGCAATCAAAATGTCCAACAACAGGTAAATGGATAAAGAAGAAGTGGTCCGTGTACACAATGGAATATTAGCCATGGAAGACAATGAACCATTGTTCTTTGAGGCACCACAAATGAGTCTGGAGATAATCACGAAAGATGAGGTAAGTTGGAAAGCAAAAGACCTGTGTTCTGTGATAGCACTTATAGGTGTTATCTAATAACTGACACAAATGAACATATTTCCACAGAGAAAGACACTCACAGATTTAGAAAACAAACTATGCTCATCTAAAACGACGGGTGGGGGCAATGGATAAATTAAGATTAGTGTTACTATACGTATACAAACACATATGATATACATATCTCAAAAAGACCAACCATATAGCAAGGGAAGTCTGCGGAACCCTCTGTAACATTTTACATGGGAAGAGGATCTGTACTTGAATAGACATATATAATGTGCAAATGAACCAGATTGTGTACACCTAGGACAAACAATATTCTAAGCTTTACCCCAATTAAAACACTTTTAAAAACCAAGAAGAAATAATGACACATAAACTTATGGGGGTTTCTCCACGCACATTCCAATGTAATTTACAACCTAGGAACACGACTTCCAGAAAGGCTCTGCTGCCCTACTCCCCAGATTTGGGAATGGAGAAATGCTGCCTCCTTGAGGCCACTTCCCACAACAGCAGCTTTAAACCCATTGCTAAAGGTCACTAAATATTCTCCAAACTTGCAGTTCGGGAAATGACACCTGCTCTCTAAAAAAACGCTGGGGTGGAAAATCGACCAAATAACTCAAAAGAGGGCAACCTTCAAAGAAGACAATTTCAAGAGTTATATCGTACTGCCAATTGTCTCCTTTTTTTAACGGAAAAGAAAACGGCGGAGAAAAATGATGAGTTTTACGAATTTTCAAAGACATGCAAACCCAAATTACAAAAACCTATCAGCTCACAGCAGCCAGAAGGGCCATTAGCATCAATGCTGTAAACAATAAATGCTGAAGCGATTGTGGAGAAATGCGTACCCTCGATTCTAAGGGGGACGTGGTAGGAGCCACTAATGAAAACACAAAGAAGGTGCTTTGAAAAGGGAAACACGGTGCTACCAGTCAATCAATCACACCCACTGCTGGGCCTATCACCTGAGAAAATGAGAATCAAAAAGTCACAGGCTGGCAATCCTGCACTCCAACAATATTTACCATAGCCAACACTTGGAAGCAATGAAAATGTCCATCAACCGAGGAATGCACAAAGAAGAAGTGGCCCACGTACACAGTGGAAAATTACTCCAATAAAAAATAAAAATTAAATTTAAAAATCCAACAAAAGTAAGGAGACATCAGCTTGTGTGGGTTTGTCCGGGCACACTCCACTCTAATTTATAACCGAGAAACACCACAGGCCGCCAGGGCTTTTCCCTAGTTCCCAGGGTGGGGAACATAGAAAGGCTGCCGCCCTCTGGCAGTTACCTGCAAAAGCAGTTTTAAAGCCTGTGCTAATGGTCATTTCATAGGAACAAGTACTGCAGAACTGTAAATGAAACCTGCCCTCAAAATGTCTTCAGGGAGGTAACGGCCAAAACATTTCAAAAGGTGACACGTACGTTAAGAGAACACTTTGAAGAACTAAGGGGTAATCACTGCTTGAAAAATAAAAAGGACATGCCTTAAAGCTCAATTTCAACGGATTATGAGGCACATGCGAATTCAACCACAAAGAGGTATCAGCTCACACTTGTCAGAATAACCATGAGCAAGAAAACTACAAACAATAAATGCTGAAGGTGTTGTGGAGAAATGCATACCCTCAACTTCAAGGGGGACGTAAGTTGGAAAGGGCCACGAATGAGAACAGAATGGAGGTGCCTTAAAAAGGTCAACATTGTGCTACCATATGATCCAGCAGGCCCACTCCTCCACCTATAATCTAAGAAGAGAGAATTGGAAAGACACAGGCAGGCAAATCTGCATTGCCCAGTATTACAATAGCCAAGATATGGAAGTAACCAAAAAGACCACCAACAGATGGGTGGGCAAAGAAGAACTCCTCCATGTACAGATGGAATATTCGCTAGTGAAAAAAATGAAACAATGCCATTTGCAGCACCATAGATGAGTCTAGACGTAATCACGCCACGTGTAGTAAGTGAGAAAGCAAAAGGCACATATCCTATCATATCACTTTCAGGAGTTACTTAAAAATTGATACCAATGAAGATATTTCCACAGAGAAAGGCAATCACAGATTCATTAAAAAACTTATGGTTCACCAAATAGAAAGGGATGAGGATTGGATACATTGCCATATTGGGGTTAACAGAGATATACAAACCATGTGAAATATATAACCCCCAAAGACGTACGGAAGACCAGGAGAAGACTACTCAACATTGTGTCATAACCTACATTGGCAAAGGATGCGAGGAAGAATAGATACATGTATATGTGTGAAAGAACCACATCTTGCACACCTAGAACAAACAAACCATTGTAATCAAATTTGCTGGGATAAAAAATAAAAAGTAAATTACAAATATGAACAAGAAGTAATGAGACATAAAGTTAAAGGGCTTTTTCCTGGCACATTCCATTCTAATATACAACCTCGAACACCACTTCCATTAAGGCTCTGTTTCCCTAGTAACCAAATTTGGTAAAGGAGAAATGCTGCCACCTAGTGGCCGTTTCCTGCAAGAGCAGCTTTAAAGTCACAGCTAATGGTCACTTAACATTCACAAGGACTCAGGGCTGTAAAGGACACTTGCCCTAAATATTTGTGCTGAAGTAGGGAATGGACAAAAAATTCAAAACAGGCAAATGTTTCAAGAAGAGATTATGAAGAGTTAAGTTTTACTCACACTCTTTGTAAAAAAAAAGGAAAATGGATAAAAGCTCAACCTCAGGGAGTGTTAGACGCATGCAATCTAATCTACAAAAAGTTTCAACTTACACCAGTCGGCTGACCATCAGCAAAAAGTCTACAAACAATAAATGCTGAAGGGGTTTTAGAGAACTGTGTACCCTCTGCCTGCTGGTGAGACGTAAAGGGGTAACAGCCAATAATGAGAACAGAAAGGAGCTGCGTTTAAAAGTAAAAATGGAGGTACTATTCAATCCAGCAGGCGCACCATTGGACCTCTCACCTGAGAAGACAATCGAGAAGACACAGGCCGCAAAAGCTGCAGTGCAGCCTTATTCACAATAGCCAAGACAGTGAAGCAATCAAAATGTCCAACAACAGGTAAATGGATAAAGAAGAAGTGGTCCGTGTACACAATGGAATATTAGCCATGGAAGACAATGAACCATTGTTCTTTGAGGCACCACAAATGAGTCTGGAGATAATCACGAAAGATGAGGTAAGTTGGAAAGCAAAAGACCTGTGTTCTGTGATAGCACTTATAGGTGTTATCTAATAACTGACACAAATGAACATATTTCCACAGAGAAAGACACTCACAGATTTAGAAAACAAACTATGCTCATCTAAAACGACGGGTGGGGGCAATGGATAAATTAAGATTAGTGTTACTATACGTATACAAACACATATGATATACATATCTCAAAAAGACCAACCATATAGCAAGGGAAGTCTGCGGAACCCTCTGTAACATTTTACATGGGAAGAGGATCTGTACTTGAATAGACATATATAATGTGCAAATGAACCAGATTGTGTACACCTAGGACAAACAATATTCTAAGCTTTACCCCAATTAAAACACTTTTAAAAACCAAGAAGAAATAATGACACATAAACTTATGGGGGTTTCTCCACGCACATTCCAATGTAATTTACAACCTAGGAACACGACTTCCAGAAAGGCTCTGCTGCCCTACTCCCCAGATTTGGGAATGGAGAAATGCTGCCTCCTTGAGGCCACTTCCCACAACAGCAGCTTTAAACCCATTGCTAAAGGTCACTAAATATTCTCCAAACTTGCAGTTCGGGAAATGACACCTGCTCTCTAAAAAAACGCTGGGGTGGAAAATCGACCAAATAACTCAAAAGAGGGCAACCTTCAAAGAAGACAATTTCAAGAGTTATATCGTACTGCCAATTGTCTCCTTTTTTTAACGGAAAAGAAAACGGCGGAGAAAAATGATGAGTTTTACGAATTTTCAAAGACATGCAAACCCAAATTACAAAAACCTATCAGCTCACAGCAGCCAGAAGGGCCATTAGCATCAATGCTGTAAACAATAAATGCTGAAGCGATTGTGGAGAAATGCGTACCCTCGATTCTAAGGGGGACGTGGTAAGAGCCACTAATGAAAACACAAAGAAGGTGCTTTGAAAAGGGAAACACGGTGCTACCAGTCAATCAATCACACCCACTGCTGGGCCTATCACCTGAGAAAATGAGAATCAAAAAGTCACAGGCTGGCAATCCTGCACTCCAACAATATTTACCATAGCCAACACTTGGAAGCAATGAAAATGTCCATCAACCGAGGAATCCACAAAGAAGAAGTGGTCCACGTACACAGTGGAAAATTACTCCAATAAAAAATAAAAATTAAATTTAAAAATCCAACAAAAGTAAGGAGACATCAGCTTGTGTGGGTTTGTCCGGGCACACTCCACTCTAATTTATAACCGAGAAATACCACAGGCCGCCAGGGCTTTTCCCTAGTTCCCAGGGTGGGGAACATAGAAAGGCTGCCGCCCTCTGGCAGTTACCTGCAAAAGCAGTTTTAAAGCCTGTGCTAATGGTCATTTCATAGGAACAAGTACTGCAGAACTGTAAATGAAACCTGCCCTCAAAATGTCTTCAGGGAGGTAACGGCCAAAACATTTCAAAAGGTGACACGTACGTTAAGAGAACACTTTGAAGAACTAAGGGGTAATCACTGCTTGAAAAATAAAAAGGACATGCCTTAAAGCTCAATTTCAACGGATTATGAGGCACATGCGAATTCAACCACAAAGAGGTATCAGCTCACACTTGTCAGAATAACCATGAGCAAGAAAACTACAAACAATAAATGCTGAAGGTGTTGTGGAGAAATGCATACCCTCAACTTCAAGGGGGACGTAAGTTGGAAAGGGCCACGAATGAGAACAGAATGGAGGTGCCTTAAAAAGGTAAACATTGTGCTACCATATGATCCAGCAGGCCCACTCCTCCACCTATAATCTAAGAAGAGAGAATTGGAAAGACACAGGCAGGCAAATCTGCATTGCCCAGTATTACAATAGCCAAGATATGGAAGTAACCAAAAAGACCACCAACAGATGGGTGGGCAAAGAAGAACTCCTCCATGTACAGATGGAATATTCGCTAGTGAAAAAAATGAAACAATGCCATTTGCAGCACCATAGATGAGTCTAGACGTAATCACGCCACGTGTAGTAAGTGAGAAAGCAAAAGGCACATATCCTATCATATCACTTTCAGGAGTTACTTAAAAATTGATACCAATGAAGATATTTCCACAGAGAAAGGCAATCACAGATTCATTAAAAAACTTATGGTTCACCAAATAGAAAGGGATGAGGATTGGATACATTGCCATATTGGGGTTAACAGAGATATACAAACCATGTGAAATATATAACCCCCAAAGACGTACGGAAGACCAGGAGAAGACTACTCAACATTGTGTCATAACCTACATTGGCAAAGGATGCGAGGAAGAATAGATACATGTATATGTGTGAAAGAACCACATCTTGCACACCTAGAACAAACAAACCATTGTAATCAAATTTGCTGGGATAAAAAATAAAAAGTAAATTACAAATACGAACAAGAAGTAATGAGACATAAAGTTAAAGGGCTTTCTCCTGGCACATTCCATTCTAATATACAACCTCGAACACCACTTCCATTAAGGCTCTGTTTCCCTATTAACCAAATTTGGTAAAGGAGAAATGCTGCCACCTAGTGGCCGTTTCCTGCAAGAGCAGCTTTAAAGTCACAGCTAATGGTCACTTAACATTCACAAGGACTCAGGGCTGTAAAGGACACTTGCCCTAAATATTTGTGCTGAAGTAGGGAATGGACAAAAAATTCAAAACAGGCAAATGTTTCAAGAAGAGATTATGAAGAGTTAAGTTTTACTCACACTCTTTGTAAAAAAAAGGAAAATGGATAAAAGCTAAACCTCAGGGAGTGTTAGACGCATGCAATCTAATCTACAAAAAGTTGCAACTTACACCAGTCGACTGACCATCAGCAAAAACTCTACAAACAATAAATGCTGAAGGGGTTTAGAGAACTGTGTACCCTCTGCCTGCTGGTGAGCCGTAAAGGGGTAACAGCCAATAATGAGAACAGAAAGGAGCTGCGTTTAAAAGTAAAAATGGAGGTACTATTCAATCCAGCAGGCGCACCATTGGACCTCTCACCTGAGAAGACAAGAATCGAGAAGACACAGGCCGCAAAAGCTGCAGTGCAGCCTTATTCACAATAGCCAAGACAGTGAAGCAATCAAAATGTCCAACAACAGGTAAATGGATAAAGAAGAAGTGGTCCATGTACACAATGGAATATTAGCCATGGAAGACAATGAACCATTGCTCTTTGAGGCACCACAAATGAGTCTGGAGATAATCACGAAAGATGAGGTAAGTTGGAAAGCAAAAGACCTGTGTTCTATGATAGCACTTATAGGCGTTATCTAATAACTGACACAAATGAACATATTTCCACAGAGAAAGACACTCACAGATTTAGAAAACAAACTATGCTCATCTAAAAGGAAAGGTGGGGGGAATGGATAAATTAAGATTAGTGTTACTATACGTATACAAACACATAAGATATACATATCTCAAAAAGACCAACCATATAGCAAGGGAAGTCTGCGGAACCCTCTGTAACATTTTACATGGGAAGAGGATCTGTACTTGAATAGACATATATAATGTACAAATGAACCAGATTGTGTACACCTAGGACAAACAATATTCTAAGCTTTACCCCAATTAAAACACTTTTAAAAACCAAGAAGAAATAATGACACATAAACTTATGGGGGTTTCTCCACGCACATTCCAATGTAATTTACAACCTAGGAACACGACTTCCAGAAAGGCTCTGCTGCCCTACTCCCCAGATTTGGGAATGGAGAAATGCTGCCTCCTTGAGGCCACTTCCCACAACAGCAGCTTTAAACCCATTGCTAAAGGTCACTAAATATTCACCAAACTTGCAGTTCGGGAAATGACACCTGCTCTCTAAAAAAACGCTGGGGTGGAAAATCGACCAAATAACTCAAAAGAGGGCAACCTTCAAAGAAGACAATTTCAAGAGTTATATCGTACTGCCAATTGTTTCCTTTTTTTAACGGAAAAGAAAACGGCGGAGAAAAATGATGAGTTTTACGAATTTTCAAAGACATGCAAACCCAAATTACAAAAACCTATCAGCTCACAGCAGCCAGAAGGGCCATTAGCATCAATGCTGTAAACAATAAATGCTGAAGCGATTGTGGAGAAATGCGTACCCTCGATTCTAAGGGGGACGTGGTAGGAGCCACTAATGAAAACACAAAGAAGGTGCTTTGAAAAGGGAAACACGGTGCTACCAGTCAATCAATCACACCCACTGCTGGGCCTATCACCTGAGAAAATGAGAATCAAAAAGTCACAGGCTGGCAATCCTGCACTCCAACAATATTTACCATAGCCAACACTTGGAAGCAATGAAAATGTCCATCAACCGAGGAATGCACAAAGAAGAAGTGGCCCACGTACACAGTGGAAAATTACTCCAATAAAAAATAAAAATTAAATTTAAAAATCCAACAAAAGTAAGGAGACATCAGCTTGTGTGGGTTTGTCCGGGCACACTCCACTCTAATTTATAACCGAGAAACACCACAGGCCGCCAGGGCTTTTCCCTAGTTCCCAGGGTGGGGAACATAGAAAGGCTGCCGCCCTCTGGCAGTTACCTGCAAAAGCAGTTTTAAAGCCTGTGCTAATGGTCATTTCATAGGAACAAGTACTGCAGAACTGTAAATGAAACCTGCCCTCAAAATGTCTTCAGGGAGGTAACGGCCAAAACATTTCAAAAGGTGACACGTACGTTAAGAGAACACTTTGAAGAACTAAGGGGTAATCACTGCTTGAAAAATAAAAAGGACATGCCTTAAAGCTCAATTTCAACGGATTATGAGGCACATGCGAATTCAACCACAAAGAGGTATCAGCTCACACTTGTCAGAATAACCATGAGCAAGAAAACTACAAACAATAAATGCTGAAGGTGTTGTGGAGAAATGCATACCCTCAACTTCAAGGGGGACGTAAGTTGGAAAGGGCCACGAATGAGAACAGAATGGAGGTGCCTTAAAAAGGTCAACATTGTGCTACCATATGATCCAGCAGGCCCACTCCTCCACCTATAATCTAAGAAGAGAGAATTGGAAAGACACAGGCAGGCAAATCTGCATTGCCCAGTATTACAATAGCCAAGATATGGAAGTAACCAAAAAGACCACCAACAGATGGGTGGGCAAAGAAGAACTCCTCCATGTACAGATGGAATATTCGCTAGTGAAAAAAATGAAACAATGCCATTTGCAGCACCATAGATGAGTCTAGACGTAATCACGCCACGTGTAGTAAGTGAGAAAGCAAAAGGCACATATCCTATCATATCACTTTCAGGAGTTACTTAAAAATTGATACCAATGAAGATATTTCCACAGAGAAAGGCAATCACAGATTCATTAAAAAACTTATGGTTCACCAAATAGAAAGGGATGAGGATTGGATACATTGCCATATTGGGGTTAACAGAGATATACAAACCATGTGAAATATATAACCCCCAAAGACGTACGGAAGACCAGGAGAAGACTACTCAACATTGTGTCATAACCTACATTGGCAAAGGATGCGAGGAAGAATAGATACATGTATATGTGTGAAAGAACCACATCTTGCACACCTAGAACAAACAAACCATTGTAATCAAATTTGCTGGGATAAAAAATAAAAAGTAAATTACAAATATGAACAAGAAGTAATGAGACATAAAGTTAAAGGGCTTTTTCCTGGCACATTCCATTCTAATATACAACCTCGAACACCACTTCCATTAAGGCTCTGTTTCCCTAGTAACCAAATTTGGTAAAGGAGAAATGCTGCCACCTAGTGGCCGTTTCCTGCAAGAGCAGCTTTAAAGTCACAGCTAATGGTCACTTAACATTCACAAGGACTCAGGGCTGTAAAGGACACTTGCCCTAAATATTTGTGCTGAAGTAGGGAATGGACAAAAAATTCAAAACAGGCAAATGTTTCAAGAAGAGATTATGAAGAGTTAAGGTTTACTCACACTCTTTGTAAAAAAAAGGAAAATGGATAAAAGCTCAACCTCAGGGAGTGTTAGACGCATGCAATCTAATCTACAAAAAGTTTCAACTTACACCAGTCGACTGACCATCAGCAAAAAGTCTACAAACAATAAATGCTGAAGGGGTTTTAGAGAACTGTGTACCCTCTGCCTGCTGGTGAGACGTAAAGGGGTAACAGCCAATAATGAGAACAGAAAGGAGCTGCGTTTAAAAGTAAAAATGGAGGTACTATTCAATCCAGCAGGCGCACCATTGGACCTCTCACCTGAGAAGACAATCGAGAAGACACAGGCCGCAAAAGCTGCAGTGCAGCCTTATTCACAATAGCCAAGACAGTGAAGCAATCAAAATGTCCAACAACAGGTAAATGGATAAAGAAGAAGTGGTCCATGTACACAATGGAATATTAGCCATGGAAGACAATGAACCATTGCTCTTTGAGGCACCACAAATGAGTCTGGAGATAATCACGAAAGATGAGGTAAGTTGGAAAGCAAAAGACCTGTGTTCTGTGATAGCACTTATAGGCGTTATCTAATAACTGACACAAATGAACATATTTCCACAGAGAAAGACACTCACAGATTTAGAAAACAAACTATGCTCATCTAAAACGACGGGTGGGGGCAATGGATAAATTAAGATTAGTGTTACTATACGTATACAAACACATATGATATACATATCTCAAAAAGACCAACCATATAGCAAGGGAAGTCTGCGGAACCCTCTGTAACATTTTACATGGGAAGAGGATCTGTACTTGAATAGACATATATAATGTGCAAATGAACCAGATTGTGTACACCTAGGACAAACAATATTCTAAGCTTTACCCCAATTAAAACACTTTTAAAAACCAAGAAGAAATAATGACACATAAACTTATGGGGGTTTCTCCACGCACATTCCAATGTAATTTACAACCTAGGAACACGACTTCCAGAAAGGCTCTGCTGCCCTACTCCCCAGATTTGGGAATGGAGAAATGCTGCCTCCTTGAGGCCACTTCCCACAACAGCAGCTTTAAACCCATTGCTAAAGGTCACTAAATATTCTCCAAACTTGCAGTTCGGGAAATGACACCTGCTCTCTAAAAAAACGCTGGGGTGGAAAATCGACCAAATAACTCAAAAGAGGGCAACCTTCAAAGAAGACAATTTCAAGAGTTATATCGTACTGCCAATTGTCTCCTTTTTTTAACGGAAAAGAAAACGGCGGAGAAAAATGATGAGTTTTACGAATTTTCAAAGACATGCAAACCCAAATTACAAAAACCTATCAGCTCACAGCAGCCAGAAGGGCCATTAGCATCAATGCTGTAAACAATAAATGCTGAAGCGATTGTGGAGAAATGCGTACCCTCGATTCTAAGGGGGACGTGGTAGGAGCCACTAATGAAAACACAAAGAAGGTGCTTTGAAAAGGGAAACACGGTGCTACCAGTCAATCAATCACACCCACTGCTGGGCCTATCACCTGAGAAAATGAGAATCAAAAAGTCACAGGCTGGCAATCCTGCACTCCAACAATATTTACCATAGCCAACACTTGGAAGCAATGAAAATGTCCATCAACCGAGGAATGCACAAAGAAGAAGTGGCCCACGTACACAGTGGAAAATTACTCCAATAAAAAATAAAAATTAAATTTAAAAATCCAACAAAAGTAAGGAGACATCAGCTTGTGTGGGTTTGTCCGGGCACACTCCACTCTAATTTATAACCGAGAAACACCACAGGCCGCCAGGGCTTTTCCCTAGTTCCCAGGGTGGGGAACATAGAAAGGCTGCCGCCCTCTGGCAGTTACCTGCAAAAGCAGTTTTAAAGCCTGTGCTAATGGTCATTTCATAGGAACAAGTACTGCAGAACTGTAAATGAAACCTGCCCTCAAAATGTCTTCAGGGAGGTAACGGCCAAAACATTTCAAAAGGTGACACGTACGTTAAGAGAACACTTTGAAGAACTAAGGGGTAATCACTGCTTGAAAAATAAAAAGGACATGCCTTAAAGCTCAATTTCAACGGATTATGAGGCACATGCGAATTCAACCACAAAGAGGTATCAGCTCACACTTGTCAGAATAACCATGAGCAAGAAAACTACAAACAATAAATGCTGAAGGTGTTGTGGAGAAATGCATACCCTCAACTTCAAGGGGGACGTAAGTTGGAAAGGGCCACGAATGAGAACAGAATGGAGGTGCCTTAAAAAGGTCAACATTGTGCTACCATATGATCCAGCAGGCCCACTCCTCCACCTATAATCTAAGAAGAGAGAATTGGAAAGACACAGGCAGGCAAATCTGCATTGCCCAGTATTACAATAGCCAAGATATGGAAGTAACCAAAAAGACCACCAACAGATGGGTGGGCAAAGAAGAACTCCTCCATGTACAGATGGAATATTCGCTAGTGAAAAAAATGAAACAATGCCATTTGCAGCACCATAGATGAGTCTAGACGTAATCACGCCACGTGTAGTAAGTGAGAAAGCAAAAGGCACATATCCTATCATATCACTTTCAGGAGTTACTTAAAAATTGATACCAATGAAGATATTTCCACAGAGAAAGGCAATCACAGATTCATTAAAAAACTTATGGTTCACCAAATAGAAAGGGATGAGGATTGGATACATTGCCATATTGGGGTTAACAGAGATATACAAACCATGTGAAATATATAACCCCCAAAGACGTACGGAAGACCAGGAGAAGACTACTCAACATTGTGTCATAACCTACATTGGCAAAGGATGCGAGGAAGAATAGATACATGTATATGTGTGAAAGAACCACATCTTGCACACCTAGAACAAACAAACCATTGTAATCAAATTTGCTGGGATAAAAAATAAAAAGTAAATTACAAATATGAACAAGAAGTAATGAGACATAAAGTTAAAGGGCTTTTTCCTGGCACATTCCATTCTAATATACAACCTCGAACACCACTTCCATTAAGGCTCTGTTTCCCTAGTAACCAAATTTGGTAAAGGAGAAATGCTGCCACCTAGTGGCCGTTTCCTGCAAGAGCAGCTTTAAAGTCACAGCTAATGGTCACTTAACATTCACAAGGACTCAGGGCTGTAAAGGACACTTGCCCTAAATATTTGTGCTGAAGTAGGGAATGGACAAAAAATTCAAAACAGGCAAATGTTTCAAGAAGAGATTATGAAGAGTTAAGTTTTACTCACACTCTTTGTAAAAAAAAAGGAAAATGGATAAAAGCTCAACCTCAGGGAGTGTTAGACGCATGCAATCTAATCTACAAAAAGTTTCAACTTACACCAGTCGGCTGACCATCAGCAAAAAGTCTACAAACAATAAATGCTGAAGGGGTTTTAGAGAACTGTGTACCCTCTGCCTGCTGGTGAGACGTAAAGGGGTAACAGCCAATAATGAGAACAGAAAGGAGCTGCGTTTAAAAGTAAAAATGGAGGTACTATTCAATCCAGCAGGCGCACCATTGGACCTCTCACCTGAGAAGACAATCGAGAAGACACAGGCCGCAAAAGCTGCAGTGCAGCCTTATTCACAATAGCCAAGACAGTGAAGCAATCAAAATGTCCAACAACAGGTAAATGGATAAAGAAGAAGTGGTCCGTGTACACAATGGAATATTAGCCATGGAAGACAATGAACCATTGTTCTTTGAGGCACCACAAATGAGTCTGGAGATAATCACGAAAGATGAGGTAAGTTGGAAAGCAAAAGACCTGTGTTCTGTGATAGCACTTATAGGTGTTATCTAATAACTGACACAAATGAACATATTTCCACAGAGAAAGACACTCACAGATTTAGAAAACAAACTATGCTCATCTAAAACGACGGGTGGGGGCAATGGATAAATTAAGATTAGTGTTACTATACGTATACAAACACATATGATATACATATCTCAAAAAGACCAACCATATAGCAAGGGAAGTCTGCGGAACCCTCTGTAACATTTTACATGGGAAGAGGATCTGTACTTGAATAGACATATATAATGTGCAAATGAACCAGATTGTGTACACCTAGGACAAACAATATTCTAAGCTTTACCCCAATTAAAACACTTTTAAAAACCAAGAAGAAATAATGACACATAAACTTATGGGGGTTTCTCCACGCACATTCCAATGTAATTTACAACCTAGGAACACGACTTCCAGAAAGGCTCTGCTGCCCTACTCCCCAGATTTGGGAATGGAGAAATGCTGCCTCCTTGAGGCCACTTCCCACAACAGCAGCTTTAAACCCATTGCTAAAGGTCACTAAATATTCTCCAAACTTGCAGTTCGGGAAATGACACCTGCTCTCTAAAAAAACGCTGGGGTGGAAAATCGACCAAATAACTCAAAAGAGGGCAACCTTCAAAGAAGACAATTTCAAGAGTTATATCGTACTGCCAATTGTCTCCTTTTTTTAACGGAAAAGAAAACGGCGGAGAAAAATGATGAGTTTTACGAATTTTCAAAGACATGCAAACCCAAATTACAAAAACCTATCAGCTCACAGCAGCCAGAAGGGCCATTAGCATCAATGCTGTAAACAATAAATGCTGAAGCGATTGTGGAGAAATGCGTACCCTCGATTCTAAGGGGGACGTGGTAAGAGCCACTAATGAAAACACAAAGAAGGTGCTTTGAAAAGGGAAACACGGTGCTACCAGTCAATCAATCACACCCACTGCTGGGCCTATCACCTGAGAAAATGAGAATCAAAAAGTCACAGGCTGGCAATCCTGCACTCCAACAATATTTACCATAGCCAACACTTGGAAGCAATGAAAATGTCCATCAACCGAGGAATCCACAAAGAAGAAGTGGTCCACGTACACAGTGGAAAATTACTCCAATAAAAAATAAAAATTAAATTTAAAAATCCAACAAAAGTAAGGAGACATCAGCTTGTGTGGGTTTGTCCGGGCACACTCCACTCTAATTTATAACCGAGAAATACCACAGGCCGCCAGGGCTTTTCCCTAGTTCCCAGGGTGGGGAACATAGAAAGGCTGCCGCCCTCTGGCAGTTACCTGCAAAAGCAGTTTTAAAGCCTGTGCTAATGGTCATTTCATAGGAACAAGTACTGCAGAACTGTAAATGAAACCTGCCCTCAAAATGTCTTCAGGGAGGTAACGGCCAAAACATTTCAAAAGGTGACACGTACGTTAAGAGAACACTTTGAAGAACTAAGGGGTAATCACTGCTTGAAAAATAAAAAGGACATGCCTTAAAGCTCAATTTCAACGGATTATGAGGCACATGCGAATTCAACCACAAAGAGGTATCAGCTCACACTTGTCAGAATAACCATGAGCAAGAAAACTACAAACAATAAATGCTGAAGGTGTTGTGGAGAAATGCATACCCTCAACTTCAAGGGGGACGTAAGTTGGAAAGGGCCACGAATGAGAACAGAATGGAGGTGCCTTAAAAAGGTAAACATTGTGCTACCATATGATCCAGCAGGCCCACTCCTCCACCTATAATCTAAGAAGAGAGAATTGGAAAGACACAGGCAGGCAAATCTGCATTGCCCAGTATTACAATAGCCAAGATATGGAAGTAACCAAAAAGACCACCAACAGATGGGTGGGCAAAGAAGAACTCCTCCATGTACAGATGGAATATTCGCTAGTGAAAAAAATGAAACAATGCCATTTGCAGCACCATAGATGAGTCTAGACGTAATCACGCCACGTGTAGTAAGTGAGAAAGCAAAAGGCACATATCCTATCATATCACTTTCAGGAGTTACTTAAAAATTGATACCAATGAAGATATTTCCACAGAGAAAGGCAATCACAGATTCATTAAAAAACTTATGGTTCACCAAATAGAAAGGGATGAGGATTGGATACATTGCCATATTGGGGTTAACAGAGATATACAAACCATGTGAAATATATAACCCCCAAAGACGTACGGAAGACCAGGAGAAGACTACTCAACATTGTGTCATAACCTACATTGGCAAAGGATGCGAGGAAGAATAGATACATGTATATGTGTGAAAGAACCACATCTTGCACACCTAGAACAAACAAACCATTGTAATCAAATTTGCTGGGATAAAAAATAAAAAGTAAATTACAAATACGAACAAGAAGTAATGAGACATAAAGTTAAAGGGCTTTCTCCTGGCACATTCCATTCTAATATACAACCTCGAACACCACTTCCATTAAGGCTCTGTTTCCCTATTAACCAAATTTGGTAAAGGAGAAATGCTGCCACCTAGTGGCCGTTTCCTGCAAGAGCAGCTTTAAAGTCACAGCTAATGGTCACTTAACATTCACAAGGACTCAGGGCTGTAAAGGACACTTGCCCTAAATATTTGTGCTGAAGTAGGGAATGGACAAAAAATTCAAAACAGGCAAATGTTTCAAGAAGAGATTATGAAGAGTTAAGTTTTACTCACACTCTTTGTAAAAAAAAGGAAAATGGATAAAAGCTAAACCTCAGGGAGTGTTAGACGCATGCAATCTAATCTACAAAAAGTTGCAACTTACACCAGTCGACTGACCATCAGCAAAAACTCTACAAACAATAAATGCTGAAGGGGTTTAGAGAACTGTGTACCCTCTGCCTGCTGGTGAGCCGTAAAGGGGTAACAGCCAATAATGAGAACAGAAAGGAGCTGCGTTTAAAAGTAAAAATGGAGGTACTATTCAATCCAGCAGGCGCACCATTGGACCTCTCACCTGAGAAGACAAGAATCGAGAAGACACAGGCCGCAAAAGCTGCAGTGCAGCCTTATTCACAATAGCCAAGACAGTGAAGCAATCAAAATGTCCAACAACAGGTAAATGGATAAAGAAGAAGTGGTCCATGTACACAATGGAATATTAGCCATGGAAGACAATGAACCATTGCTCTTTGAGGCACCACAAATGAGTCTGGAGATAATCACGAAAGATGAGGTAAGTTGGAAAGCAAAAGACCTGTGTTCTATGATAGCACTTATAGGCGTTATCTAATAACTGACACAAATGAACATATTTCCACAGAGAAAGACACTCACAGATTTAGAAAACAAACTATGCTCATCTAAAAGGAAAGGTGGGGGGAATGGATAAATTAAGATTAGTGTTACTATACGTATACAAACACATAAGATATACATATCTCAAAAAGACCAACCATATAGCAAGGGAAGTCTGCGGAACCCTCTGTAACATTTTACATGGGAAGAGGATCTGTACTTGAATAGACATATATAATGTACAAATGAACCAGATTGTGTACACCTAGGACAAACAATATTCTAAGCTTTACCCCAATTAAAACACTTTTAAAAACCAAGAAGAAATAATGACACATAAACTTATGGGGGTTTCTCCACGCACATTCCAATGTAATTTACAACCTAGGAACACGACTTCCAGAAAGGCTCTGCTGCCCTACTCCCCAGATTTGGGAATGGAGAAATGCTGCCTCCTTGAGGCCACTTCCCACAACAGCAGCTTTAAACCCATTGCTAAAGGTCACTAAATATTCACCAAACTTGCAGTTCGGGAAATGACACCTGCTCTCTAAAAAAACGCTGGGGTGGAAAATCGACCAAATAACTCAAAAGAGGGCAACCTTCAAAGAAGACAATTTCAAGAGTTATATCGTACTGCCAATTGTTTCCTTTTTTTAACGGAAAAGAAAACGGCGGAGAAAAATGATGAGTTTTACGAATTTTCAAAGACATGCAAACCCAAATTACAAAAACCTATCAGCTCACAGCAGCCAGAAGGGCCATTAGCATCAATGCTGTAAACAATAAATGCTGAAGCGATTGTGGAGAAATGCGTACCCTCGATTCTAAGGGGGACGTGGTAGGAGCCACTAATGAAAACACAAAGAAGGTGCTTTGAAAAGGGAAACACGGTGCTACCAGTCAATCAATCACACCCACTGCTGGGCCTATCACCTGAGAAAATGAGAATCAAAAAGTCACAGGCTGGCAATCCTGCACTCCAACAATATTTACCATAGCCAACACTTGGAAGCAATGAAAATGTCCATCAACCGAGGAATGCACAAAGAAGAAGTGGCCCACGTACACAGTGGAAAATTACTCCAATAAAAAATAAAAATTAAATTTAAAAATCCAACAAAAGTAAGGAGACATCAGCTTGTGTGGGTTTGTCCGGGCACACTCCACTCTAATTTATAACCGAGAAACACCACAGGCCGCCAGGGCTTTTCCCTAGTTCCCAGGGTGGGGAACATAGAAAGGCTGCCGCCCTCTGGCAGTTACCTGCAAAAGCAGTTTTAAAGCCTGTGCTAATGGTCATTTCATAGGAACAAGTACTGCAGAACTGTAAATGAAACCTGCCCTCAAAATGTCTTCAGGGAGGTAACGGCCAAAACATTTCAAAAGGTGACACGTACGTTAAGAGAACACTTTGAAGAACTAAGGGGTAATCACTGCTTGAAAAATAAAAAGGACATGCCTTAAAGCTCAATTTCAACGGATTATGAGGCACATGCGAATTCAACCACAAAGAGGTATCAGCTCACACTTGTCAGAATAACCATGAGCAAGAAAACTACAAACAATAAATGCTGAAGGTGTTGTGGAGAAATGCATACCCTCAACTTCAAGGGGGACGTAAGTTGGAAAGGGCCACGAATGAGAACAGAATGGAGGTGCCTTAAAAAGGTAAACATTGTGCTACCATATGATCCAGCAGGCCCACTCCTCCACCTATAATCTAAGAAGAGAGAATTGGAAAGACACAGGCAGGCAAATCTGCATTGCCCAGTATTACAATAGCCAAGATATGGAAGTAACCAAAAAGACCACCAACAGATGGGTGGGCAAAGAAGAACTCCTCCATGTACAGATGGAATATTCGCTAGTGAAAAAAATGAAACAATGCCATTTGCAGCACCATAGATGAGTCTAGACGTAATCACGCCACGTGTAGTAAGTGAGAAAGCAAAAGGCACATATCCTATCATATCACTTTCAGGAGTTACTTAAAAATTGATACCAATGAAGA
Organism: Balaenoptera borealis; assembly: GCF_965194805.1. Lineage (NCBI taxonomy): Eukaryota > Metazoa > Chordata > Mammalia > Artiodactyla > Balaenopteridae > Balaenoptera > Balaenoptera borealis. The sequence continues at coordinate 250,312 of NW_028123543.1, forward strand.
TATTTCCACAGAGAAAGGCAATCACAGATTCATTAAAAAACTTATGGTTCACCAAATAGAAAGGGATGAGGATTGGATACATTGCCATATTGGGGTTAACAGAGATATACAAACCATGTGAAATATATAACCCCCAAAGACGTACGGAAGACCAGGAGAAGACTACTCAACATTGTGTCATAACCTACATTGGCAAAGGATGCGAGGAAGAATAGATACATGTATATGTGTGAAAGAACCACATCTTGCACACCTAGAACAAACAAACCATTGTAATCAAATTTGCTGGGATAAAAAATAAAAAGTAAATTACAAATATGAACAAGAAGTAATGAGACATAAAGTTAAAGGGCTTTTTCCTGGCACATTCCATTCTAATATACAACCTCGAACACCACTTCCATTAAGGCTCTGTTTCCCTAGTAACCAAATTTGGTAAAGGAGAAATGCTGCCACCTAGTGGCCGTTTCCTGCAAGAGCAGCTTTAAAGTCACAGCTAATGGTCACTTAACATTCACAAGGACTCAGGGCTGTAAAGGACACTTGCCCTAAATATTTGTGCTGAAGTAGGGAATGGACAAAAAATTCAAAACAGGCAAATGTTTCAAGAAGAGATTATGAAGAGTTAAGGTTTACTCACACTCTTTGTAAAAAAAAGGAAAATGGATAAAAGCTCAACCTCAGGGAGTGTTAGACGCATGCAATCTAATCTACAAAAAGTTTCAACTTACACCAGTCGACTGACCATCAGCAAAAAGTCTACAAACAATAAATGCTGAAGGGGTTTTAGAGAACTGTGTACCCTCTGCCTGCTGGTGAGACGTAAAGGGGTAACAGCCAATAATGAGAACAGAAAGGAGCTGCGTTTAAAAGTAAAAATGGAGGTACTATTCAATCCAGCAGGCGCACCATTGGACCTCTCACCTGAGAAGACAATCGAGAAGACACAGGCCGCAAAAGCTGCAGTGCAGCCTTATTCACAATAGCCAAGACAGTGAAGCAATCAAAATGTCCAACAACAGGTAAATGGATAAAGAAGAAGTGGTCCATGTACACAATGGAATATTAGCCATGGAAGACAATGAACCATTGCTCTTTGAGGCACCACAAATGAGTCTGGAGATAATCACGAAAGATGAGGTAAGTTGGAAAGCAAAAGACCTGTGTTCTATGATAGCACTTATAGGCGTTATCTAATAACTGACACAAATGAACATATTTCCACAGAGAAAGACACTCACAGATTTAGAAAACAAACTATGCTCATCTAAAACGACGGGTGGGGGCAATGGATAAATTAAGATTAGTGTTACTATACGTGTACAAACACATATGATATACATATCTCAAAAAGACCAACCATATAGCAAGGGAAGTCTGCGGAACCCTCTGTAACATTTTACATGGGAAGAGGATCTGTACTTGAATAGACATATATAATGTGCAAATGAACCAGATTGTGTACACCTAGGACAAACAATATTCTAAGCTTTACCCCAATTAAAACACTTTTAAAAACCAAGAAGAAATAATGACACATAAACTTATGGGGGTTTGTCCACGCACATTCCAATGTAATTTACAACCTAGGAACACGACTTCCAGAAAGGCTCTGCTGCCCTACTCCCCAGATTTGGGAATGGAGAAATGCTGCCTCCTTGAGGCCACTTCCCACAACAGCAGCTTTAAACCCATTGCTAAAGGTCACTAAATATTCTCCAAACTTGCAGTTCGGGAAATGACACCTGCTCTCTAAAAAAACGCTGGGGTGGAAAATCGACCAAATAACTCAAAAGAGGGCAACCTTCAAAGAAGACAATTTCAAGAGTTATATCGTACTGCCAATTGTCTCCTTTTTTTAACGGAAAAGAAAACGGCGGAGAAAAATGATGAGTTTTACGAATTTTCAAAGACATGCAAACCCAAATTACAAAAACCTATCAGCTCACAGCAGCCAGAAGGGCCATTAGCATCAAAGCTGTAAACAATAAATGCTGAAGCGATTGTGGAGAAATGCGTACCCTCGATTCTAAGGGGGACGTGGTAGGAGCCACTAATGAAAACACAAAGAAGGTGCTTTGAAAAGGGAAACACGGTGCTACCAGTCAATCAATCACACCCACTGCTGGGCCTATCACCTGAGAAAATGAGAATCAAAAAGTCACAGGCTGGCAATCCTGCACTCCAACAATATTTACCATAGCCAACACTTGGAAGCAATGAAAATGTCCATCAACCGAGGAATGCACAAAGAAGAAGTGGCCCACGTACACAGTGGAAAATTACTCCAATAAAAAATAAAAATTAAATTTAAAAATCCAACAAAAGTAAGGAGACATCAGCTTGTGTGGGTTTGTCCGGGCACACTCCACTCTAATTTATAACCGAGAAACACCACAGGCCGCCAGGGCTTTTCCCTAGTTCCCAGGGTGGGGAACATAGAAAGGCTGCCGCCCTCTGGCAGTTACCTGCAAAAGCAGTTTTAAAGCCTGTGCTAATGGTCATTTCATAGGAACAAGTACTGCAGAACTGTAAATGAAACCTGCCCTCAAAATGTCTTCAGGGAGGTAACGGCCAAAACATTTCAAAAGGTGACACGTACGTTAAGAGAACACTTTGAAGAACTAAGGGGTAATCACTGCTTGAAAAATAAAAAGGACATGCCTTAAAGCTCAATTTCAACGGATTATGAGGCACATGCGAATTCAAGCACAAAGAGGTATCAGCTAACACTTGTCAGAATAACCATGAGCAAGAAAACTACAAACAATAAATGCTGAAGGTGTTGTGGAGAAATGCATACCCTCAACTTCAAGGGGGACGTAAGTTGGAAAGGGCCACGAATGAGAACAGAATGGAGGTGCCTTAAAAAGGTCAACATTGTGCTACCATATGATCCAGCAGGCCCACTCCTCCACCTATAATCTAAGAAGAGAGAATTGGAAAGACACAGGCAGGCAAATCTGCATTGCCCAGTATTACAATAGCCAAGATATGGAAGTAACCAAAAAGACCACCAACAGATGGGTGGGCAAAGAAGAACTCCTCCATGTACAGATGGAATATTCGCTAGTGAAAAAAATGAAACAATGCCATTTGCAGCACCATAGATGAGTCTAGACGTAATCACGCCACGTGTAGTAAGTGAGAAAGCAAAAGGCACATATCCTATCATATCACTTTCAGGAGTTACTTAAAAATTGATACCAATGAAGATATTTCCACAGAGAAAGGCAATCACAGATTCATTAAAAAACTTATGGTTCACCAAATAGAAAGGGATGAGGATTGGATACATTGCCATATTGGGGTTAACAGAGATATACAAACCATGTGAAATATATAACCCCCAAAGACGTACGGAAGACCAGGAGAAGACTACTCAACATTGTGTCATAACCTACATTGGCAAAGGATGCGAGGAAGAATAGATACATGTATATGTGTGAAAGAACCACATCTTGCACACCTAGAACAAACAAACCATTGTAATCAAATTTGCTGGGATAAAAAATAAAAAGTAAATTACAAATATGAACAAGAAGTAATGAGACATAAAGTTAAAGGGCTTTTTCCTGGCACATTCCATTCTAATATACAACCTCGAACACCACTTCCATTAAGGCTCTGTTTCCCTAGTAACCAAATTTGGTAAAGGAGAAATGCTGCCACCTAGTGGCCGTTTCCTGCAAGAGCAGCTTTAAAGTCACAGCTAATGGTCACTTAACATTCACAAGGACTCAGGGCTGTAAAGGACACTTGCCCTAAATATTTGTGCTGAAGTAGGGAATGGACAAAAAATTCAAAACAGGCAAATGTTTCAAGAAGAGATTATGAAGAGTTAAGGTTTACTCACACTCTTTGTAAAAAAAAGGAAAATGGATAAAAGCTCAACCTCAGGGAGTGTTAGACGCATGCAATCTAATCTACAAAAAGTTTCAACTTACACCAGTCGACTGACCATCAGCAAAAAGTCTACAAACAATAAATGCTGAAGGGGTTTTAGAGAACTGTGTACCCTCTGCCTGCTGGTGAGACGTAAAGGGGTAACAGCCAATAATGAGAACAGAAAGGAGCTGCGTTTAAAAGTAAAAATGGAGGTACTATTCAATCCAGCAGGCGCACCATTGGACCTCTCACCTGAGAAGACAATCGAGAAGACACAGGCCGCAAAAGCTGCAGTGCAGCCTTATTCACAATAGCCAAGACAGTGAAGCAATCAAAATGTCCAACAACAGGTAAATGGATAAAGAAGAAGTGGTCCATGTACACAATGGAATATTAGCCATGGAAGACAATGAACCATTGCTCTTTGAGGCACCACAAATGAGTCTGGAGATAATCACGAAAGATGAGGTAAGTTGGAAAGCAAAAGACCTGTGTTCTGTGATAGCACTTATAGGCGTTATCTAATAACTGACACAAATGAACATATTTCCACAGAGAAAGACACTCACAGATTTAGAAAACAAACTATGCTCATCTAAAACGACGGGTGGGGGCAATGGATAAATTAAGATTAGTGTTACTATACGTATACAAACACATATGATATACATATCTCAAAAAGACCAACCATATAGCAAGGGAAGTCTGCGGAACCCTCTGTAACATTTTACATGGGAAGAGGATCTGTACTTGAATAGACATATATAATGTGCAAATGAACCAGATTGTGTACACCTAGGACAAACAATATTCTAAGCTTTACCCCAATTAAAACACTTTTAAAAACCAAGAAGAAATAATGACACATAAACTTATGGGGGTTTCTCCACGCACATTCCAATGTAATTTACAACCTAGGAACACGACTTCCAGAAAGGCTCTGCTGCCCTACTCCCCAGATTTGGGAATGGAGAAATGCTGCCTCCTTGAGGCCACTTCCCACAACAGCAGCTTTAAACCCATTGCTAAAGGTCACTAAATATTCTCCAAACTTGCAGTTCGGGAAATGACACCTGCTCTCTAAAAAAACGCTGGGGTGGAAAATCGACCAAATAACTCAAAAGAGGGCAACCTTCAAAGAAGACAATTTCAAGAGTTATATCGTACTGCCAATTGTCTCCTTTTTTTAACGGAAAAGAAAACGGCGGAGAAAAATGATGAGTTTTACGAATTTTCAAAGACATGCAAACCCAAATTACAAAAACCTATCAGCTCACAGCAGCCAGAAGGGCCATTAGCATCAATGCTGTAAACAATAAATGCTGAAGCGATTGTGGAGAAATGCGTACCCTCGATTCTAAGGGGGACGTGGTAAGAGCCACTAATGAAAACACAAAGAAGGTGCTTTGAAAAGGGAAACACGGTGCTACCAGTCAATCAATCACACCCACTGCTGGGCCTATCACCTGAGAAAATGAGAATCAAAAAGTCACAGGCTGGCAATCCTGCACTCCAACAATATTTACCATAGCCAACACTTGGAAGCAATGAAAATGTCCATCAACCGAGGAATGCACAAAGAAGAAGTGGCCCACGTACACAGTGGAAAATTACTCCAATAAAAAATAAAAATTAAATTTAAAAATCCAACAAAAGTAAGGAGACATCAGCTTGTGTGGGTTTGTCCGGGCACACTCCACTCTAATTTATAACCGAGAAACACCACAGGCCGCCAGGGCTTTTCCCTAGTTCCCAGGGTGGGGAACATAGAAAGGCTGCCGCCCTCTGGCAGTTACCTGCAAAAGCAGTTTTAAAGCCTGTGCTAATGGTCATTTCATAGGAACAAGTACTGCAGAACTGTAAATGAAACCTGCCCTCAAAATGTCTTCAGGGAGGTAACGGCCAAAACATTTCAAAAGGTGACACGTACGTTAAGAGAACACTTTGAAGAACTAAGGGGTAATCACTGCTTGAAAAATAAAAAGGACATGCCTTAAAGCTCAATTTCAACGGATTATGAGGCACATGCGAATTCAACCACAAAGAGGTATCAGCTCACACTTGTCAGAATAACCATGAGCAAGAAAACTACAAACAATAAATGCTGAAGGTGTTGTGGAGAAATGCATACCCTCAACTTCAAGGGGGACGTAAGTTGGAAAGGGCCACGAATGAGAACAGAATGGAGGTGCCTTAAAAAGGTCAACATTGTGCTACCATATGATCCAGCAGGCCCACTCCTCCACCTATAATCTAAGAAGAGAGAATTGGAAAGACACAGGCAGGCAAATCTGCATTGCCCAGTATTACAATAGCCAAGATATGGAAGTAACCAAAAAGACCACCAACAGATGGGTGGGCAAAGAAGAACTCCTCCATGTACAGATGGAATATTCGCTAGTGAAAAAAATGAAACAATGCCATTTGCAGCACCATAGATGAGTCTAGACGTAATCACGCCACGTGTAGTAAGTGAGAAAGCAAAAGGCACATATCCTATCATATCACTTTCAGGAGTTACTTAAAAATTGATACCAATGAAGATATTTCCACAGAGAAAGGCAATCACAGATTCATTAAAAAACTTATGGTTCACCAAATAGAAAGGGATGAGGATTGGATACATTGCCATATTGGGGTTAACAGAGATATACAAACCATGTGAAATATATAACCCCCAAAGACGTACGGAAGACCAGGAGAAGACTACTCAACATTGTGTCATAACCTACATTGGCAAAGGATGCGAGGAAGAATAGATACATGTATATGTGTGAAAGAACCACATCTTGCACACCTAGAACAAACAAACCATTGTAATCAAATTTGCTGGGATAAAAAATAAAAAGTAAATTACAAATACGAACAAGAAGTAATGAGACATAAAGTTAAAGGGCTTTTTCCTGGCACATTCCATTCTAATATACAACCTCGAACACCACTTCCATTAAGGCTCTGTTTCCCTAGTAACCAAATTTGGTACAGGAGAAATGCTGCCACCTAGTGGCCGTTTCCTGCAAGAGCAGCTTTAAAGTCACAGCTAATGGTCACTTAACATTCACAAGGACTCAGGGCTGTAAAGGACACTTGCCCTAAATATTTGTGCTGAAGTAGGGAATGGACAAAAAATTCAAAACAGGCAAATGTTTCAAGAAGAGATTATGAAGAGTTAAGTTTTACTCACACTCTTTGTAAAAAAAAAGGAAAATGGATAAAAGCTCAACCTCAGGGAGTGTTAGACGCATGCAATCTAATCTACAAAAAGTTTCAACTTACACCAGTCGGCTGACCATCAGCAAAAAGTCTACAAACAATAAATGCTGAAGGGGTTTTAGAGAACTGTGTACCCTCTGCCTGCTGGTGAGACGTAAAGGGGTAACAGCCAATAATGAGAACAGAAAGGAGCTGCGTTTAAAAGTAAAAATGGAGGTACTATTCAATCCAGCAGGCGCACCATTGGACCTCTCACCTGAGAAGACAATCGAGAAGACACAGGCCGCAAAAGCTGCAGTGCAGCCTTATTCACAATAGCCAAGACAGTGAAGCAATCAAAATGTCCAACAACAGGTAAATGGATAAAGAAGAAGTGGTCCGTGTACACAATGGAATATTAGCCATGGAAGACAATGAACCATTGTTCTTTGAGGCACCACAAATGAGTCTGGAGATAATCACGAAAGATGAGGTAAGTTGGAAAGCAAAAGACCTGTGTTCTGTGATAGCACTTATAGGTGTTATCTAATAACTGACACAAATGAACATATTTCCACAGAGAAAGACACTCACAGATTTAGAAAACAAACTATGCTCATCTAAAACGACGGGTGGGGGCAATGGATAAATTAAGATTAGTGTTACTATACGTATACAAACACATATGATATACATATCTCAAAAAGACCAACCATATAGCAAGGGAAGTCTGCGGAACCCTCTGTAACATTTTACATGGGAAGAGGATCTGTACTTGAATAGACATATATAATGTGCAAATGAACCAGATTGTGTACACCTAGGACAAACAATATTCTAAGCTTTACCCCAATTAAAACACTTTTAAAAACCAAGAAGAAATAATGACACATAAACTTATGGGGGTTTCTCCACGCACATTCCAATGTAATTTACAACCTAGGAACACGACTTCCAGAAAGGCTCTGCTGCCCTACTCCCCAGATTTGGGAATGGAGAAATGCTGCCTCCTTGAGGCCACTTCCCACAACAGCAGCTTTAAACCCATTGCTAAAGGTCACTAAATATTCTCCAAACTTGCAGTTCGGGAAATGACACCTGCTCTCTAAAAAAACGCTGGGGTGGAAAATCGACCAAATAACTCAAAAGAGGGCAACCTTCAAAGAAGACAATTTCAAGAGTTATATCGTACTGCCAATTGTCTCCTTTTTTTAACGGAAAAGAAAACGGCGGAGAAAAATGATGAGTTTTACGAATTTTCAAAGACATGCAAACCCAAATTACAAAAACCTATCAGCTCACAGCAGCCAGAAGGGCCATTAGCATCAATGCTGTAAACAATAAATGCTGAAGCGATTGTGGAGAAATGCGTACCCTCGATTCTAAGGGGGACGTGGTAGGAGCCACTAATGAAAACACAAAGAAGGTGCTTTGAAAAGGGAAACACGGTGCTACCAGTCAATCAATCACACCCACTGCTGGGCCTATCACCTGAGAAAATGAGAATCAAAAAGTCACAGGCTGGCAATCCTGCACTCCAACAATATTTACCATAGCCAACACTTGGAAGCAATGAAAATGTCCATCAACCGAGGAATGCACAAAGAAGAAGTGGCCCACGTACACAGTGGAAAATTACTCCAATAAAAAATAAAAATTAAATTTAAAAATCCAACAAAAGTAAGGAGACATCAGCTTGTGTGGGTTTGTCCGGGCACACTCCACTCTAATTTATAACCGAGAAACACCACAGGCCGCCAGGGCTTTTCCCTAGTTCCCAGGGTGGGGAACATAGAAAGGCTGCCGCCCTCTGGCAGTTACCTGCAAAAGCAGTTTTAAAGCCTGTGCTAATGGTCATTTCATAGGAACAAGTACTGCAGAACTGTAAATGAAACCTGCCCTCAAAATGTCTTCAGGGAGGTAACGGCCAAAACATTTCAAAAGGTGACACGTACGTTAAGAGAACACTTTGAAGAACTAAGGGGTAATCACTGCTTGAAAAATAAAAAGGACATGCCTTAAAGCTCAATTTCAACGGATTATGAGGCACATGCGAATTCAACCGCAAAGAGGTATCAGCTCACACTTGTCAGAATAACCATGAGCAAGAAAACTACAAACAATAAATGCTGAAGGTGTTGTGGAGAAATGCATACCCTCAACTTCAAGGGGGACGTAAGTTGGAAAGGGCCACGAATGAGAACAGAATGGAGGTGCCTTAAAAAGGTCAACATTGTGCTACCATATGATCCAGCAGGCCCACTCCTCCACCTATAATCTAAGAAGAGAGAATTGGAAAGACACAGGCAGGCAAATCTGCATTGCCCAGTATTACAATAGCCAAGATATGGAAGTAACCAAAAAGACCACCAACAGATGGGTGGGCAAAGAAGAACTCCTCCATGTACAGATGGAATATTCGCTAGTGAAAAAAATGAAACAATGCCATTTGCAGCACCATAGATGAGTCTAGACGTAATCACGCCACGTGTAGTAAGTGAGAAAGCAAAAGGCACATATCCTATCATATCACTTTCAGGAGTTACTTAAAAATTGATACCAATGAAGATATTTCCACAGAGAAAGGCAATCACAGATTCATTAAAAAACTTATGGTTCACCAAATAGAAAGGGATGAGGATTGGATACATTGCCATATTGGGGTTAACAGAGATATACAAACCATGTGAAATATATAACCCCCAAAGACGTACGGAAGACCAGGAGAAGACTACTCAACATTGTGTCATAACCTACATTGGCAAAGGATGCGAGGAAGAATAGATACATGTATATGTGTGAAAGAACCACATCTTGCACACCTAGAACAAACAAACCATTGTAATCAAATTTGCTGGGATAAAAAATAAAAAGTAAATTACAAATATGAACAAGAAGTAATGAGACATAAAGTTAAAGGGCTTTTTCCTGGCACATTCCATTCTAATATACAACCTCGAACACCACTTCCATTAAGGCTCTGTTTCCCTAGTAACCAAATTTGGTAAAGGAGAAATGCTGCCACCTAGTGGCCGTTTCCTGCAAGAGCAGCTTTAAAGTCACAGCTAATGGTCACTTAACATTCACAAGGACTCAGGGCTGTAAAGGACACTTGCCCTAAATATTTGTGCTGAAGTAGGGAATGGACAAAAAATTCAAAACAGGCAAATGTTTCAAGAAGAGATTATGAAGAGTTAAGTTTTACTCACACTCTTTGTAAAAAAAAAGGAAAATGGATAAAAGCTCAACCTCAGGGAGTGTTAGACGCATGCAATCTAATCTACAAAAAGTTTCAACTTACACCAGTCGGCTGACCATCAGCAAAAAGTCTACAAACAATAAATGCTGAAGGGGTTTTAGAGAACTGTGTACCCTCTGCCTGCTGGTGAGACGTAAAGGGGTAACAGCCAATAATGAGAACAGAAAGGAGCTGCGTTTAAAAGTAAAAATGGAGGTACTATTCAATCCAGCAGGCGCACCATTGGACCTCTCACCTGAGAAGACAATCGAGAAGACACAGGCCGCAAAAGCTGCAGTGCAGCCTTATTCACAATAGCCAAGACAGTGAAGCAATCATAATGTCCAACAACAGGTAAATGGATAAAGAAGAAGTGGTCCGTGTACACAATGGAATATTAGCCATGGAAGACAATGAACCATTGTTCTTTGAGGCACCACAAATGAGTCTGGAGATAATCACGAAAGATGAGGTAAGTTGGAAAGCAAAAGACCTGTGTTCTGTGATAGCACTTATAGGTGTTATCTAATAACTGACACAAATGAACATATTTCCACAGAGAAAGACACTCACAGATTTAGAAAACAAACTATGCTCATCTAAAACGACGGGTGGGGGCAATGGATAAATTAAGATTAGTGTTACTATACGTATACAAACACATATGATATACATATCTCAAAAAGACCAACCATATAGCAAGGGAAGTCTGCGGAACCCTCTGTAACATTTTACATGGGAAGAGGATCTGTACTTGAATAGACATATATAATGTGCAAATGAACCAGATTGTGTACACCTAGGACAAACAATATTCTAAGCTTTACCCCAATTAAAACACTTTTAAAAACCAAGAAGAAATAATGACACATAAACTTATGGGGGTTTCTCCACGCACATTCCAATGTAATTTACAACCTAGGAACACGACTTCCAGAAAGGCTCTGCTGCCCTACTCCCCAGATTTGGGAATGGAGAAATGCTGCCTCCTTGAGGCCACTTCCCACAACAGCTGCTTTAAACCCATTGCTAAAGGTCACTAAATATTCTCCAAACTTGCAGTTCGGGAAATGACACCTGCTCTCTAAAAAAACGCTGGGGTGGAAAATCGACCAAATAACTCAAAAGAGGGCAACCTTCAAAGAAGACAATTTCAAGAGTTATATCGTACTGCCAATTGTCTCCTTTTTTTAACGGAAAAGAAAACGGCGGAGAAAAATGATGAGTTTTACGAATTTTCAAAGACATGCAAACCCAAATTACAAAAACCTATCAGCTCACAGCAGCCAGAAGGGCCATTAGCATCAATGCTGTAAACAATAAATGCTGAAGCGATTGTGGAGAAATGCGTACCCTCGATTCTAAGGGGGACGTGGTAAGAGCCACTAATGAAAACACAAAGAAGGTGCTTTGAAAAGGGAAACACGGTGCTACCAGTCAATCAATCACACCCACTGCTGGGCCTATCACCTGAGAAAATGAGAATCAAAAAGTCACAGGCTGGCAATCCTGCACTCCAACAATATTTACCATAGCCAACACTTGGAAGCAATGAAAATGTCCATCAACCGAGGAATCCACAAAGAAGAAGTGGTCCACGTACACAGTGGAAAATTACTCCAATAAAAAATAAAAATTAAATTTAAAAATCCAACAAAAGTAAGGAGACATCAGCTTGTGTGGGTTTGTCCGGGCACACTCCACTCTAATTTATAACCGAGAAATACCACAGGCCGCCAGGGCTTTTCCCTAGTTCCCAGGGTGGGGAACATAGAAAGGCTGCCGCCCTCTGGCAGTTACCTGCAAAAGCAGTTTTAAAGCCTGTGCTAATGGTCATTTCATAGGAACAAGTACTGCAGAACTGTAAATGAAACCTGCCCTCAAAATGTCTTCAGGGAGGTAACGGCCAAAACATTTCAAAAGGTGACACGTACGTTAAGAGAACACTTTGAAGAACTAAGGGGTAATCACTGCTTGAAAAATAAAAAGGACATGCCTTAAAGCTCAATTTCAACGGATTATGAGGCACATGCGAATTCAACCACAAAGAGGTATCAGCTCACACTTGTCAGAATAACCATGAGCAAGAAAACTACAAACAATAAATGCTGAAGGTGTTGTGGAGAAATGCATACCCTCAACTTCAAGGGGGACGTAAGTTGGAAAGGGCCACGAATGAGAACAGAATGGAGGTGCCTTAAAAAGGTCAACATTGTGCTACCATATGATCCAGCAGGCCCACTCCTCCACCTATAATCTAAGAAGAGAGAATTGGAAAGACACAGGCAGGCAAATCTGCATTGCCCAGTATTACAATAGCCAAGATATGGAAGTAACCAAAAAGACCACCAACAGATGGGTGGGCAAAGAAGAACTCCTCCATGTACAGATGGAATATTCGCTAGTGAAAAAAATGAAACAATGCCATTTGCAGCACCATAGATGAGTCTAGACGTAATCACGCCACGTGTAGTAAGTGAGAAAGCAAAAGGCACATATCCTATCATATCACTTTCAGGAGTTACTTAAAAATTGATACCAATGAAGATATTTCCACAGAGAAAGGCAATCACAGATTCATTAAAAAACTTATGGTTCACCAAATAGAAAGGGATGAGGATTGGATACATTGCCATATTGGGGTTAACAGAGATATACAAACCATGTGAAATATATAACCCCCAAAGACGTACGGAAGACCAGGAGAAGACTACTCAACATTGTGTCATAACCTACATTGGCAAAGGATGCGAGGAAGAATAGATACATGTATATGTGTGAAAGAACCACATCTTGCACACCTAGAACAAACAAACCATTGTAATCAAATTTGCTGGGATAAAAAATAAAAAGTAAATTACAAATACGAACAAGAAGTAATGAGACATAAAGTTAAAGGGCTTTCTCCTGGCACATTCCATTCTAATATACAACCTCGAACACCACTTCCATTAAGGCTCTGTTTCCCTATTAACCAAATTTGGTAAAGGAGAAATGCTGCCACCTAGTGGCCGTTTCCTGCAAGAGCAGCTTTAAAGTCACAGCTAATGGTCACTTAACATTCACAAGGACTCAGGGCTGTAAAGGACACTTGCCCTAAATATTTGTGCTGAAGTAGGGAATGGACAAAAAATTCAAAACAGGCAAATGTTTCAAGAAGAGATTATGAAGAGTTAAGTTTTACTCACACTCTTTGTAAAAAAAAGGAAAATGGATAAAAGCTCAACCTCAGGGAGTGTTAGACGCATGCAATCTAATCTACAAAAAGTTGCAACTTACACCAGTCGACTGACCATCAGCAAAAACTCTACAAACAATAAATGCTGAAGGGGTTTAGAGAACTGTGTACCCTCTGCCTGCTGGTGAGCCGTAAAGGGGTAACAGCCAATAATGAGAACAGAAAGGAGCTGCGTTTAAAAGTAAAAATGGAGGTACTATTCAATCCAGCAGGCGCACCATTGGACCTCTCACCTGAGAAGACAAGAATCGAGAAGACACAGGCCGCAAAAGCTGCAGTGCAGCCTTATTCACAATAGCCAAGACAGTGAAGCAATCAAAATGTCCAACAACAGGTAAATGGATAAAGAAGAAGTGGTCCATGTACACAATGGAATATTAGCCATGGAAGACAATGAACCATTGCTCTTTGAGGCACCACAAATGAGTCTGGAGATAATCACGAAAGATGAGGTAAGTTGGAAAGCAAAAGACCTGTGTTCTATGATAGCACTTATAGGCGTTATCTAATAACTGACACAAATGAACATATTTCCACAGAGAAAGACACTCACAGATTTAGAAAACAAACTATGCTCATCTAAAAGGAAAGGTGGGGGGAATGGATAAATTAAGATTAGTGTTACTATACGTATACAAACACATAAGATATACATATCTCAAAAAGACCAACCATATAGCAAGGGAAGTCTGCGGAACCCTCTGTAACATTTTACATGGGAAGAGGATCTGTACTTGAATAGACATATATAATGTACAAATGAACCAGATTGTGTACACCTAGGACAAACAATATTCTAAGCTTTACCCCAATTAAAACACTTTTAAAAACCAAGAAGAAATAATGACACATAAACTTATGGGGGTTTCTCCACGCACATTCCAATGTAATTTACAACCTAGGAACACGACTTCCAGAAAGGCTCTGCTGCCCTACTCCCCAGATTTGGGAATGGAGAAATGCTGCCTCCTTGAGGCCACTTCCCACAACAGCAGCTTTAAACCCATTGCTAAAGGTCACTAAATATTCACCAAACTTGCAGTTCGGGAAATGACACCTGCTCTCTAAAAAAACGCTGGGGTGGAAAATCGACCAAATAACTCAAAAGAGGGCAACCTTCAAAGAAGACAATTTCAAGAGTTATATCGTACTGCCAATTGTTTCCTTTTTTTAACGGAAAAGAAAACGGCGGAGAAAAATGATGAGTTTTACGAATTTTCAAAGACATGCAAACCCAAATTACAAAAACCTATCAGCTCACAGCAGCCAGAAGGGCCATTAGCATCAATGCTGTAAACAATAAATGCTGAAGCGATTGTGGAGAAATGCGTACCCTCGATTCTAAGGGGGACGTGGTAGGAGCCACTAATGAAAACACAAAGAAGGTGCTTTGAAAAGGGAAACACGGTGCTACCAGTCAATCAATCACACCCACTGCTGGGCCTATCACCTGAGAAAATGAGAATCAAAAAGTCACAGGCTGGCAATCCTGCACTCCAACAATATTTACCATAGCCAACACTTGGAAGCAATGAAAATGTCCATCAACCGAGGAATGCACAAAGAAGAAGTGGCCCACGTACACAGTGGAAAATTACTCCAATAAAAAATAAAAATTAAATTTAAAAATCCAACAAAAGTAAGGAGACATCAGCTTGTGTGGGTTTGTCCGGGCACACTCCACTCTAATTTATAACCGAGAAACACCACAGGCCGCCAGGGCTTTTCCCTAGTTCCCAGGGTGGGGAACATAGAAAGGCTGCCGCCCTCTGGCAGTTACCTGCAAAAGCAGTTTTAAAGCCTGTGCTAATGGTCATTTCATAGGAACAAGTACTGCAGAACTGTAAATGAAACCTGCCCTCAAAATGTCTTCAGGGAGGTAACGGCCAAAACATTTCAAAAGGTGACACGTACGTTAAGAGAACACTTTGAAGAACTAAGGGGTAATCACTGCTTGAAAAATAAAAAGGACATGCCTTAAAGCTCAATTTCAACGGATTATGAGGCACATGCGAATTCAACCACAAAGAGGTATCAGCTCACACTTGTCAGAATAACCATGAGCAAGAAAACTACAAACAATAAATGCTGAAGGTGTTGTGGAGAAATGCATACCCTCAACTTCAAGGGGGACGTAAGTTGGAAAGGGCCACGAATGAGAACAGAATGGAGGTGCCTTAAAAAGGTCAACATTGTGCTACCATATGATCCAGCAGGCCCACTCCTCCACCTATAATCTAAGAAGAGAGAATTGGAAAGACACAGGCAGGCAAATCTGCATTGCCCAGTATTACAATAGCCAAGATATGGAAGTAACCAAAAAGACCACCAACAGATGGGTGGGCAAAGAAGAACTCCTCCATGTACAGATGGAATATTCGCTAGTGAAAAAAATGAAACAATGCCATTTGCAGCACCATAGATGAGTCTAGACGTAATCACGCCACGTGTAGTAAGTGAGAAAGCAAAAGGCACATATCCTATCATATCACTTTCAGGAGTTACTTAAAAATTGATACCAATGAAGATATTTCCACAGAGAAAGGCAATCACAGATTCATTAAAAAACTTATGGTTCACCAAATAGAAAGGGATGAGGATTGGATACATTGCCATATTGGGGTTAACAGAGATATACAAACCATGTGAAATATATAACCCCCAAAGACGTACGGAAGACCAGGAGAAGACTACTCAACATTGTGTCATAACCTACATTGGCAAAGGATGCGAGGAAGAATAGATACATGTATATGTGTGAAAGAACCACATCTTGCACACCTAGAACAAACAAACCATTGTAATCAAATTTGCTGGGATAAAAAATAAAAAGTAAATTACAAATATGAACAAGAAGTAATGAGACATAAAGTTAAAGGGCTTTTTCCTGGCACATTCCATTCTAATATACAACCTCGAACACCACTTCCATTAAGGCTCTGTTTCCCTAGTAACCAAATTTGGTAAAGGAGAAATGCTGCCACCTAGTGGCCGTTTCCTGCAAGAGCAGCTTTAAAGTCACAGCTAATGGTCACTTAACATTCACAAGGACTCAGGGCTGTAAAGGACACTTGCCCTAAATATTTGTGCTGAAGTAGGGAATGGACAAAAAATTCAAAACAGGCAAATGTTTCAAGAAGAGATTATGAAGAGTTAAGGTTTACTCACACTCTTTGTAAAAAAAAGGAAAATGGATAAAAGCTCAACCTCAGGGAGTGTTAGACGCATGCAATCTAATCTACAAAAAGTTTCAACTTACACCAGTCGACTGACCATCAGCAAAAAGTCTACAAACAATAAATGCTGAAGGGGTTTTAGAGAACTGTGTACCCTCTGCCTGCTGGTGAGACGTAAAGGGGTAACAGCCAATAATGAGAACAGAAAGGAGCTGCGTTTAAAAGTAAAAATGGAGGTACTATTCAATCCAGCAGGCGCACCATTGGACCTCTCACCTGAGAAGACAATCGAGAAGACACAGGCCGCAAAAGCTGCAGTGCAGCCTTATTCACAATAGCCAAGACAGTGAAGCAATCAAAATGTCCAACAACAGGTAAATGGATAAAGAAGAAGTGGTCCATGTACACAATGGAATATTAGCCATGGAAGACAATGAACCATTGCTCTTTGAGGCACCACAAATGAGTCTGGAGATAATCACGAAAGATGAGGTAAGTTGGAAAGCAAAAGACCTGTGTTCTATGATAGCACTTATAGGCGTTATCTAATAACTGACACAAATGAACATATTTCCACAGAGAAAGACACTCACAGATTTAGAAAACAAACTATGCTCATCTAAAACGACGGGTGGGGGCAATGGATAAATTAAGATTAGTGTTACTATACGTGTACAAACACATATGATATACATATCTCAAAAAGACCAACCATATAGCAAGGGAAGTCTGCGGAACCCTCTGTAACATTTTACATGGGAAGAGGATCTGTACTTGAATAGACATATATAATGTGCAAATGAACCAGATTGTGTACACCTAGGACAAACAATATTCTAAGCTTTACCCCAATTAAAACACTTTTAAAAACCAAGAAGAAATAATGACACATAAACTTATGGGGGTTTGTCCACGCACATTCCAATGTAATTTACAACCTAGGAACACGACTTCCAGAAAGGCTCTGCTGCCCTACTCCCCAGATTTGGGAATGGAGAAATGCTGCCTCCTTGAGGCCACTTCCCACAACAGCAGCTTTAAACCCATTGCTAAAGGTCACTAAATATTCTCCAAACTTGCAGTTCGGGAAATGACACCTGCTCTCTAAAAAAACGCTGGGGTGGAAAATCGACCAAATAACTCAAAAGAGGGCAACCTTCAAAGAAGACAATTTCAAGAGTTATATCGTACTGCCAATTGTCTCCTTTTTTTAACGGAAAAGAAAACGGCGGAGAAAAATGATGAGTTTTACGAATTTTCAAAGACATGCAAACCCAAATTACAAAAACCTATCAGCTCACAGCAGCCAGAAGGGCCATTAGCATCAAAGCTGTAAACAATAAATGCTGAAGCGATTGTGGAGAAATGCGTACCCTCGATTCTAAGGGGGACGTGGTAGGAGCCACTAATGAAAACACAAAGAAGGTGCTTTGAAAAGGGAAACACGGTGCTACCAGTCAATCAATCACACCCACTGCTGGGCCTATCACCTGAGAAAATGAGAATCAAAAAGTCACAGGCTGGCAATCCTGCACTCCAACAATATTTACCATAGCCAACACTTGGAAGCAATGAAAATGTCCATCAACCGAGGAATGCACAAAGAAGAAGTGGCCCACGTACACAGTGGAAAATTACTCCAATAAAAAATAAAAATTAAATTTAAAAATCCAACAAAAGTAAGGAGACATCAGCTTGTGTGGGTTTGTCCGGGCACACTCCACTCTAATTTATAACCGAGAAACACCACAGGCCGCCAGGGCTTTTCCCTAGTTCCCAGGGTGGGGAACATAGAAAGGCTGCCGCCCTCTGGCAGTTACCTGCAAAAGCAGTTTTAAAGCCTGTGCTAATGGTCATTTCATAGGAACAAGTACTGCAGAACTGTAAATGAAACCTGCCCTCAAAATGTCTTCAGGGAGGTAACGGCCAAAACATTTCAAAAGGTGACACGTACGTTAAGAGAACACTTTGAAGAACTAAGGGGTAATCACTGCTTGAAAAATAAAAAGGACATGCCTTAAAGCTCAATTTCAACGGATTATGAGGCACATGCGAATTCAAGCACAAAGAGGTATCAGCTAACACTTGTCAGAATAACCATGAGCAAGAAAACTACAAACAATAAATGCTGAAGGTGTTGTGGAGAAATGCATACCCTCAACTTCAAGGGGGACGTAAGTTGGAAAGGGCCACGAATGAGAACAGAATGGAGGTGCCTTAAAAAGGTCAACATTGTGCTACCATATGATCCAGCAGGCCCACTCCTCCACCTATAATCTAAGAAGAGAGAATTGGAAAGACACAGGCAGGCAAATCTGCATTGCCCAGTATTACAATAGCCAAGATATGGAAGTAACCAAAAAGACCACCAACAGATGGGTGGGCAAAGAAGAACTCCTCCATGTACAGATGGAATATTCGCTAGTGAAAAAAATGAAACAATGCCATTTGCAGCACCATAGATGAGTCTAGACGTAATCACGCCACGTGTAGTAAGTGAGAAAGCAAAAGGCACATATCCTATCATATCACTTTCAGGAGTTACTTAAAAATTGATACCAATGAAGATATTTCCACAGAGAAAGGCAATCACAGATTCATTAAAAAACTTATGGTTCACCAAATAGAAAGGGATGAGGATTGGATACATTGCCATATTGGGGTTAACAGAGATATACAAACCATGTGAAATATATAACCCCCAAAGACGTACGGAAGACCAGGAGAAGACTACTCAACATTGTGTCATAACCTACATTGGCAAAGGATGCGAGGAAGAATAGATACATGTATATGTGTGAAAGAACCACATCTTGCACACCTAGAACAAACAAACCATTGTAATCAAATTTGCTGGGATAAAAAATAAAAAGTAAATTACAAATATGAACAAGAAGTAATGAGACATAAAGTTAAAGGGCTTTTTCCTGGCACATTCCATTCTAATATACAACCTCGAACACCACTTCCATTAAGGCTCTGTTTCCCTAGTAACCAAATTTGGTAAAGGAGAAATGCTGCCACCTAGTGGCCGTTTCCTGCAAGAGCAGCTTTAAAGTCACAGCTAATGGTCACTTAACATTCACAAGGACTCAGGGCTGTAAAGGACACTTGCCCTAAATATTTGTGCTGAAGTAGGGAATGGACAAAAAATTCAAAACAGGCAAATGTTTCAAGAAGAGATTATGAAGAGTTAAGGTTTACTCACACTCTTTGTAAAAAAAAGGAAAATGGATAAAAGCTCAACCTCAGGGAGTGTTAGACGCATGCAATCTAATCTACAAAAAGTTTCAACTTACACCAGTCGACTGACCATCAGCAAAAAGTCTACAAACAATAAATGCTGAAGGGGTTTTAGAGAACTGTGTACCCTCTGCCTGCTGGTGAGACGTAAAGGGGTAACAGCCAATAATGAGAACAGAAAGGAGCTGCGTTTAAAAGTAAAAATGGAGGTACTATTCAATCCAGCAGGCGCACCATTGGACCTCTCACCTGAGAAGACAATCGAGAAGACACAGGCCGCAAAAGCTGCAGTGCAGCCTTATTCACAATAGCCAAGACAGTGAAGCAATCAAAATGTCCAACAACAGGTAAATGGATAAAGAAGAAGTGGTCCATGTACACAATGGAATATTAGCCATGGAAGACAATGAACCATTGCTCTTTGAGGCACCACAAATGAGTCTGGAGATAATCACGAAAGATGAGGTAAGTTGGAAAGCAAAAGACCTGTGTTCTGTGATAGCACTTATAGGCGTTATCTAATAACTGACACAAATGAACATATTTCCACAGAGAAAGACACTCACAGATTTAGAAAACAAACTATGCTCATCTAAAACGACGGGTGGGGGCAATGGATAAATTAAGATTAGTGTTACTATACGTATACAAACACATATGATATACATATCTCAAAAAGACCAACCATATAGCAAGGGAAGTCTGCGGAACCCTCTGTAACATTTTACATGGGAAGAGGATCTGTACTTGAATAGACATATATAATGTGCAAATGAACCAGATTGTGTACACCTAGGACAAACAATATTCTAAGCTTTACCCCAATTAAAACACTTTTAAAAACCAAGAAGAAATAATGACACATAAACTTATGGGGGTTTCTCCACGCACATTCCAATGTAATTTACAACCTAGGAACACGACTTCCAGAAAGGCTCTGCTGCCCTACTCCCCAGATTTGGGAATGGAGAAATGCTGCCTCCTTGAGGCCACTTCCCACAACAGCAGCTTTAAACCCATTGCTAAAGGTCACTAAATATTCTCCAAACTTGCAGTTCGGGAAATGACACCTGCTCTCTAAAAAAACGCTGGGGTGGAAAATCGACCAAATAACTCAAAAGAGGGCAACCTTCAAAGAAGACAATTTCAAGAGTTATATCGTACTGCCAATTGTCTCCTTTTTTTAACGGAAAAGAAAACGGCGGAGAAAAATGATGAGTTTTACGAATTTTCAAAGACATGCAAACCCAAATTACAAAAACCTATCAGCTCACAGCAGCCAGAAGGGCCATTAGCATCAATGCTGTAAACAATAAATGCTGAAGCGATTGTGGAGAAATGCGTACCCTCGATTCTAAGGGGGACGTGGTAAGAGCCACTAATGAAAACACAAAGAAGGTGCTTTGAAAAGGGAAACACGGTGCTACCAGTCAATCAATCACACCCACTGCTGGGCCTATCACCTGAGAAAATGAGAATCAAAAAGTCACAGGCTGGCAATCCTGCACTCCAACAATATTTACCATAGCCAACACTTGGAAGCAATGAAAATGTCCATCAACCGAGGACTGCACAAAGAAGAAGTGGTCCACGTACACAGTGGAAAATTACTCCAATAAAAAATAAAAATTAAATTTAAAAATCCAACAAAAGTAAGGAGACATCAGCTTGTGTGGGTTTGTCCGGGCACACTCCACTCTAATTTATAACCGAGAAACACCACAGGCCGCCAGGGCTTTTCCCTAGTTCCCAGGGTGGGGAACATAGAAAGGCTGCCGCCCTCTGGCAGTTACCTGCAAAAGCAGTTTTAAAGCCTGTGCTAATGGTCATTTCATAGGAACAAGTACTGCAGAACTGTAAATGAAACCTGCCCTCAAAATGTCTTCAGGGAGGTAACGGCCAAAACATTTCAAAAGGTGACACGTACGTTAAGAGAACACTTTGAAGAACTAAGGGGTAATCACTGCTTGAAAAATAAAAAGGACATGCCTTAAAGCTCAATTTCAACGGATTATGAGGCACATGCGAATTCAACCACAAAGAGGTATCAGCTCACACTTGTCAGAATAACCATGAGCAAGAAAACTACAAACAATAAATGCTGAAGGTGTTGTGGAGAAATGCATACCCTCAACTTCAAGGGGGACGTAAGTTGGAAAGGGCCACGAATGAGAACAGAATGGAGGTGCCTTAAAAAGGTCAACATTGTGCTACCATATGATCCAGCAGGCCCACTCCTCCACCTATAATCTAAGAAGAGAGAATTGGAAAGACACAGGCAGGCAAATCTGCATTGCCCAGTATTACAATAGCCAAGATATGGAAGTAACCAAAAAGACCACCAACAGATGGGTGGGCAAAGAAGAACTCCTCCATGTACAGATGGAATATTCGCTAGTGAAAAAAATGAAACAATGCCATTTGCAGCACCATAGATGAGTCTAGACGTAATCACGCCACGTGTAGTAAGTGAGAAAGCAAAAGGCACATATCCTATCATATCACTTTCAGGAGTTACTTAAAAATTGATACCAATGAAGATATTTCCACAGAGAAAGGCAATCACAGATTCATTAAAAAACTTATGGTTCACCAAATAGAAAGGGATGAGGATTGGATACATTGCCATATTGGGGTTAACAGAGATATACAAACCATGTGAAATATATAACCCCCAAAGACGTACGGAAGACCAGGAGAAGACTACTCAACATTGTGTCATAACCTACATTGGCAAAGGATGCGAGGAAGAATAGATACATGTATATGTGTGAAAGAACCACATCTTGCACACCTAGAACAAACAAACCATTGTAATCAAATTTGCTGGGATAAAAAATAAAAAGTAAATTACAAATATGAACAAGAAGTAATGAGACATAAAGTTAAAGGGCTTTTTCCTGGCACATTCCATTCTAATATACAACCTCGAACACCACTTCCATTAAGGCTCTGTTTCCCTAGTAACCAAATTTGGTAAAGGAGAAATGCTGCCACCTAGTGGCCGTTTCCTGCAAGAGCAGCTTTAAAGTCACAGCTAATGGTCACTTAACATTCACAAGGACTCAGGGCTGTAAAGGACACTTGCCCTAAATATTTGTGCTGAAGTAGGGAATGGACAAAAAATTCAAAACAGGCAAATGTTTCAAGAAGAGATTATGAAGAGTTAAGGTTTACTCACACTCTTTGTAAAAAAAAGGAAAATGGATAAAAGCTCAACCTCAGGGAGTGTTAGACGCATGCAATCTAATCTACAAAAAGTTTCAACTTACACCAGTCGGCTGACCATCAGCAAAAAGTCTACAAACAATAAATGCTGAAGGGGTTTTAGAGAACTGTGTACCCTCTGCCTGCTGGTGAGACGTAAAGGGGTAACAGCCAATAATGAGAACAGAAGGGAGCTGCGTTTAAAAGTAAAAATGGAGGTACTATTCAATCCAGCAGGCGCACCATTGGACCTCTCACCTGAGAAGACAATCGAGAAGACACAGGCCGCAAAAGCTGCAGTGCAGCCTTATTCACAATAGCCAAGACAGTGAAGCAATCAAAATGTCCAACAACAGGTAAATGGATAAAGAAGAAGTGGTCCATGTACACAATGGAATATTAGCCATGGAAGACAATGAACCATTGCTCTTTGAGGCACCACAAATGAGTCTGGAGATAATCACGAAAGATGAGGTAAGTTGGAAAGCAAAAGACCTGTGTTCTATGATAGCACTTATAGGCGTTATCTAATAACTGACACAAATGAACATATTTCCACAGAGAAAGACACTCACAGATTTAGAAAACAAACTATGCTCATCTAAAACGACAGGTGGGGGGAATGGATAAATTAAGATTAGTGTTACTATACGTATACAAACACATATGATATACATATCTCAAAAAGACCAACCATATAGCAAGGGAAGTCTGCGGAACCCTCTGTAACATTTTACATGGGAAGAGGATCTGTACTTGAATAGACATATATAATGTGCAAATGAACCAGATTGTGTACACCTAGGACAAACAATATTCTAAGCTTTACCCCAATTAAAACACTTTTAAAAACCAAGAAGAAATAATGACACATAAACTTATGGGGGTTTCTCCACGCACATTCCAATGTAATTTACAACCTAGGAACACGACTTCCAGAAAGGCTCTGCTGCCCTACTCCCCAGATTTGGGAATGGAGAAATGCTGCCTCCTTGAGGCCACTTCCCACAACAGCAGCTTTAAACCCATTGCTAAAGGTCACTAAATATTCTCCAAACTTGCAGTTCGGGAAATGACACCTGCTCTCTAAAAAAACGCTGGGGTGGAAAATCGACCAAATAACTCAAAAGAGGGCAACCTTCAAAGAAGACAATTTCAAGAGTTATATCGTACTGCCAATTGTCTCCTTTTTTTAACGGAAAAGAAAACGGCGGAGAAAAATGATGAGTTTTACGAATTTTCAAAGACATGCAAACCCAAATTACAAAAACCTATCAGCTCACAGCAGCCAGAAGGGCCATTAGCATCAATGCTGTAAACAATAAATGCTGAAGCGATTGTGGAGAAATGCGTACCCTCGATTCTAAGGGGGACGTGGTAAGAGCCACTAATGAAAACACAAAGAAGGTGCTTTGAAAAGGGAAACACGGTGCTACCAGTCAATCAATCACACCCACTGCTGGGCCTATCACCTGAGAAAATGAGAATCAAAAAGTCACAGGCTGGCAATCCTGCACTCCAACAATATTTACCATAGCCAACACTTGGAAGCAATGAAAATGTCCATCAACCGAGGAATCCACAAAGAAGAAGTGGTCCACGTACACACTGGAAAATTACTCCAATAAAAAATAAAAATTAAATTTAAAAATCCAACAAAAGTAAGGAGACATCAGCTTGTGTGGGTTTGTCCGGGCACACTCCACTCTAATTTATAACCGAGAAATACCACAGGCCGCCAGGGCTTTTCCCTAGTTCCCAGGGTGGGGAACATAGAAAGGCTGCCGCCCTCTGGCAGTTACCTGCAAAAGCAGTTTTAAAGCCTGTGCTAATGGTCATTTCATAGGAACAAGTACTGCAGAACTGTAAATGAAACCTGCCCTCAAAATGTCTTCAGGGAGGTAACGGCCAAAACATTTCAAAAGGTGACACGTACGTTAAGAGAACACTTTGAAGAACTAAGGGGTAATCACTGCTTGAAAAATAAAAAGGACATGCCTTAAAGCTCAATTTCAACGGATTATGAGGCACATGCGAATTCAACCACAAAGAGGTATCAGCTCACACTTGTCAGAATAACCATGAGCAAGAAAACTACAAACAATAAATGCTGAAGGTGTTGTGGAGAAATGCATACCCTCAACTTCAAGGGGGACGTAAGTTGGAAAGGGCCACGAATGAGAACAGAATGGAGGTGCCTTAAAAAGGTAAACATTGTGCTACCATATGATCCAGCAGGCCCACTCCTCCACCTATAATCTAAGAAGAGAGAATTGGAAAGACACAGGCAGGCAAATCTGCATTGCCCAGTATTACAATAGCCAAGATATGGAAGTAACCAAAAAGACCACCAACAGATGGGTGGACAAAGAAGAACTCCTCCATGTACAGATGGAATATTCGCTAGTGAAAAAAATGAAACAATGTCATTTGCAGCACCATAGATGAGTCTAGACGTAATCACGCCACGTGTACTAAGTGAGAAAGCAAAAGGCACATATCCTATCATATCACTTTCAGGAGTTACTTAAAAATTGATACCAATGAAGATATTTCCACAGAGAAAGGCAATCACAGATTCATTAAAAAACTTATGGTTCACCAAATAGAAAGGGATGAGGATTGGATACATTGCCATATTGGGGTTAACAGAGATATACAAACCATGTGAAATATATAACCCCCAAAGACGTACGGAAGACCAGGAGAAGACTACTCAACATTGTGTCATAA
Organism: Balaenoptera borealis; assembly: GCF_965194805.1. Lineage (NCBI taxonomy): Eukaryota > Metazoa > Chordata > Mammalia > Artiodactyla > Balaenopteridae > Balaenoptera > Balaenoptera borealis. The sequence continues at coordinate 276,227 of NW_028123543.1, forward strand.
CCTACATTGGCAAAGGATGCGAGGAAGAATAGATACATGTATATGTGTGAAAGAACCACATCTTGCACACCTAGAACAAACAAACCATTGTAATCAAATTTGCTGGGATAAAAAATAAAAAGTAAATTACAAATATGAACAAGAAGTAATGAGACATAAAGTTAAAGGGCTTTTTCCTGGCACATTCCATTCTAATATACAACCTCGAACACCACTTCCATTAAGGCTCTGTTTCCCTAGTAACCAAATTTGGTAAAGGAGAAATGCTGCCACCTAGTGGCCGTTTCCTGCAAGAGCAGCTTTAAAGTCACAGCTAATGGTCACTTAACATTCACAAGGACTCAGGGCTGTAAAGGACACTTGCCCTAAATATTTGTGCTGAAGTAGGGAATGGACAAAAAATTCAAAACAGGCAAATGTTTCAAGAAGAGATTATGAAGAGTTAAGGTTTACTCACACTCTTTCTAAAAAAAGGAAAATGGATAAAAGCTCAACCTCAGGGAGTGTTAGACGCATGCAATCTAATCTACAAAAAGTTTCAACTTACACCAGTCGGCTGACCATCAGCAAAAAGTCTACAAACAATAAATGCTGAAGGGGTTTTAGAGAACTGTGTACCCTCTGCCTGCTGGTGAGACGTAAAGGGGTAACAGCCAATAATGAGAACAGAAGGGAGCTGCGTTTAAAAGTAAAAATGGAGGTACTATTCAATCCAGCAGGCGCACCATTGGACCTCTCACCTGAGAAGACAATCGAGAAGACACAGGCCGCAAAAGCTGCAGTGCAGCCTTATTCACAATAGCCAAGACAGTGAAGCAATCAAAATGTCCAACAACAGGTAAATGGATAAAGAAGAAGTGGTCCATGTACACAATGGAATATTAGCCATGGAAGACAATGAACCATTGCTCTTTGAGGCACCACAAATGAGTCTGGAGATAATCACGAAAGATGAGGTAAGTTGGAAAGCAAAAGACCTGTGTTCTATGATAGCACTTATAGGCGTTATCTAATAACTGACACAAATGAACATATTTCCACAGAGAAAGACACTCACAGATTTAGAAAACAAACTATGCTCATCTAAAACGACAGGTGGGGGGAATGGATAAATTAAGATTAGTGTTACTATACGTATACAAACACATATGATATACATATCTCAAAAAGACCAACCATATAGCAAGGGAAGTCTGCGGAACCCTCTGTAACATTTTACATGGGAAGAGGATCTGTACTTGAATAGACATATATAATGTGCAAATGAACCAGATTGTGTACACCTAGGACAAACAATATTCTAAGCTTTACCCCAATTAAAACACTTTTAAAAACCAAGAAGAAATAATGACACATAAACTTATGGGGGTTTCTCCACGCACATTCCAATGTAATTTACAACCTAGGAACACGACTTCCAGAAAGGCTCTGCTGCCCTACTCCCCAGATTTGGGAATGGAGAAATGCTGCCTCCTTGAGGCCACTTCCCACAACAGCAGCTTTAAACCCATTGCTAAAGGTCACTAAATATTCTCCAAACTTGCAGTTCGGGAAATGACACCTGCTCTCTAAAAAAACGCTGGGGTGGAAAATCGACCAAATAACTCAAAAGAGGGCAACCTTCAAAGAAGACAATTTCAAGAGTTATATCGTACTGCCAATTGTCTCCTTTTTTTAACGGAAAAGAAAACGGCGGAGAAAAATGATGAGTTTTACGAATTTTCAAAGACATGCAAACCCAAATTACAAAAACCTATCAGCTCACAGCAGCCAGAAGGGCCATTAGCATCAAAGCTGTAAACAATAAATGCTGAAGCGATTGTGGAGAAATGCGTACCCTCGATTCTAAGGGGGACGTGGTAGGAGCCACTAATGAAAACACAAAGAAGGTGCTTTGAAAAGGGAAACACGGTGCTACCAGTCAATCAATCACACCCACTGCTGGGCCTATCACCTGAGAAAATGAGAATCAAAAAGTCACAGGCTGGCAATCCTGCACTCCAACAATATTTACCATAGCCAACACTTGGAAGCAATGAAAATGTCCATCAACCGAGGAATGCACAAAGAAGAAGTGGCCCACGTACACAGTGGAAAATTACTCCAATAAAAAATAAAAATTAAATTTAAAAATCCAACAAAAGTAAGGAGACATCAGCTTGTGTGGGTTTGTCCGGGCACACTCCACTCTAATTTATAACCGAGAAATACCACAGGCCGCCAGGGCTTTTCCCTAGTTCCCAGGGTGGGGAACATAGAAAGGCTGCCGCCCTCTGGCAGTTACCTGCAAAAGCAGTTTTAAAGCCTGTGCTAATGGTCATTTCATAGGAACAAGTACTGCAGAACTGTAAATGAAACCTGCCCTCAAAATGTCTTCAGGGAGGTAACGGCCAAAACATTTCAAAAGGTGACACGTACGTTAAGAGAACACTTTGAAGAACTAAGGGGTAATCACTGCTTGAAAAATAAAAAGGACATGCCTTAAAGCTCAATTTCAACGGATTATGAGGCACATGCGAATTCAACCACAAAGAGGTATCAGCTCACACTTGTCAGAATAATCATGAGCAAGAAAACTACAAACAATAAATGCTGAAGGTGTTGTGGAGAAATGCATACCCTCAACTTCAAGGGGGACGTAAGTTGGAAAGGGCCACGAATGAGAACAGAATGGAGGTGCCTTAAAAAGGTCAACATTGTGCTACCATATGATCCAGCAGGCCCACTCCTCCACCTATAATCTAAGAAGAGAGAATTGGAAAGACACAGGCAGGCAAATCTGCATTGCCCAGTATTACAATAGCCAAGATATGGAAGTAACCAAAAAGACCACCAACAGATGGGTGGGCAAAGAAGAACTCCTCCATGTACAGATGGAATATTCGCTAGTGAAAAAAATGAAACAATGCCATTTGCAGCACCATAGATGAGTCTAGACGTAATCACGCCACGTGTAGTAAGTGAGAAAGCAAAAGGCACATATCCTATCATATCACTTTCAGGAGTTACTTAAAAATTGATACCAATGAAGATATTTCCACAGAGAAAGGCAATCACAGATTCATTAAAAAACTTATGGTTCACCAAATAGAAAGGGATGAGGATTGGATACATTGCCATATTGGGGTTAACAGAGATATACAAACCATGTGAAATATATAACCCCCAAAGACGTACGGAAGACCAGGAGAAGACTACTCAACATTGTGTCATAACCTACATTGGCAAAGGATGCGAGGAAGAATAGATACATGTATATGTGTGAAAGAACCACATCTTGCACACCTAGAACAAACAAACCATTGTAATCAAATTTGCTGGGATAAAAAATAAAAAGTAAATTACAAATATGAACAAGAAGTAATGAGACATAAAGTTAAAGGGCTTTTTCCTGGCACATTCCATTCTAATATACAACCTCGAACACCACTTCCATTAAGGCTCTGTTTCCCTAGTAACCAAATTTGGTAAAGGAGAAATGCTGCCACCTAGTGGCCGTTTCCTGCAAGAGCAGCTTTAAAGTCACAGCTAATGGTCACTTAACATTCACAAGGACTCAGGGCTGTAAAGGACACTTGCCCTAAATATTTGTGCTGAAGTAGGGAATGGACAAAAAATTCAAAACAGGCAAATGTTTCAAGAAGAGATTATGAAGAGTTAAGGTTTACTCACACTCTTTGTAAAAAAAAGGAAAATGGATAAAAGCTCAACCTCAGGGAGTGTTAGACGCATGCAATCTAATCTACAAAAAGTTTCAACTTACACCAGTCGACTGACCATCAGCAAAAAGTCTACAAACAATAAATGCTGAAGGGGTTTTAGAGAACTGTGTACCCTCTGCCTGCTGGTGAGACGTAAAGGGGTAACAGCCAATAATGAGAACAGAAAGGAGCTGCGTTTAAAAGTAAAAATGGAGGTACTATTCAATCCAGCAGGCGCACCATTGGACCTCTCACCTGAGAAGACAATCGAGAAGACACAGGCCGCAAAAGCTGCAGTGCAGCCTTATTCACAATAGCCAAGACAGTGAAGCAATCAAAATGTCCAACAACAGGTAAATGGATAAAGAAGAAGTGGTCCATGTACACAATGGAATATTAGCCATGGAAGACAATGAACCATTGCTCTTTGAGGCACCACAAATGAGTCTGGAGATAATCACGAAAGATGAGGTAAGTTGGAAAGCAAAAGACCTGTGTTCTGTGATAGCACTTATAGGCGTTATCTAATAACTGACACAAATGAACATATTTCCACAGAGAAAGACACTCACAGATTTAGAAAACAAACTATGCTCATCTAAAACGACGGGTGGGGGCAATGGATAAATTAAGATTAGTGTTACTATACGTATACAAACACATATGATATACATATCTCAAAAAGACCAACCATATAGCAAGGGAAGTCTGCGGAACCCTCTGTAACATTTTACATGGGAAGAGGATCTGTACTTGAATAGACATATATAATGTGCAAATGAACCAGATTGTGTACACCTAGGACAAACAATATTCTAAGCTTTACCCCAATTAAAACACTTTTAAAAACCAAGAAGAAATAATGACACATAAACTTATGGGGGTTTCTCCACGCACATTCCAATGTAATTTACAACCTAGGAACACGACTTCCAGAAAGGCTCTGCTGCCCTACTCCCCAGATTTGGGAATGGAGAAATGCTGCCTCCTTGAGGCCACTTCCCACAACAGCAGCTTTAAACCCATTGCTAAAGGTCACTAAATATTCTCCAAACTTGCAGTTCGGGAAATGACACCTGCTCTCTAAAAAAACGCTGGGGTGGAAAATCGACCAAATAACTCAAAAGAGGGCAACCTTCAAAGAAGACAATTTCAAGAGTTATATCGTACTGCCAATTGTCTCCTTTTTTTAACGGAAAAGAAAACAGCGGAGAAAAATGATGAGTTTTACGAATTTTCAAAGACATGCAAACCCAAATTACAAAAACCTATCAGCTCACAGCAGCCAGAAGGGCCATTAGCATCAATGCTGTAAACAATAAATGCTGAAGCGATTGTGGAGAAATGCGTACCCTCGATTCTAAGGGGGACGTGGTAAGAGCCACTAATGAAAACACAAAGAAGGTGCTTTGAAAAGGGAAACACGGTGCTACCAGTCAATCAATCACACCCACTGCTGGGCCTATCACCTGAGAAAATGAGAATCAAAAAGTCACAGGCTGGCAATCCTGCACTCCAACAATATTTACCATAGCCAACACTTGGAAGCAATGAAAATGTCCATCAACCGAGGAATCCACAAAGAAGAAGTGGTCCACGTACACAGTGGAAAATTACTCCAATAAAAAATAAAAATTAAATTTAAAAATCCAACAAAAGTAAGGAGACATCAGCTTGTGTGGGTTTGTCCGGGCACACTCCACTCTAATTTATAACCGAGAAACACCACAGGCCGCCAGGGCTTTTCCCTAGTTCCCAGGGTGGGGAACATAGAAAGGCTGCCGCCCTCTGGCAGTTACCTGCAAAAGCAGTTTTAAAGCCTGTGCTAATGGTCATTTCATAGGAACAAGTACTGCAGAACTGTAAATGAAACCTGCCCTCAAAATGTCTTCAGGGAGGTAACGGCCAAAACATTTCAAAAGGTGACACGTACGTTAAGAGAACACTTTGAAGAACTAAGGGGTAATCACTGCTTGAAAAATAAAAAGGACATGCCTTAAAGCTCAATTTCAACGGATTATGAGGCACATGCGAATTCAACCACAAAGAGGTATCAGCTCACACTTGTCAGAATAACCATGAGCAAGAAAACTACAAACAATAAATGCTGAAGGTGTTGTGGAGAAATGCATACCCTCAACTTCAAGGGGGACGTAAGTTGGAAAGGGCCACGAATGAGAACAGAATGGAGGTGCCTTAAAAAGGTCAACATTGTGCTACCATATGATCCAGCAGGCCCACTCCTCCACCTATAATCTAAGAAGAGAGAATTGGAAAGACACAGGCAGGCAAATCTGCATTGCCCAGTATTACAATAGCCAAGATATGGAAGTAACCAAAAAGACCACCAACAGATGGGTGGGCAAAGAAGAACTCCTCCATGTACAGATGGAATATTCGCTAGTGAAAAAAATGAAACAATGCCATTTGCAGCACCATAGATGAGTCTAGACGTAATCACGCCACGTGTAGTAAGTGAGAAAGCAAAAGGCACATATCCTATCATATCACTTTCAGGAGTTACTTAAAAATTGATACCAATGAAGATATTTCCACAGAGAAAGGCAATCACAGATTCATTAAAAAACTTATGGTTCACCAAATAGAAAGGGATGAGGATTGGATACATTGCCATATTGGGGTTAACAGAGATATACAAACCATGTGAAATATATAACCCCCAAAGACGTACGGAAGACCAGGAGAAGACTACTCAACATTGTGTCATAACCTACATTGGCAAAGGATGCGAGGAAGAATAGATACATGTATATGTGTGAAAGAACCACATCTTGCACACCTAGAACAAACAAACCATTGTAATCAAATTTGCTGGGATAAAAAATAAAAAGTAAATTACAAATATGAACAAGAAGTAATGAGACATAAAGTTAAAGGGCTTTTTCCTGGCACATTCCATTCTAATATACAACCTCGAACACCACTTCCATTAAGGCTCTGTTTCCCTAGTAACCAAATTTGGTAAAGGAGAAATGCTGCCACCTAGTGGCCGTTTCCTGCAAGAGCAGCTTTAAAGTCACAGCTAATGGTCACTTAACATTCACAAGGACTCAGGGCTGTAAAGGACACTTGCCCTAAATATTTGTGCTGAAGTAGGGAATGGACAAAAAATTCAAAACAGGCAAATGTTTCAAGAAGAGATTATGAAGAGTTAAGGTTTACTCACACTCTTTGTAAAAAAAAGGAAAATGGATAAAAGCTCAACCTCAGGGAGTGTTAGACGCATGCAATCTAATCTACAAAAAGTTTCAACTTACACCAGTCGACTGACCATCAGCAAAAAGTCTACAAACAATAAATGCTGAAGGGGTTTTAGAGAACTGTGTACCCTCTGCCTGCTGGTGAGACGTAAAGGGGTAACAGCCAATAATGAGAACAGAAAGGAGCTGCGTTTAAAAGTAAAAATGGAGGTACTATTCAATCCAGCAGGCGCACCATTGGACCTCTCACCTGAGAAGACAATCGAGAAGACACAGGCCGCAAAAGCTGCAGTGCAGCCTTATTCACAATAGCCAAGACAGTGAAGCAATCAAAATGTCCAACAACAGGTAAATGGATAAAGAAGAAGTGGTCCATGTACACAATGGAATATTAGCCATGGAAGACAATGAACCATTGCTCTTTGAGGCACCACAAATGAGTCTGGAGATAATCACGAAAGATGAGGTAAGTTGGAAAGCAAAAGACCTGTGTTCTGTGATAGCACTTATAGGCGTTATCTAATAACTGACACAAATGAACATATTTCCACAGAGAAAGACACTCACAGATTTAGAAAACAAACTATGCTCATCTAAAACGACGGGTGGGGGCAATGGATAAATTAAGATTAGTGTTACTATACGTATACAAACACATATGATATACATATCTCAAAAAGACCAACCATATAGCAAGGGAAGTCTGCGGAACCCTCTGTAACATTTTACATGGGAAGAGGATCTGTACTTGAATAGACATATATAATGTGCAAATGAACCAGATTGTGTACACCTAGGACAAACAATATTCTAAGCTTTACCCCAATTAAAACACTTTTAAAAACCAAGAAGAAATAATGACACATAAACTTATGGGGGTTTCTCCACGCACATTCCAATGTAATTTACAACCTAGGAACACGACTTCCAGAAAGGCTCTGCTGCCCTACTCCCCAGATTTGGGAATGGAGAAATGCTGCCTCCTTGAGGCCACTTCCCACAACAGCAGCTTTAAACCCATTGCTAAAGGTCACTAAATATTCTCCAAACTTGCAGTTCGGGAAATGACACCTGCTCTCTAAAAAAACGCTGGGGTGGAAAATCGACCAAATAACTCAAAAGAGGGCAACCTTCAAAGAAGACAATTTCAAGAGTTATATCGTACTGCCAATTGTCTCCTTTTTTTAACGGAAAAGAAAACGGCGGAGAAAAATGATGAGTTTTACGAATTTTCAAAGACATGCAAACCCAAATTACAAAAACCTATCAGCTCACAGCAGCCAGAAGGGCCATTAGCATCAATGCTGTAAACAATAAATGCTGAAGCGATTGTGGAGAAATGCGTACCCTCGATTCTAAGGGGGACGTGGTAAGAGCCACTAATGAAAACACAAAGAAGGTGCTTTGAAAAGGGAAACACGGTGCTACCAGTCAATCAATCACACCCACTGCTGGGCCTATCACCTGAGAAAATGAGAATCAAAAAGTCACAGGCTGGCAATCCTGCACTCCAACAATATTTACCATAGCCAACACTTGGAAGCAATGAAAATGTCCATCAACCGAGGAATCCACAAAGAAGAAGTGGTCCACGTACACAGTGGAAAATTACTCCAATAAAAAATAAAAATTAAATTTAAAAATCCAACAAAAGTAAGGAGACATCAGCTTGTGTGGGTTTGTCCGGGCACACTCCACTCTAATTTATAACCGAGAAATACCACAGGCCGCCAGGGCTTTTCCCTAGTTCCCAGGGTGGGGAACATAGAAAGGCTGCCGCCCTCTGGCAGTTACCTGCAAAAGCAGTTTTAAAGCCTGTGCTAATGGTCATTTCATAGGAACAAGTACTGCAGAACTGTAAATGAAACCTGCCCTCAAAATGTCTTCAGGGAGGTAACGGCCAAAACATTTCAAAAGGTGACACGTACGTTAAGAGAACACTTTGAAGAACTAAGGGGTAATCACTGCTTGAAAAATAAAAAGGACATGCCTTAAAGCTCAATTTCAACAGATTATGAGGCACATGCGAATTCAACCACAAAGAGGTATCAGCTCACACTTGTCAGAATAACCATGAGCAAGAAAACTACAAACAATAAATGCTGAAGGTGTTGTGGAGAAATGCATACCCTCAACTTCAAGGGGGACGTAAGTTGGAAAGGGCCACGAATGAGAACAGAATGGAGGTGCCTTAAAAAGGTAAACATTGTGCTACCATATGATCCAGCAGGCCCACTCCTCCACCTATAATCTAAGAAGAGAGAATTGGAAAGACACAGGCAGGCAAATCTGCATTGCCCAGTATTACAATAGCCAAGATATGGAAGTAACCAAAAAGACCACCAACAGATGGGTGGGCAAAGAAGAACTCCTCCATGTACAGATGGAATATTCGCTAGTGAAAAAAATGAAACAATGCCATTTGCAGCACCATAGATGAGTCTAGACGTAATCACGCCACGTGTAGTAAGTGAGAAAGCAAAAGGCACATATCCTATCATATCACTTTCAGGAGTTACTTAAAAATTGATACCAATGAAGATATTTCCACAGAGAAAGGCAATCACAGATTCATTAAAAAACTTATGGTTCACCAAATAGAAAGGGATGAGGATTGGATACATTGCCATATTGGGGTTAACAGAGATATACAAACCATGTGAAATATATAACCCCCAAAGACGTACGGAAGACCAGGAGAAGACTACTCAACATTGTGTCATAACCTACATTGGCAAAGGATGCGAGGAAGAATAGATACATGTATATGTGTGAAAGAACCACATCTTGCACACCTAGAACAAACAAACCATTGTAATCAAATTTGCTGGGATAAAAAATAAAAAGTAAATTACAAATATGAACAAGAAGTAATGAGACATAAAGTTAAAGGGCTTTTTCCTGGCACATTCCATTCTAATATACAACCTCGAACACCACTTCCATTAAGGCTCTGTTTCCCTAGTAACCAAATTTGGTAAAGGAGAAATGCTGCCACCTAGTGGCCGTTTCCTGCAAGAGCAGCTTTAAAGTCACAGCTAATGGTCACTTAACATTCACAAGGACTCAGGGCTGTAAAGGACACTTGCCCTAAATATTTGTGCTGAAGTAGGGAATGGACAAAAAATTCAAAACAGGCAAATGTTTCAAGAAGAGATTATGAAGAGTTAAGGTTTACTCACACTCTTTGTAAAAAAAAGGAAAATGGATAAAAGCTCAACCTCAGGGAGTGTTAGACGCATGCAATCTAATCTACAAAAAGTTTCAACTTACACCAGTCGACTGACCATCAGCAAAAAGTCTACAAACAATAAATGCTGAAGGGGTTTTAGAGAACTGTGTACCCTCTGCCTGCTGGTGAGACGTAAAGGGGTAACAGCCAATAATGAGAACAGAAAGGAGCTGCGTTTAAAAGTAAAAATGGAGGTACTATTCAATCCAGCAGGCGCACCATTGGACCTCTCACCTGAGAAGACAATCGAGAAGACACAGGCCGCAAAAGCTGCAGTGCAGCCTTATTCACAATAGCCAAGACAGTGAAGCAATCAAAATGTCCAACAACAGGTAAATGGATAAAGAAGAAGTGGTCCATGTACACAATGGAATATTAGCCATGGAAGACAATGAACCATTGCTCTTTGAGGCACCACAAATGAGTCTGGAGATAATCACGAAAGATGAGGTAAGTTGGAAAGCAAAAGACCTGTGTTCTGTGATAGCACTTATAGGCGTTATCTAATAACTGACACAAATGAACATATTTCCACAGAGAAAGACACTCACAGATTTAGAAAACAAACTATGCTCATCTAAAACGACGGGTGGGGGCAATGGATAAATTAAGATTAGTGTTACTATACGTATACAAACACATATGATATACATATCTCAAAAAGACCAACCATATAGCAAGGGAAGTCTGCGGAACCCTCTGTAACATTTTACATGGGAAGAGGATCTGTACTTGAATAGACATATATAATGTGCAAATGAACCAGATTGTGTACACCTAGGACAAACAATATTCTAAGCTTTACCCCAATTAAAACACTTTTAAAAACCAAGAAGAAATAATGACACATAAACTTATGGGGGTTTCTCCACGCACATTCCAATGTAATTTACAACCTAGGAACACGACTTCCAGAAAGGCTCTGCTGCCCTACTCCCCAGATTTGGGAATGGAGAAATGCTGCCTCCTTGAGGCCACTTCCCACAACAGCAGCTTTAAACCCATTGCTAAAGGTCACTAAATATTCTCCAAACTTGCAGTTCGGGAAATGACACCTGCTCTCTAAAAAAACGCTGGGGTGGAAAATCGACCAAATAACTCAAAAGAGGGCAACCTTCAAAGAAGACAATTTCAAGAGTTATATCGTACTGCCAATTGTCTCCTTTTTTTAACGGAAAAGAAAACGGCGGAGAAAAATGATGAGTTTTACGAATTTTCAAAGACATGCAAACCCAAATTACAAAAACCTATCAGCTCACAGCAGCCAGAAGGGCCATTAGCATCAATGCTGTAAACAATAAATGCTGAAGCGATTGTGGAGAAATGCGTACCCTCGATTCTAAGGGGGACGTGGTAAGAGCCACTAATGAAAACACAAAGAAGGTGCTTTGAAAAGGGAAACACGGTGCTACCAGTCAATCAATCACACCCACTGCTGGGCCTATCACCTGAGAAAATGAGAATCAAAAAGTCACAGGCTGGCAATCCTGCACTCCAACAATATTTACCATAGCCAACACTTGGAAGCAATGAAAATGTCCATCAACCGAGGAATGCACAAAGAAGAAGTGGTCCACGTACACAGTGGAAAATTACTCCAATAAAAAATAAAAATTAAATTTAAAAATCCAACAAAAGTAAGGAGACATCAGCTTGTGTGGGTTTGTCCGGGCACACTCCACTCTAATTTATAACCGAGAAATACCACAGGCCGCCAGGGCTTTTCCCTAGTTCCCAGGGTGGGGAACATAGAAAGGCTGCCGCCCTCTGGCAGTTACCTGCAAAAGCAGTTTTAAAGCCTGTGCTAATGGTCATTTCATAGGAACAAGTACTGCAGAACTGTAAATGAAACCTGCCCTCAAAATGTCTTCAGGGAGGTAACGGCCAAAACATTTCAAAAGGTGACACGTACGTTAAGAGAACACTTTGAAGAACTAAGGGGTAATCACTGCTTGAAAAATAAAAAGGACATGCCTTAAAGCTCAATTTCAACGGATTATGAGGCACATGCGAATTCAACCACAAAGAGGTATCAGCTCACACTTGTCAGAATAACCATGAGCAAGAAAACTACAAACAATAAATGCTGAAGGTGTTGTGGAGAAATGCATACCCTCAACTTCAAGGGGGACGTAAGTTGGAAAGGGCCACGAATGAGAACAGAATGGAGGTGCCTTAAAAAGGTAAACATTGTGCTACCATATGATCCAGCAGGCCCACTCCTCCACCTATAATCTAAGAAGAGAGAATTGGAAAGACACAGGCAGGCAAATCTGCATTGCCCAGTATTACAATAGCCAAGATATGGAAGTAACCAAAAAGACCACCAACAGATGGGTGGGCAAAGAAGAACTCCTCCATGTACAGATGGAATATTCGCTAGTGAAAAAAATGAAACAATGCCATTTGCAGCACCATAGATGAGTCTAGACGTAATCACGCCACGTGTACTAAGTGAGAAAGCAAAAGGCACATATCCTATCATATCACTTTCAGGAGTTACTTAAAAATTGATACCAATGAAGATATTTCCACAGAGAAAGGCAATCACAGATTCATTAAAAAACTTATGGTTCACCAAATAGAAAGGGATGAGGATTGGATACATTGCCATATTGGGGTTAACAGAGATATACAAACCATGTGAAATATATAACCCCCAAAGACGTACGGAAGACCAGGAGAAGACTACTCAACATTGTGTCATAACCTACATTGGCAAAGGATGCGAGGAAGAATAGATACATGTATATGTGTGAAAGAACCACATCTTGCACACCTAGAACAAACAAACCATTGTAATCAAATTTGCTGGGATAAAAAATAAAAAGTAAATTACAAATATGAACAAGAAGTAATGAGACATAAAGTTAAAGGGCTTTTTCCTGGCACATTCCATTCTAATATACAACCTCGAACACCACTTCCATTAAGGCTCTGTTTCCCTAGTAACCAAATTTGGTAAAGGAGAAATGCTGCCACCTAGTGGCCGTTTCCTGCAAGAGCAGCTTTAAAGTCACAGCTAATGGTCACTTAACATTCACAAGGACTCAGGGCTGTAAAGGACACTTGCCCTAAATATTTGTGCTGAAGTAGGGAATGGACAAAAAATTCAAAACAGGCAAATGTTTCAAGAAGAGATTATGAAGAGTTAAGGTTTACTCACACTCTTTGTAAAAAAAAGGAAAATGGATAAAAGCTCAACCTCAGGGAGTGTTAGACGCATGCAATCTAATCTACAAAAAGTTTCAACTTACACCAGTCGACTGACCATCAGCAAAAAGTCTACAAACAATAAATGCTGAAGGGGTTTTAGAGAACTGTGTACCCTCTGCCTGCTGGTGAGACGTAAAGGGGTAACAGCCAATAATGAGAACAGAAAGGAGCTGCGTTTAAAAGTAAAAATGGAGGTACTATTCAATCCAGCAGGCGCACCATTGGACCTCTCACCTGAGAAGACAATCGAGAAGACACAGGCCGCAAAAGCTGCAGTGCAGCCTTATTCACAATAGCCAAGACAGTGAAGCAATCAAAATGTCCAACAACAGGTAAATGGATAAAGAAGAAGTGGTCCATGTACACAATGGAATATTAGCCATGGAAGACAATGAACCATTGCTCTTTGAGGCACCACAAATGAGTCTGGAGATAATCACGAAAGATGAGGTAAGTTGGAAAGCAAAAGACCTGTGTTCTGTGATAGCACTTATAGGCGTTATCTAATAACTGACACAAATGAACATATTTCCACAGAGAAAGACACTCACAGATTTAGAAAACAAACTATGCTCATCTAAAACGACGGGTGGGGGCAATGGATAAATTAAGATTAGTGTTACTATACGTGTACAAACACATATGATATACATATCTCAAAAAGACCAACCATATAGCAAGGGAAGTCTGCGGAACCCTCTGTAACATTTTACATGGGAAGAGGATCTGTACTTGAATAGACATATATAATGTGCAAATGAACCAGATTGTGTACACCTAGGACAAACAATATTCTAAGCTTTACCCCAATTAAAACACTTTTAAAAACCAAGAAGAAATAATGACACATAAACTTATGGGGGTTTCTCCACGCACATTCCAATGTAATTTACAACCTAGGAACACGACTTCCAGAAAGGCTCTGCTGCCCTACTCCCCAGATTTGGGAATGGAGAAATGCTGCCTCCTTGAGGCCACTTCCCACAACAGCAGCTTTAAACCCATTGCTAAAGGTCACTAAATATTCTCCAAACTTGCAGTTCGGGAAATGACACCTGCTCTCTAAAAAAACGCTGGGGTGGAAAATCGACCAAATAACTCAAAAGAGGGCAACCTTCAAAGAAGACAATTTCAAGAGTTATATCGTACTGCCAATTGTCTCCTTTTTTTAACGGAAAAGAAAACGGCGGAGAAAAATGATGAGTTTTACGAATTTTCAAAGACATGCAAACCCAAATTACAAAAACCTATCAGCTCACAGCAGCCAGAAGGGCCATTAGCATCAATGCTGTAAACAATAAATGCTGAAGCGATTGTGGAGAAATGCGTACCCTCGATTCTAAGGGGGACGTGGTAAGAGCCACTAATGAAAACACAAAGAAGGTGCTTTGAAAAGGGAAACACGGTGCTACCAGTCAATCAATCACACCCACTGCTGGGCCTATCACCTGAGAAAATGAGAATCAAAAAGTCACAGGCTGGCAATCCTGCACTCCAACAATATTTACCATAGCCAACACTTGGAAGCAATGAAAATGTCCATCAACCGAGGAATCCACAAAGAAGAAGTGGTCCACGTACACAGTGGAAAATTACTCCAATAAAAAATAAAAATTAAATTTAAAAATCCAACAAAAGTAAGGAGACATCAGCTTGTGTGGGTTTGTCCGGGCACACTCCACTCTAATTTATAACCGAGAAATACCACAGGCCGCCAGGGCTTTTCCCTAGTTCCCAGGGTGGGGAACATAGAAAGGCTGCCGCCCTCTGGCAGTTACCTGCAAAAGCAGTTTTAAAGCCTGTGCTAATGGTCATTTCATAGGAACAAGTACTGCAGAACTGTAAATGAAACCTGCCCTCAAAATGTCTTCAGGGAGGTAACGGCCAAAACATTTCAAAAGGTGACACGTACGTTAAGAGAACACTTTGAAGAACTAAGGGGTAATCACTGCTTGAAAAATAAAAAGGACATGCCTTAAAGCTCAATTTCAACGGATTATGAGGCACATGCGAATTCAACCACAAAGAGGTATCAGCTCACACTTGTCAGAATAACCATGAGCAAGAAAACTACAAACAATAAATGCTGAAGGTGTTGTGGAGAAATGCATACCCTCAACTTCAAGGGGGACGTAAGTTGGAAAGGGCCACGAATGAGAACAGAATGGAGGTGCCTTCAAAAGGTAAACATTGTGCTACCATATGATCCAGCAGGCCCACTCCTCCACCTATAATCTAAGAAGAGAGAATTGGAAAGACACAGGCAGGCAAATCTGCATTGCCCAGTATTACAATAGCCAAGATATGGAAGTAACCAAAAAGACCACCAACAGATGGGTGGACAAAGAAGAACTCCTCCATGTACAGATGGAATATTCGCTAGTGAAAAAAATGAAACAATGTCATTTGCAGCACCATAGATGAGTCTAGACGTAATCACGCCACGTGTACTAAGTGAGAAAGCAAAAGGCACATATCCTATCATATCACTTTCAGGAGTTACTTAAAAATTGATACCAATGAAGATATTTCCACAGAGAAAGGCAATCACAGATTCATTAAAAAACTTATGGTTCACCAAATAGAAAGGGATGAGGATTGGATACATTGCCATATTGGGGTTAACAGAGATATACAAACCATGTGAAATATATAACCCCCAAAGACGTACGGAAGACCAGGAGAAGACTACTCAACATTGTGTCATAACCTACATTGGCAAAGGATGCGAGGAAGAATAGATACATGTATATGTGTGAAAGAACCACATCTTGCACACCTAGAACAAACAAACCATTGTAATCAAATTTGCTGGGATAAAAAATAAAAAGTAAATTACAAATATGAACAAGAAGTAATGAGACATAAAGTTAAAGGGCTTTTTCCTGGCACATTCCATTCTAATATACAACCTCGAACACCACTTCCATTAAGGCTCTGTTTCCCTAGTAACCAAA
Source organism: Balaenoptera borealis (assembly GCF_965194805.1). NCBI lineage: Eukaryota > Metazoa > Chordata > Mammalia > Artiodactyla > Balaenopteridae > Balaenoptera > Balaenoptera borealis. The sequence continues at coordinate 292,554 of NW_028123543.1, forward strand.
TTTGGTAAAGGAGAAATGCTGCCACCTAGTAGCCGTTTCCTGCAAGAGCAGCTTTAAAGTCACAGCTAATGGTCACTTAACATTCACAAGGACTCAGGGCTGTAAAGGACACTTGCCCTAAATATTTGTGCTGAAGTAGGGAATGGACAAAAAATTCAAAACAGGCAAATGTTTCAAGAAGAGATTATGAAGAGTTAAGGTTTACTCACACTCTTTGTAAAAAAAAGGAAAATGGATAAAAGCTCAACCTCAGGGAGTGTTAGACGCATGCAATCTAATCTACAAAAAGTTTCAACTTACACCAGTCGACTGACCATCAGCAAAAAGTCTACAAACAATAAATACTGAAGGGGTTTTAGAGAACTGTGTACCCTCTGCCTGCTGGTGAGACGTAAAGGGGTAACAGCCAATAATGAGAACAGAAAGGAGCTGCGTTTAAAAGTAAAAATGGAGGTACTATTCAATCCAGCAGGCGCACCATTGGACCTCTCACCTGAGAAGACAATCGAGAAGACACAGGCCGCAAAAGCTGCAGTGCAGCCTTATTCACAATAGCCAAGACAGTGAAGCAATCAAAATGTCCAACAACAGGTAAATGGATAAAGAAGAAGTGGTCCATGTACACAATGGAATATTAGCCATGGAAGACAATGAACCATTGCTCTTTGAGGCACCACAAATGAGTCTGGAGATAATCACGAAAGATGAGGTAAGTTGGAAAGCAAAAGACCTGTGTTCTGTGATAGCACTTATAGGCGTTATCTAATAACTGACACAAATGAACATATTTCCACAGAGAAAGACACTCACAGATTTAGAAAACAAACTATGCTCATCTAAAACGACGGGTGGGGGCAATGGATAAATTAAGATTAGTGTTACTATACGTATACAAACACATATGATATACATATCTCAAAAAGACCAACCATATAGCAAGGGAAGTCTGCGGAACCCTCTGTAACATTTTACATGGGAAGAGGATCTGTACTTGAATAGACATATATAATGTGCAAATGAACCAGATTGTGTACACCTAGGACAAACAATATTCTAAGCTTTACCCCAATTAAAACACTTTTAAAAACCAAGAAGAAATAATGACACATAAACTTATGGGGGTTTCTCCACGCACATTCCAATGTAATTTACAACCTAGGAACACGACTTCCAGAAAGGCTCTGCTGCCCTACTCCCCAGATTTGGGAATGGAGAAATGCTGCCTCCTTGAGGCCACTTCCCACAACAGCAGCTTTAAACCCATTGCTAAAGGTCACTAAATATTCTCCAAACTTGCAGTTCGGGAAATGACACCTGCTCTCTAAAAAAACGCTGGGGTGGAAAATCGACCAAATAACTCAAAAGAGGGCAACCTTCAAAGAAGACAATTTCAAGAGTTATATCGTACTGCCAATTGTCTCCTTTTTTTAACGGAAAAGAAAACGGCGGAGAAAAATGATGAGTTTTACGAATTTTCAAAGACATGCAAACCCAAATTACAAAAACCTATCAGCTCACAGCAGCCAGAAGGGCCATTAGCATCAATGCTGTAAACAATAAATGCTGAAGCGATTGTGGAGAAATGCGTACCCTCGATTCTAAGGGGGACGTGGTAAGAGCCACTAATGAAAACACAAAGAAGGTGCTTTGAAAAGGGAAACACGGTGCTACCAGTCAATCAATCACACCCACTGCTGGGCCTATCACCTGAGAAAATGAGAATCAAAAAGTCACAGGCTGGCAATCCTGCACTCCAACAATATTTACCATAGCCAACACTTGGAAGCAATGAAAATGTCCATCAACCGAGGAATCCACAAAGAAGAAGTGGTCCACGTACACAGTGGAAAATTACTCCAATAAAAAATAAAAATTAAATTTAAAAATCCAACAAAAGTAAGGAGACATCAGCTTGTGTGGGTTTGTCCGGGCACACTCCACTCTAATTTATAACCGAGAAATACCACAGGCCGCCAGGGCTTTTCCCTAGTTCCCAGGGTGGGGAACATAGAAAGGCTGCCGCCCTCTGGCAGTTACCTGCAAAAGCAGTTTTAAAGCCTGTGCTAATGGTCATTTCATAGGAACAAGTACTGCAGAACTGTAAATGAAACCTGCCCTCAAAATGTCTTCAGGGAGGTAACGGCCAAAACATTTCAAAAGGTGACACGTACGTTAAGAGAACACTTTGAAGAACTAAGGGGTAATCACTGCTTGAAAAATAAAAAGGACATGCCTTAAAGCTCAATTTCAACGGATTATGAGGCACATGCGAATTCAACCACAAAGAGGTATCAGCTCACACTTGTCAGAATAACCATGAGCAAGAAAACTACAAACAATAAATGCTGAAGGTGTTGTGGAGAAATGCATACCCTCAACTTCAAGGGGGACGTAAGTTGGAAAGGGCCACGAATGAGAACAGAATGGAGGTGCCTTAAAAAGGTAAACATTGTGCTACCATATGATCCAGCAGGCCCACTCCTCCACCTATAATCTAAGAAGAGAGAATTGGAAAGACACAGGCAGGCAAATCTGCATTGCCCAGTATTACAATAGCCAAGATATGGAAGTAACCAAAAAGACCACCAACAGATGGGTGGGCAAAGAAGAACTCCTCCATGTACAGATGGAATATTCGCTAGTGAAAAAAATGAAACAATGCCATTTGCAGCACCATAGATGAGTCTAGACGTAATCACGCCACGTGTAGTAAGTGAGAAAGCAAAAGGCACATATCCTATCATATCACTTTCAGGAGTTACTTAAAAATTGATACCAATGAAGATATTTCCACAGAGAAAGGCAATCACAGATTCATTAAAAAACTTATGGTTCACCAAATAGAAAGGGATGAGGATTGGATACATTGCCATATTGGGGTTAACAGAGATATACAAACCATGTGAAATATATAACCCCCAAAGACGTACGGAAGACCAGGAGAAGACTACTCAACATTGTGTCATAACCTACATTGGCAAAGGATGCGAGGAAGAATAGATACATGTATATGTGTGAAAGAACCACATCTTGCACACCTAGAACAAACAAACCATTGTAATCAAATTTGCTGGGATAAAAAATAAAAAGTAAATTACAAATATGAACAAGAAGTAATGAGACATAAAGTTAAAGGGCTTTTTCCTGGCACATTCCATTCTAATATACAACCTCGAACACCACTTCCATTAAGGCTCTGTTTCCCTAGTAACCAAATTTGGTAAAGGAGAAATGCTGCCACCTAGTGGCCGTTTCCTGCAAGAGCAGCTTTAAAGTCACAGCTAATGGTCACTTAACATTCACAAGGACTCAGGGCTGTAAAGGACACTTGCCCTAAATATTTGTGCTGAAGTAGGGAATGGACAAAAAATTCAAAACAGGCAAATGTTTCAAGAAGAGATTATGAAGAGTTAAGGTTTACTCACACTCTTTGTAAAAAAAAGGAAAATGGATAAAAGCTCAACCTCAGGGAGTGTTAGACGCATGCAATCTAATCTACAAAAAGTTTCAACTTACACCAGTCGACTGACCATCAGCAAAAAGTCTACAAACAATAAATGCTGAAGGGGTTTTAGAGAACTGTGTACCCTCTGCCTGCTGGTGAGACGTAAAGGGGTAACAGCCAATAATGAGAACAGAAAGGAGCTGCGTTTAAAAGTAAAAATGGAGGTACTATTCAATCCAGCAGGCGCACCATTGGACCTCTCACCTGAGAAGACAATCGAGAAGACACAGGCCGCAAAAGCTGCAGTGCAGCCTTATTCACAATAGCCAAGACAGTGAAGCAATCAAAATGTCCAACAACAGGTAAATGGATAAAGAAGAAGTGGTCCATGTACACAATGGAATATTAGCCATGGAAGACAATGAACCATTGCTCTTTGAGGCACCACAAATGAGTCTGGAGATAATCACGAAAGATGAGGTAAGTTGGAAAGCAAAAGACCTGTGTTCTGTGATAGCACTTATAGGCGTTATCTAATAACTGACACAAATGAACATATTTCCACAGAGAAAGACACTCACAGATTTAGAAAACAAACTATGCTCATCTAAAACGACGGGTGGGGGCAATGGATAAATTAAGATTAGTGTTACTATACGTGTACAAACACATATGATATACATATCTCAAAAAGACCAACCATATAGCAAGGGAAGTCTGCGGAACCCTCTGTAACATTTTACATGGGAAGAGGATCTGTACTTGAATAGACATATATAATGTGCAAATGAACCAGATTGTGTACACCTAGGACAAACAATATTCTAAGCTTTACCCCAATTAAAACACTTTTAAAAACCAAGAAGAAATAATGACACATAAACTTATGGGGGTTTCTCCACGCACATTCCAATGTAATTTACAACCTAGGAACACGACTTCCAGAAAGGCTCTGCTGCCCTACTCCCCAGATTTGGGAATGGAGAAATGCTGCCTCCTTGAGGCCACTTCCCACAACAGCAGCTTTAAACCCATTGCTAAAGGTCACTAAATATTCTCCAAACTTGCAGTTCGGGAAATGACACCTGCTCTCTAAAAAAACGCTGGGGTGGAAAATCGACCAAATAACTCAAAAGAGGGCAACCTTCAAAGAAGACAATTTCAAGAGTTATATCGTACTGCCAATTGTCTCCTTTTTTTAACGGAAAAGAAAACGGCGGAGAAAAATGATGAGTTTTACGAATTTTCAAAGACATGCAAACCCAAATTACAAAAACCTATCAGCTCACAGCAGCCAGAAGGGCCATTAGCATCAATGCTGTAAACAATAAATGCTGAAGCGATTGTGGAGAAATGCGTACCCTCGATTCTAAGGGGGACGTGGTAAGAGCCACTAATGAAAACACAAAGAAGGTGCTTTGAAAAGGGAAACACGGTGCTACCAGTCAATCAATCACACCCACTGCTGGGCCTATCACCTGAGAAAATGAGAATCAAAAAGTCACAGGCTGGCAATCCTGCACTCCAACAATATTTACCATAGCCAACACTTGGAAGCAATGAAAATGTCCATCAACCGAGGAATCCACAAAGAAGAAGTGGTCCACGTACACAGTGGAAAATTACTCCAATAAAAAATAAAAATTAAATTTAAAAATCCAACAAAAGTAAGGAGACATCAGCTTGTGTGGGTTTGTCCGGGCACACTCCACTCTAATTTATAACCGAGAAATACCACAGGCCGCCAGGGCTTTTCCCTAGTTCCCAGGGTGGGGAACATAGAAAGGCTGCCGCCCTCTGGCAGTTACCTGCAAAAGCAGTTTTAAAGCCTGTGCTAATGGTCATTTCATAGGAACAAGTACTGCAGAACTGTAAATGAAACCTGCCCTCAAAATGTCTTCAGGGAGGTAACGGCCAAAACATTTCAAAAGGTGACACGTACGTTAAGAGAACACTTTGAAGAACTAAGGGGTAATCACTGCTTGAAAAATAAAAAGGACATGCCTTAAAGCTCAATTTCAACGGATTATGAGGCACATGCGAATTCAACCACAAAGAGGTATCAGCTCACACTTGTCAGAATAACCATGAGCAAGAAAACTACAAACAATAAATGCTGAAGGTGTTGTGGAGAAATGCATACCCTCAACTTCAAGGGGGACGTAAGTTGGAAAGGGCCACGAATGAGAACAGAATGGAGGTGCCTTAAAAAGGTAAACATTGTGCTACCATATGATCCAGCAGGCCCACTCCTCCACCTATAATCTAAGAAGAGAGAATTGGAAAGACACAGGAAGGCAAATCTGCATTGCCCAGTATTACAATAGCCAAGATATGGAAGTAACCAAAAAGACCACCAACAGATGGGTGGACAAAGAAGAACTCCTCCATGTACAGATGGAATATTCGCTAGTGAAAAAAATGAAACAATGTCATTTGCAGCACCATAGATGAGTCTAGACGTAATCACGCCACGTGTACTAAGTGAGAAAGCAAAAGGCACATATCCTATCATATCACTTTCAGGAGTTACTTAAAAATTGATACCAATGAAGATATTTCCACAGAGAAAGGCAATCACAGATTCATTAAAAAACTTATGGTTCACCAAATAGAAAGGGATGAGGATTGGATACATTGCCATATTGGGGTTAACAGAGATATACAAACCATGTGAAATATATAACCCCCAAAGACGTACGGAAGACCAGGAGAAGACTACTCAACATTGTGTCATAACCTACATTGGCAAAGGATGCGAGGAAGAATAGATACATGTATATGTGTGAAAGAACCACATCTTGCACACCTAGAACAAACAAACCATTGTAATCAAATTTGCTGGGATAAAAAATAAAAAGTAAATTACAAATATGAACAAGAAGTAATGAGACATAAAGTTAAAGGGCTTTTTCCTGGCACATTCCATTCTAATATACAACCTCGAACACCACTTCCATTAAGGCTCTGTTTCCCTAGTAACCAAATTTGGTAAAGGAGAAATGCTGCCACCTAGTGGCCGTTTCCTGCAAGAGCAGCTTTAAAGTCACAGCTAATGGTCACTTAACATTCACAAGGACTCAGGGCTGTAAAGGACACTTGCCCTAAATATTTGTGCTGAAGTAGGGAATGGACAAAAAATTCAAAACAGGCAAATGTTTCAAGAAGAGATTATGAAGAGTTAAGTTTTACTCACACTCTTTGTAAAAAAAAGGAAAATGGATAAAAGCTCAACCTCAGGGAGTGTTAGACGCATGCAATCTAATCTACAAAAAGTTTCAACTTACACCAGTCGACTGACCATCAGCAAAAACTCTACAAACAATAAATGCTGAAGGGGTTTAGAGAACTGTGTACCCTCTGCCTGCTGGTGAGACGTAAAGGGGTAACAGCCAATAATGAGAACAGAAAGGAGCTGCGTTTAAAAGTAAAAATGGAGGTACTATTCAATCCAGCAGGCGCACCATTGGACCTCTCACCTGAGAAGACAAGAATCGAGAAGACACAGGCCGCAAAAGCTGCAGTGCAGCCTTATTCACAATAGCCAAGACAGTGAAGCAATCAAAATGTCCAACAACAGGTAAATGGATAAAGAAGAAGTGGTCCGTGTACACAATGGAATATTAGCCATGGAAGACAATGAACCATTGCTCTTTGAGGCACCACAAATGAGTCTGGAGATAATCACGAAAGATGAGGTAAGTTGGAAAGCAAAAGACCTGTGTTCTATGATAGCACTTATAGGCGTTATCTAATAACTGACACAAATGAACATATTTCCACAGAGAAAGACACTCACAGATTTAGAAAACAAACTATGCTCATCTAAAACGACAGGTGGGGGGAATGGATAAATTAAGATTAGTGTTACTATACGTATACAAACACATATGATATACATATCTCAAAAAGACCAACCATATAGCAAGGGAAGTCTGCGGAACCCTCTGTAACATTTTACATGGGAAGAGGATCTGTACTTGAATAGACATATATAATGTACAAATGAACCAGATTGTGTACACCTAGGACAAACAATATTCTAAGCTTTACCCCAATTAAAACACTTTTAAAAACCAAGAAGAAATAATGACACATAAACTTATGGGGGTTTCTCCACGCACATTCCAATGTAATTTACAACCTAGGAACACGACTTCCAGAAAGGCTCTGCTGCCCTACTCCCCAGATTTGGGAATGGAGAAATGCTGCCTCCTTGAGGCCACTTCCCACAACAGCAGCTTTAAACCCATTGCTAAAGGTCACTAAATATTCTCCAAACTTGCAGTTCGGGAAATGACACCTGCTCTCTAAAAAAACGCTGGGGTGGAAAATCGACCAAATAACTCAAAAGAGGGCAAACTTCAAAGAAGACAATTTCAAGAGTTATATCGTACTGCCAATTGTCTCCTTTTTTTAACGGAAAAGAAAACGGCGGAGAAAAATGATGAGTTTTACGAATTTTCAAAGACATGCAAACCCAAATTACAAAAACCTATCAGCTCACAGCAGCCAGAAGGGCCATTAGCATCAAAGCTGTAAACAATAAATGCTGAAGCGATTGTGGAGAAATGCGTACCCTCGATTCTAAGGGGGACGTGGTAGGAGCCACTAATGAAAACACAAAGAAGGTGCTTTGAAAAGGGAAACACGGTGCTACCAGTCAATCAATCACACCCACTGCTGGGCCTATCACCTGAGAAAATGAGAATCAAAAAGTCACAGGCTGGCAATCCTGCACTCCAACAATATTTACCATAGCCAACACTTGGAAGCAATGAAAATGTCCATCAACCGAGGAATGCACAAAGAAGAAGTGGCCCACGTACACAGTGGAAAATTACTCCAATAAAAAATAAAAATTAAATTTAAAAATCCAACAAAAGTAAGGAGACATCAGCTTGTGTGGGTTTGTCCGGGCACACTCCACTCTAATTTATAACCGAGAAATACCACAGGCCGCCAGGGCTTTTCCCTAGTTCCCAGGGTGGGGAACATAGAAAGGCTGCCGCCCTCTGGCAGTTACCTGCAAAAGCAGTTTTAAAGCCTGTGCTAATGGTCATTTCATAGGAACAAGTACTGCAGAACTGTAAATGAAACCTGCCCTCAAAATGTCTTCAGGGAGGTAACGGCCAAAACATTTCAAAAGGTGACACGTACGTTAAGAGAACACTTTGAAGAACTAAGGGGTAATCACTGCTTGAAAAATAAAAAGGACATGCCTTAAAGCTCAATTTCAACGGATTATGAGGCACATGCGAATTCAACCACAAAGAGGTATCAGCTCACACTTGTCAGAATAACCATGAGCAAGAAAACTACAAACAATAAATGCTGAAGGTGTTGTGGAGAAATGCATACCCTCAACTTCAAGGGGGACGTAAGTTGGAAAGGGCCACGAATGAGAACAGAATGGAGGTGCCTTAAAAAGGTAAACATTGTGCTACCATATGATCCAGCAGGCCCACTCCTCCACCTATAATCTAAGAAGAGAGAATTGGAAAGACACAGGAAGGCAAATCTGCATTGCCCAGTATTACAATAGCCAAGATATGGAAGTAACCAAAAAGACCACCAACAGATGGGTGGACAAAGAAGAACTCCTCCATGTACAGATGGAATATTCGCTAGTGAAAAAAATGAAACAATGTCATTTGCAGCACCATAGATGAGTCTAGACGTAATCACGCCACGTGTACTAAGTGAGAAAGCAAAAGGCACATATCCTATCATATCACTTTCAGGAGTTACTTAAAAATTGATACCAATGAAGATATTTCCACAGAGAAAGGCAATCACAGATTCATTAAAAAACTTATGGTTCACCAAATAGAAAGGGATGAGGATTGGATACATTGCCATATTGGGGTTAACAGAGATATACAAACCATGTGAAATATATAACCCCCAAAGACGTACGGAAGACCAGGAGAAGACTACTCAACATTGTGTCATAACCTACATTGGCAAAGGATGCGAGGAAGAATAGATACATGTATATGTGTGAAAGAACCACATCTTGCACACCTAGAACAAACAAACCATTGTAATCAAATTTGCTGGGATAAAAAATAAAAAGTAAATTACAAATATGAACAAGAAGTAATGAGACATAAAGTTAAAGGGCTTTTTCCTGGCACATTCCATTCTAATATACAACCTCGAACACCACTTCCATTAAGGCTCTGTTTCCCTAGTAACCAAATTTGGTAAAGGAGAAATGCTGCCACCTAGTGGCCGTTTCCTGCAAGAGCAGCTTTAAAGTCACAGCTAATGGTCACTTAACATTCACAAGGACTCAGGGCTGTAAAGGACACTTGCCCTAAATATTTGTGCTGAAGTAGGGAATGGACAAAAAATTCAAAACAGGCAAATGTTTCAAGAAGAGATTATGAAGAGTTAAGTTTTACTCACACTCTTTGTAAAAAAAAGGAAAATGGATAAAAGCTCAACCTCAGGGAGTGTTAGACGCATGCAATCTAATCTACAAAAAGTTTCAACTTACACCAGTCGACTGACCATCAGCAAAAACTCTACAAACAATAAATGCTGAAGGGGTTTAGAGAACTGTGTACCCTCTGCCTGCTGGTGAGACGTAAAGGGGTAACAGCCAATAATGAGAACAGAAAGGAGCTGCGTTTAAAAGTAAAAATGGAGGTACTATTCAATCCAGCAGGCGCACCATTGGACCTCTCACCTGAGAAGACAAGAATCGAGAAGACACAGGCCGCAAAAGCTGCAGTGCAGCCTTATTCACAATAGCCAAGACAGTGAAGCAATCAAAATGTCCAACAACAGGTAAATGGATAAAGAAGAAGTGGTCCGTGTACACAATGGAATATTAGCCATGGAAGACAATGAACCATTGCTCTTTGAGGCACCACAAATGAGTCTGGAGATAATCACGAAAGATGAGGTAAGTTGGAAAGCAAAAGACCTGTGTTCTATGATAGCACTTATAGGCGTTATCTAATAACTGACACAAATGAACATATTTCCACAGAGAAAGACACTCACAGATTTAGAAAACAAACTATGCTCATCTAAAACGACAGGTGGGGGGAATGGATAAATTAAGATTAGTGTTACTATACGTATACAAACACATATGATATACATATCTCAAAAAGACCAACCATATAGCAAGGGAAGTCTGCGGAACCCTCTGTAACATTTTACATGGGAAGAGGATCTGTACTTGAATAGACATATATAATGTACAAATGAACCAGATTGTGTACACCTAGGACAAACAATATTCTAAGCTTTACCCCAATTAAAACACTTTTAAAAACCAAGAAGAAATAATGACACATAAACTTATGGGGGTTTCTCCACGCACATTCCAATGTAATTTACAACCTAGGAACACGACTTCCAGAAAGGCTCTGCTGCCCTACTCCCCAGATTTGGGAATGGAGAAATGCTGCCTCCTTGAGGCCACTTCCCACAACAGCAGCTTTAAACCCATTGCTAAAGGTCACTAAATATTCTCCAAACTTGCAGTTCGGGAAATGACACCTGCTCTCTAAAAAAACGCTGGGGTGGAAAATCGACCAAATAACTCAAAAGAGGGCAACCTTCAAAGAAGACAATTTCAAGAGTTATATCGTACTGCCAATTGTCTCCTTTTTTTAACGGAAAAGAAAACGGCGGAGAAAAATGATGAGTTTTACGAATTTTCAAAGACATGCAAACCCAAATTACAAAAACCTATCAGCTCACAGCAGCCAGAAGGGCCATTAGCATCAAAGCTGTAAACAATAAATGCTGAAGCGATTGTGGAGAAATGCGTACCCTCGATTCTAAGGGGGACGTGGTAGGAGCCACTAATGAAAACACAAAGAAGGTGCTTTGAAAAGGGAAACACGGTGCTACCAGTCAATCAATCACACCCACTGCTGGGCCTATCACCTGAGAAAATGAGAATCAAAAAGTCACAGGCTGGCAATCCTGCACTCCAACAATATTTACCATAGCCAACACTTGGAAGCAATGAAAATGTCCATCAACCGAGGAATGCACAAAGAAGAAGTGGCCCACGTACACAGTGGAAAATTACTCCAATAAAAAATAAAAATTAAATTTAAAAATCCAACAAAAGTAAGGAGACATCAGCTTGTGTGGGTTTGTCCGGGCACACTCCACTCTAATTTATAACCGAGAAATACCACAGGCCGCCAGGGCTTTTCCCTAGTTCCCAGGGTGGGGAACATAGAAAGGCTGCCGCCCTCTGGCAGTTACCTGCAAAAGCAGTTTTAAAGCCTGTGCTAATGGTCATTTCATAGGAACAAGTACTGCAGAACTGTAAATGAAACCTGCCCTCAAAATGTCTTCAGGGAGGTAACGGCCAAAACATTTCAAAAGGTGACACGTACGTTAAGAGAACACTTTGAAGAACTAAGGGGTAATCACTGCTTGAAAAATAAAAAGGACATGCCTTAAAGCTCAATTTCAACGGATTATGAGGCACATGCGAATTCAACCACAAAGAGGTATCAGCTCACACTTGTCAGAATAACCATGAGCAAGAAAACTACAAACAATAAATGCTGAAGGTGTTGTGGAGAAATGCATACCCTCAACTTCAAGGGGGACGTAAGTTGGAAAGGGCCACGAATGAGAACAGAATGGAGGTGCCTTCAAAAGGTAAACATTGTGCTACCATATGATCCAGCAGGCCCACTCCTCCACCTATAATCTAAGAAGAGAGAATTGGAAAGACACAGGCAGGCAAATCTGCATTGCCCAGTATTACAATAGCCAAGATATGGAAGTAACCAAAAAGACCACCAACAGATGGGTGGACAAAGAAGAACTCCTCCATGTACAGATGGAATATTCGCTAGTGAAAAAAATGAAACAATGTCATTTGCAGCACCATAGATGAGTCTAGACGTAATCACGCCACGTGTAGTAAGTGAGAAAGCAAAAGGCACATATCCTATCATATCACTTTCAGGAGTTACTTAAAAATTGATACCAATGAAGATATTTCCACAGAGAAAGGCAATCACAGATTCATTAAAAAACTTATGGTTCACCAAATAGAAAGGGATGAGGATTGGATACATTGCCATATTGGGGTTAACAGAGATATACAAACCATGTGAAATATATAACCCCCAAAGACGTACGGAAGACCAGGAGAAGACTACTCAACATTGTGTCATAACCTACATTGGCAAAGGATGCGAGGAAGAATAGATACATGTATATGTGTGAAAGAACCACATCTTGCACACCTAGAACAAACAAACCATTGTAATCAAATTTGCTGGGATAAAAAATAAAAAGTAAAGTACAAATATGAACAAGAAGTAATGAGACATAAAGTTAAAGGGCTTTTTCCTGGCACATTCCATTCTAATATACAACCTCGAACACCACTTCCATTAAGGCTCTGTTTCCCTAGTAACCAAATTTGGTACAGGAGAAATGCTGCCACCTAGTGGCCGTTTCCTGCAAGAGCAGCTTTAAAGTCACAGCTAATGGTCACTTAACATTCACAAGGACTCAGGGCTGTAAAGGACACTTGCCCTAAATATTTGTGCTGAAGTAGGGAATGGACAAAAAATTCAAAACAGGCAAATGTTTCAAGAAGAGATTATGAAGAGTTAAGGTTTACTCACACTCTTTGTAAAAAAAAGGAAAATGGATAAAAGCTCAACCTCAGGGAGTGTTAGACGCATGCAATCTAATCTACAAAAAGTTTCAACTTACACCAGTCGACTGACCATCAGCAAAAAGTCTACAAACAATAAATGCTGAAGGGGTTTTAGAGAACTGTGTACCCTCTGCCTGCTGGTGAGACGTAAAGGGGTAACAGCCAATAATGAGAACAGAAAGGAGCTGCGTTTAAAAGTAAAAATGGAGGTACTATTCAATCCAGCAGGCGCACCATTGGACCTCTCACCTGAGAAGACAATCGAGAAGACACAGGCCGCAAAAGCTGCAGTGCAGCCTTATTCACAATAGCCAAGACAGTGAAGCAATCAAAATGTCCAACAACAGGTAAATGGATAAAGAAGAAGTGGTCCATGTACACAATGGAATATTAGCCATGGAAGACAATGAACCATTGCTCTTTGAGGCACCACAAATGAGTCTGGAGATAATCACGAAAGATGAGGTAAGTTGGAAAGCAAAAGACCTGTGTTCTGTGATAGCACTTATAGGCGTTATCTAATAACTGACACAAATGAACATATTTCCACAGAGAAAGACACTCACAGATTTAGAAAACAAACTATGCTCATCTAAAACGACGGGTGGGGGCAATGGATAAATTAAGATTAGTGTTACTATACGTGTACAAACACATATGATATACATATCTCAAAAAGACCAACCATATAGCAAGGGAAGTCTGCGGAACCCTCTGTAACATTTTACATGGGAAGAGGATCTGTACTTGAATAGACATATATAATGTGCAAATGAACCAGATTGTGTACACCTAGGACAAACAATATTCTAAGCTTTACCCCAATTAAAACACTTTTAAAAACCAAGAAGAAATAATGACACATAAACTTATGGGGGTTTCTCCACGCACATTCCAATGTAATTTACAACCTAGGAACACGACTTCCAGAAAGGCTCTGCTGCCCTACTCCCCAGATTTGGGAATGGAGAAATGCTGCCTCCTTGAGGCCACTTCCCACAACAGCAGCTTTAAACCCATTGCTAAAGGTCACTAAATATTCTCCAAACTTGCAGTTCGGGAAATGACACCTGCTCTCTAAAAAAACGCTGGGGTGGAAAATCGACCAAATAACTCAAAAGAGGGCAACCTTCAAAGAAGACAATTTCAAGAGTTATATCGTACTGCCAATTGTCTCCTTTTTTTAACGGAAAAGAAAACGGCGGAGAAAAATGATGAGTTTTACGAATTTTCAAAGACATGCAAACCCAAATTACAAAAACCTATCAGCTCACAGCAGCCAGAAGGGCCATTAGCATCAATGCTGTAAACAATAAATGCTGAAGCGATTGTGGAGAAATGCGTACCCTCGATTCTAAGGGGGACGTGGTAAGAGCCACTAATGAAAACACAAAGAAGGTGCTTTGAAAAGGGAAACACGGTGCTACCAGTCAATCAATCACACCCACTGCTGGGCCTATCACCTGAGAAAATGAGAATCAAAAAGTCACAGGCTGGCAATCCTGCACTCCAACAATATTTACCATAGCCAACACTTGGAAGCAATGAAAATGTCCATCAACCGAGGAATCCACAAAGAAGAAGTGGTCCACGTACACAGTGGAAAATTACTCCAATAAAAAATAAAAATTAAATTTAAAAATCCAACAAAAGTAAGGAGACATCAGCTTGTGTGGGTTTGTCCGGGCACACTCCACTCTAATTTATAACCGAGAAATACCACAGGCCGCCAGGGCTTTTCCCTAGTTCCCAGGGTGGGGAACATAGAAAGGCTGCCGCCCTCTGGCAGTTACCTGCAAAAGCAGTTTTAAAGCCTGTGCTAATGGTCATTTCATAGGAACAAGTACTGCAGAACTGTAAATGAAACCTGCCCTCAAAATGTCTTCAGGGAGGTAACGGCCAAAACATTTCAAAAGGTGACACGTACGTTAAGAGAACACTTTGAAGAACTAAGGGGTAATCACTGCTTGAAAAATAAAAAGGACATGCCTTAAAGCTCAATTTCAACGGATTATGAGGCACATGCGAATTCAACCACAAAGAGGTATCAGCTCACACTTGTCAGAATAACCATGAGCAAGAAAACTACAAACAATAAATGCTGAAGGTGTTGTGGAGAAATGCATACCCTCAACTTCAAGGGGGACGTAAGTTGGAAAGGGCCACGAATGAGAACAGAATGGAGGTGCCTTAAAAAGGTCAACATTGTGCTACCATATGATCCAGCAGGCCCACTCCTCCACCTATAATCTAAGAAGAGAGAATTGGAAAGACACAGGCAGGCAAATCTGCATTGCCCAGTATTACAATAGCCAAGATATGGAAGTAACCAAAAAGACCACCAACAGATGGGTGGGCAAAGAAGAACTCCTCCATGTACAGATGGAATATTCGCTAGTGAAAAAAATGAAACAATGCCATTTGCAGCACCATAGATGAGTCTAGACGTAATCACGCCACGTGTAGTAAGTGAGAAAGCAAAAGGCACATATCCTATCATATCACTTTCAGGAGTTACTTAAAAATTGATACCAATGAAGATATTTCCACAGAGAAAGGCAATCACAGATTCATTAAAAAACTTATGGTTCACCAAATAGAAAGGGATGAGGATTGGATACATTGCCATATTGGGGTTAACAGAGATATACAAACCATGTGAAATATATAACCCCCAAAGACGTACGGAAGACCAGGAGAAGACTACTCAACATTGTGTCATAACCTACATTGGCAAAGGATGCGAGGAAGAATAGATACATGTATATGTGTGAAAGAACCACATCTTGCACACCTAGAACAAACAAACCATTGTAATCAAATTTGCTGGGATAAAAAATAAAAAGTAAATTACAAATATGAACAAGAAGTAATGAGACATAAAGTTAAAGGGCTTTTTCCTGGCACATTCCATTCTAATATACAACCTCGAACACCACTTCCATTAAGGCTCTGTTTCCCTAGTAACCAAATTTGGTAAAGGAGAAATGCTGCCACCTAGTGGCCGTTTCCTGCAAGAGCAGCTTTAAAGTCACAGCTAATGGTCACTTAACATTCACAAGGACTCAGGGCTGTAAAGGACACTTGCCCTAAATATTTGTGCTGAAGTAGGGAATGGACAAAAAATTCAAAACAGGCAAATGTTTCAAGAAGAGATTATGAAGAGTTAAGTTTTACTCACACTCTTTGTAAAAAAAAGGAAAATGGATAAAAGCTCAACCTCAGGGAGTGTTAGACGCATGCAATCTAATCTACAAAAAGTTTCAACTTACACCAGTCGACTGACCATCAGCAAAAACTCTACAAACAATAAATGCTGAAGGGGTTTAGAGAACTGTGTACCCTCTGCCTGCTGGTGAGACGTAAAGGGGTAACAGCCAATAATGAGAACAGAAAGGAGCTGCGTTTAAAAGTAAAAATGGAGGTACTATTCAATCCAGCAGGCGCACCATTGGACCTCTCACCTGAGAAGACAAGAATCGAGAAGACACAGGCCGCAAAAGCTGCAGTGCAGCCTTATTCACAATAGCCAAGACAGTGAAGCAATCAAAATGTCCAACAACAGGTAAATGGATAAAGAAGAAGTGGTCCGTGTACACAATGGAATATTAGCCATGGAAGACAATGAACCATTGCTCTTTGAGGCACCACAAATGAGTCTGGAGATAATCACGAAAGATGAGGTAAGTTGGAAAGCAAAAGACCTGTGTTCTATGATAGCACTTATAGGCGTTATCTAATAACTGACACAAATGAACATATTTCCACAGAGAAAGACACTCACAGATTTAGAAAACAAACTATGCTCATCTAAAACGACAGGTGGGGGGAATGGATAAATTAAGATTAGTGTTACTATACGTATACAAACACATATGATATACATATCTCAAAAAGACCAACCATATAGCAAGGGAAGTCTGCGGAACCCTCTGTAACATTTTACATGGGAAGAGGATCTGTACTTGAATAGACATATATAATGTACAAATGAACCAGATTGTGTACACCTAGGACAAACAATATTCTAAGCTTTACCCCAATTAAAACACTTTTAAAAACCAAGAAGAAATAATGACACATAAACTTATGGGGGTTTCTCCACGCACATTCCAATGTAATTTACAACCTAGGAACACGACTTCCAGAAAGGCTCTGCTGCCCTACTCCCCAGATTTGGGAATGGAGAAATGCTGCCTCCTTGAGGCCACTTCCCACAACAGCAGCTTTAAACCCATTGCTAAAGGTCACTAAATATTCTCCAAACTTGCAGTTCGGGAAATGACACCTGCTCTCTAAAAAAACGCTGGGGTGGAAAATCGACCAAATAACTCAAAAGAGGGCAACCTTCAAAGAAGACAATTTCAAGAGTTATATCGTACTGCCAATTGTCTCCTTTTTTTAACGGAAAAGAAAACGGCGGAGAAAAATGATGAGTTTTACGAATTTTCAAAGACATGCAAACCCAAATTACAAAAACCTATCAGCTCACAGCAGCCAGAAGGGCCATTAGCATCAAAGCTGTAAACAATAAATGCTGAAGCGATTGTGGAGAAATGCGTACCCTCGATTCTAAGGGGGACGTGGTAGGAGCCACTAATGAAAACACAAAGAAGGTGCTTTGAAAAGGGAAACACGGTGCTACCAGTCAATCAATCACACCCACTGCTGGGCCTATCACCTGAGAAAATGAGAATCAAAAAGTCACAGGCTGGCAATCCTGCACTCCAACAATATTTACCATAGCCAACACTTGGAAGCAATGAAAATGTCCATCAACCGAGGAATGCACAAAGAAGAAGTGGCCCACGTACACAGTGGAAAATTACTCCAATAAAAAATAAAAATTAAATTTAAAAATCCAACAAAAGTAAGGAGACATCAGCTTGTGTGGGTTTGTCCGGGCACACTCCACTCTAATTTATAACCGAGAAATACCACAGGCCGCCAGGGCTTTTCCCTAGTTCCCAGGGTGGGGAACATAGAAAGGCTGCCGCCCTCTGGCAGTTACCTGCAAAAGCAGTTTTAAAGCCTGTGCTAATGGTCATTTCATAGGAACAAGTACTGCAGAACTGTAAATGAAACCTGCCCTCAAAATGTCTTCAGGGAGGTAACGGCCAAAACATTTCAAAAGGTGACACGTACGTTAAGAGAACACTTTGAAGAACTAAGGGGTAATCACTGCTTGAAAAATAAAAAGGACATGCCTTAAAGCTCAATTTCAACGGATTATGAGGCACATGCGAATTCAACCACAAAGAGGTATCAGCTCACACTTGTCAGAATAACCATGAGCAAGAAAACTACAAACAATAAATGCTGAAGGTGTTGTGGAGAAATGCATACCCTCAACTTCAAGGGGGACGTAAGTTGGAAAGGGCCACGAATGAGAACAGAATGGAGGTGCCTTAAAAAGGTAAACATTGTGCTACCATATGATCCAGCAGGCCCACTCCTCCACCTATAATCTAAGAAGAGAGAATTGGAAAGACACAGGCAGGCAAATCTGCATTGCCCAGTATTACAATAGCCAAGATATGGAAGTAACCAAAAAGACCACCAACAGATGGGTGGGCAAAGAAGAACTCCTCCATGTACAGATGGAATATTCGCTAGTGAAAAAAATGAAACAATGCCATTTGCAGCACCATAGATGAGTCTAGACGTAATCACGCCACGTGTAGTAAGTGAGAAAGCAAAAGGCACATATCCTATCATATCACTTTCAGGAGTTACTTAAAAATTGATACCAATGAAGATATTTCCACAGAGAAAGGCAATCACAGATTCATTAAAAAACTTATGGTTCACCAAATAGAAAGGGATGAGGATTGGATACATTGCCATATTGGGGTTAACAGAGATATACAAACCATGTGAAATATATAACCCCCAAAGACGTACGGAAGACCAGGAGAAGACTACTCAACATTGTGTCATAACCTACATTGGCAAAGGATGCGAGGAAGAATAGATACATGTATATGTGTGAAAGAACCACATCTTGCACACCTAGAACAAACAAACCATTGTAATCAAATTTGCTGGGATAAAAAATAAAAAGTAAATTACAAATATGAACAAGAAGTAATGAGACATAAAGTTAAAGGGCTTTTTCCTGGCACATTCCATTCTAATATACAACCTCGAACACCACTTCCATTAAGGCTCTGTTTCCCTAGTAACCAAATTTGGTAAAGGAGAAATGCTGCCACCTAGTGGCCGTTTCCTGCAAGAGCAGCTTTAAAGTCACAGCTAATGGTCACTTAACATTCACAAGGACTCAGGGCTGTAAAGGACACTTGCCCTAAATATTTGTGCTGAAGTAGGGAATGGACAAAAAATTCAAAACAGGCAAATGTTTCAAGAAGAGATTATGAAGAGTTAAGGTTTACTCACACTCTTTGTAAAAAAAAGGAAAATGGATAAAAGCTCAACCTCAGGGAGTGTTAGACGCATGCAATCTAATCTACAAAAAGTTTCAACTTACACCAGTCGACTGACCATCAGCAAAAAGTCTACAAACAATAAATGCTGAAGGGGTTTTAGAGAACTGTGTACCCTCTGCCTGCTGGTGAGACGTAAAGGGGTAACAGCCAATAATGAGAACAGAAAGGAGCTGCGTTTAAAAGTAAAAATGGAGGTACTATTCAATCCAGCAGGCGCACCATTGGACCTCTCACCTGAGAAGACAATCGAGAAGACACAGGCCGCAAAAGCTGCAGTGCAGCCTTATTCACAATAGCCAAGACAGTGAAGCAATCAAAATGTCCAACAACAGGTAAATGGATAAAGAAGAAGTGGTCCATGTACACAATGGAATATTAGCCATGGAAGACAATGAACCATTGCTCTTTGAGGCACCACAAATGAGTCTGGAGATAATCACGAAAGATGAGGTAAGTTGGAAAGCAAAAGACCTGTGTTCTGTGATAGCACTTATAGGCGTTATCTAATAACTGACACAAATGAACATATTTCCACAGAGAAAGACACTCACAGATTTAGAAAACAAACTATGCTCATCTAAAACGACGGGTGGGGGCAATGGATAAATTAAGATTAGTGTTACTATACGTATACAAACACATATGATATACATATCTCAAAAAGACCAACCATATAGCAAGGGAAGTCTGCGGAACCCTCTGTAACATTTTACATGGGAAGAGGATCTGTACTTGAATAGACATATATAATGTGCAAATGAACCAGATTGTGTACACCTAGGACAAACAATATTCTAAGCTTTACCCCAATTAAAACACTTTTAAAAACCAAGAAGAAATAATGACACATAAACTTATGGGGGTTTCTCCACGCACATTCCAATGTAATTTACAACCTAGGAACACGACTTCCAGAAAGGCTCTGCTGCCCTACTCCCCAGATTTGGGAATGGAGAAATGCTGCCTCCTTGAGGCCACTTCCCACAACAGCAGCTTTAAACCCATTGCTAAAGGTCACTAAATATTCTCCAAACTTGCAGTTCGGGAAATGACACCTGCTCTCTAAAAAAACGCTGGGGTGGAAAATCGACCAAATAACTCAAAAGAGGGCAACCTTCAAAGAAGACAATTTCAAGAGTTATATCGTACTGCCAATTGTCTCCTTTTTTTAACGGAAAAGAAAACGGCGGAGAAAAATGATGAGTTTTACGAATTTTCAAAGACATGCAAACCCAAATTACAAAAACCTATCAGCTCACAGCAGCCAGAAGGGCCATTAGCATCAATGCTGTAAACAATAAATGCTGAAGCGATTGTGGAGAAATGCGTACCCTCGATTCTAAGGGGGACGTGGTAAGAGCCACTAATGAAAACACAAAGAAGGTGCTTTGAAAAGGGAAACACGGTGCTACCAGTCAATCAATCACACCCACTGCTGGGCCTATCACCTGAGAAAATGAGAATCAAAAAGTCACAGGCTGGCAATCCTGCACTCCAACAATATTTACCATAGCCAACACTTGGAAGCAATGAAAATGTCCATCAACCGAGGAATGCACAAAGAAGAAGTGGTCCACGTACACAGTGGAAAATTACTCCAATAAAAAATAAAAATTAAATTTAAAAATCCAACAAAAGTAAGGAGACATCAGCTTGTGTGGGTTTGTCCGGGCACACTCCACTCTAATTTATAACCGAGAAATACCACAGGCCGCCAGGGCTTTTCCCTAGTTCCCAGGGTGGGGAACATAGAAAGGCTGCCGCCCTCTGGCAGTTACCTGCAAAAGCAGTTTTAAAGCCTGTGCTAATGGTCATTTCATAGGAACAAGTACTGCAGAACTGTAAATGAAACCTGCCCTCAAAATGTCTTCAGGGAGGTAACGGCCAAAACATTTCAAAAGGTGACACGTACGTTAAGAGAACACTTTGAAGAACTAAGGGGTAATCACTGCTTGAAAAATAAAAAGGACATGCCTTAAAGCTCAATTTCAACGGATTATGAGGCACATGCGAATTCAACCACAAAGAGGTATCAGCTCACACTTGTCAGAATAACCATGAGCAAGAAAACTACAAACAATAAATGCTGAAGGTGTTGTGGAGAAATGCATACCCTCAACTTCAAGGGGGACGTAAGTTGGAAAGGGCCACGAATGAGAACAGAATGGAGGTGCCTTAAAAAGGTAAACATTGTGCTACCATATGATCCAGCAGGCCCACTCCTCCACCTATAATCTAAGAAGAGAGAATTGGAAAGACACAGGCAGGCAAATCTGCATTGCCCAGTATTACAATAGCCAAGATATGGAAGTAACCAAAAAGACCACCAACAGATGGGTGGGCAAAGAAGAACTCCTCCATGTACAGATGGAATATTCGCTAGTGAAAAAAATGAAACAATGTCATTTGCAGCACCATAGATGAGTCTAGACGTAATCACGCCACGTGTACTAAGTGAGAAAGCAAAAGGCACATATCCTATCATATCACTTTCAGGAGTTACTTAAAAATTGATACCAATGAAGATAT
This sequence comes from Balaenoptera borealis, assembly GCF_965194805.1. NCBI lineage: Eukaryota > Metazoa > Chordata > Mammalia > Artiodactyla > Balaenopteridae > Balaenoptera > Balaenoptera borealis. Next base: position 314,644 of record NW_028123543.1, read on the forward strand.
TTCCACAGAGAAAGGCAATCACAGATTCATTAAAAAACTTATGGTTCACCAAATAGAAAGGGATGAGGATTGGATACATTGCCATATTGGGGTTAACAGAGATATACAAACCATGTGAAATATATAACCCCCAAAGACGTACGGAAGACCAGGAGAAGACTACTCAACATTGTGTCATAACCTACATTGGCAAAGGATGCGAGGAAGAATAGATACATGTATATGTGTGAAAGAACCACATCTTGCACACCTAGAACAAACAAACCATTGTAATCAAATTTGCTGGGATAAAAAATAAAAAGTAAATTACAAATATGAACAAGAAGTAATGAGACATAAAGTTAAAGGGCTTTTTCCTGGCACATTCCATTCTAATATACAACCTCGAACACCACTTCCATTAAGGCTCTGTTTCCCTAGTAACCAAATTTGGTAAAGGAGAAATGCTGCCACCTAGTGGCCGTTTCCTGCAAGAGCAGCTTTAAAGTCACAGCTAATGGTCACTTAACATTCACAAGGACTCAGGGCTGTAAAGGACACTTGCCCTAAATATTTGTGCTGAAGTAGGGAATGGACAAAAAATTCAAAACAGGCAAATGTTTCAAGAAGAGATTATGAAGAGTTAAGGTTTACTCACACTCTTTGTAAAAAAAAGGAAAATGGATAAAAGCTCAACCTCAGGGAGTGTTAGACGCATGCAATCTAATCTACAAAAAGTTTCAACTTACACCAGTCGACTGACCATCAGCAAAAACTCTACAAACAATAAATGCTGAAGGGGTTTAGAGAACTGTGTACCCTCTGCCTGCTGGTGAGACGTAAAGGGGTAACAGCCAATAATGAGAACAGAAAGGAGCTGCGTTTAAAAGTAAAAATGGAGGTACTATTCAATCCAGCAGGCGCACCATTGGACCTCTCACCTGAGAAGACAAGAATCGAGAAGACACAGGCCGCAAAAGCTGCAGTGCAGCCTTATTCACAATAGCCAAGACAGTGAAGCAATCAAAATGTCCAACAACAGGTAAATGGATAAAGAAGAAGTGGTCCGTGTACACAATGGAATATTAGCCATGGAAGACAATGAACCATTGCTCTTTGAGGCACCACAAATGAGTCTGGAGATAATCACGAAAGATGAGGTAAGTTGGAAAGCAAAAGACCTGTGTTCTATGATAGCACTTATAGGCGTTATCTAATAACTGACACAAATGAACATATTTCCACAGAGAAAGACACTCACAGATTTAGAAAACAAACTATGCTCATCTAAAACGACAGGTGGGGGGAATGGATAAATTAAGATTAGTGTTACTATACGTATACAAACACATATGATATACATATCTCAAAAAGACCAACCATATAGCAAGGGAAGTCTGCGGAACCCTCTGTAACATTTTACATGGGAAGAGGATCTGTACTTGAATAGACATATATAATGTACAAATGAACCAGATTGTGTACACCTAGGACAAACAATATTCTAAGCTTTACCCCAATTAAAACACTTTTAAAAACCAAGAAGAAATAATGACACATAAACTTATGGGGGTTTCTCCACGCACATTCCAATGTAATTTACAACCTAGGAACACGACTTCCAGAAAGGCTCTGCTGCCCTACTCCCCAGATTTGGGAATGGAGAAATGCTGCCTCCTTGAGGCCACTTCCCACAACAGCAGCTTTAAACCCATTGCTAAAGGTCACTAAATATTCTCCAAACTTGCAGTTCGGGAAATGACACCTGCTCTCTAAAAAAACGCTGGGGTGGAAAATCGACCAAATAACTCAAAAGAGGGCAACCTTCAAAGAAGACAATTTCAAGAGTTATATCGTACTGCCAATTGTCTCCTTTTTTTAACGGAAAAGAAAACGGCGGAGAAAAATGATGAGTTTTACGAATTTTCAAAGACATGCAAACCCAAATTACAAAAACCTATCAGCTCACAGCAGCCAGAAGGGCCATTAGCATCAAAGCTGTAAACAATAAATGCTGAAGCGATTGTGGAGAAATGCGTACCCTCGATTCTAAGGGGGACGTGGTAAGAGCCACTAATGAAAACACAAAGAAGGTGCTTTGAAAAGGGAAACACGGTGCTACCAGTCAATCAATCACACCCACTGCTGGGCCTATCACCTGAGAAAATGAGAATCAAAAAGTCACAGGCTGGCAATCCTGCACTCCAACAATATTTACCATAGCCAACACTTGGAAGCAATGAAAATGTCCATCAACCGAGGAATGCACAAAGAAGAAGTGGCCCACGTACACAGTGGAAAATTACTCCAATAAAAAATAAAAATTAAATTTAAAAATCCAACAAAAGTAAGGAGACATCAGCTTGTGTGGGTTTGTCCGGGCACACTCCACTCTAATTTATAACCGAGAAATACCACAGGCCGCCAGGGCTTTTCCCTAGTTCCCAGGGTGGGGAACATAGAAAGGCTGCCGCCCTCTGGCAGTTACCTGCAAAAGCAGTTTTAAAGCCTGTGCTAATGGTCATTTCATAGGAACAAGTACTGCAGAACTGTAAATGAAACCTGCCCTCAAAATGTCTTCAGGGAGGTAACGGCCAAAACATTTCAAAAGGTGACACGTACGTTAAGAGAACACTTTGAAGAACTAAGGGGTAATCACTGCTTGAAAAATAAAAAGGACATGCCTTAAAGCTCAATTTCAACGGATTATGAGGCACATGCGAATTCAACCACAAAGAGGTATCAGCTCACACTTGTCAGAATAACCATGAGCAAGAAAACTACAAACAATAAATGCTGAAGGTGTTGTGGAGAAATGCATACCCTCAACTTCAAGGGGGACGTAAGTTGGAAAGGGCCACGAATGAGAACAGAATGGAGGTGCCTTAAAAAGGTAAACATTGTGCTACCATATGATCCAGCAGGCCCACTCCTCCACCTATAATCTAAGAAGAGAGAATTGGAAAGACACAGGCAGGCAAATCTGCATTGCCCAGTATTACAATAGCCAAGATATGGAAGTAACCAAAAAGACCACCAACAGATGGGTGGGCAAAGAAGAACTCCTCCATGTACAGATGGAATATTCGCTAGTGAAAAAAATGAAACAATGCCATTTGCAGCACCATAGATGAGTCTAGACGTAATCACGCCACGTGTAGTAAGTGAGAAAGCAAAAGGCACATATCCTATCATATCACTTTCAGGAGTTACTTAAAAATTGATACCAATGAAGATATTTCCACAGAGAAAGGCAATCACAGATTCATGAAAAAACTTATGGTTCACCAAATAGAAAGGGATGAGGATTGGATACATTGCCATATTGGGGTTAACAGAGATATACAAACCATGTGAAATATATAACCCCCAAAGACGTACGGAAGACCAGGAGAAGACTACTCAACATTGTGTCATAACCTACATTGGCAAAGGATGCGAGGAAGAAGAGATACATGTATATGTGTGAAAGAACCACATCTTGCACACCTAGAACAAACAAACCATTGTAATCAAATTTGCTGGGATAAAAAATAAAAAGTAAATTACAAATACGAACAAGAAGTAATGAGACATAAAGTTAAAGGGCTTTTTCCTGGCACATTCCATTCTAATATACAACCTAGAACACCACTTCCATTAAGGCTCTGTTTCCCTAGGAACCAAATTTGGTAAAGGAGAAATGCTGCCACCTAGTGGCCGTTTCCTGCAAGAGCAGCTTTAAAGTCACAGCTAATGGTCACTTAACATTCACAAGGACTCAGGGCTGTAAAGGACACTTGCCCTAAATATTTGTGCTGAAGTAGGGAATGGACAAAAAATTCAAAACAGGCAAATGTTTCAAGAAGAGATTATGAAGAGTTAAGTTTTACTCACACTCTTTGTAAAAAAAAGGAAAATGGATAAAAGCTCAACCTCAGGGAGTGTTAGACGCATGCAATCTAATCTACAAAAAGTTTCAACTTACACCAGTCGGCTGACCATCAGCAAAAAGTCTACAAACAATAAATGCTGAAGGGGTTTTAGAGAACTGTGTACCCTCTGCCTGCTGGTGAGACGTAAAGGGGTAACAGCCAATAATGAGAACAGAAAGGAGCTGCGTTTAAAAGTAAAAATGGAGGTACTATTCAATCCAGCAGGCGCACCATTGGACCTCTCACCTGAGAAGACAAGAATCGAGAAGACACAGGCCGCAAAAGCTGCAGTGCAGCCTTATTCACAATAGCCAAGACAGTGAAGCAATCAAAATGTCCAACAACAGGTAAATGGATAAAGAAGAAGTGGTCCGTGTACACAATGGAATATTAGCCATGGAAGACAATGAACCATTGCTCTTTGAGGCACCACAAATGAGTCTGGAGATAATCACGAAAGATGAGGTAAGTTGGAAAGCAAAAGACCTGTGTTCTATGATAGCACTTATAGGCGTTATCTAATAACTGACACAAATGAACATATTTCCACAGAGAAGGACACTCACAGATTTAGAAAACAAACTATGCTCATCTAAAACGACAGGTGGGGGGAATGGATAAATTAAGATTAGTGTTACTATACGTATACAAACACATATGATATACATATCTCAAAAAGACCAACCATATAGCAAGGGAAGTCTGCGGAACCCTCTGTAACATTTTACATGGGAAGAGGATCTGTACTTGAATAGACATATATAATGTACAAATGAACCAGATTGTGTACACCTAGGACAAACAATATTCTAAGCTTTACCCCAATTAAAACACTTTTAAAAACCAAGAAGAAATAATGACACATAAACTTATGGGGGTTTCTCCACGCACATTCCAATGTAATTTACAACCTAGGAACACGACTTCCAGAAAGGCTCTGCTGCCCTACTCCCCAGATTTGGGAATGGAGAAATGCTGCCTCCTTGAGGCCACTTCCCACAACAGCAGCTTTAAACCCATTGCTAAAGGTCACTAAATATTCACCAAACTTGCAGTTCGGGAAACGACACCTGCTCTCTAAAAAAACGCTGGGGTGGAAAATCGACCAAATAACTCAAAAGAGGGCAACCTTCAAAGAAGACAATTTCAAGAGTTATATCGTACTGCCAATTGTTTCCTTTTTTTAACGGAAAAGAAAACGGCGGAGAAAAATGATGAGTTTTACGAATTTTCAAAGACATGCAAACCCAAATTACAAAAACCTATCAGCTCACAGCAGCCAGAAGGGCCATTAGCATCAATGCTGTAAACAATAAATGCTGAAGCGATTGTGGAGAAATGCGTACCCTCGATTCTAAGGGGGACGTGGTAGGAGCCACTAATGAAAACACAAAGAAGGTGCTTTGAAAAGGGAAACACGGTGCTACCAGTCAATCAATCACACCCACTGCTGGGCCTATCACCTGAGAAAATGAGAATCAAAAAGTCACAGGCTGGCAATCCTGCACTCCAACAATATTTACCATAGCCAACACTTGGAAGCAATGAAAATGTCCATCAACCGAGGACTGCACAAAGAAGAAGTGGTCCACGTACACAGTGGAAAATTACTCCAATAAAAAATAAAAATTAAATTTAAAAATCCAACAAAAGTAAGGAGACATCAGCTTGTGTGGGTTTGTCCGGGCACACTCCACTCTAATTTATAACCGAGAAACACCACAGGCCGCCAGGGCTTTTCCCTAGTTCCCAGGGTGGGGAACATAGAAAGGCTGCCGCCCTCTGGCAGTTACCTGCAAAAGCAGTTTTAAAGCCTGTGCTAATGGTCATTTCATAGGAACAAGTACTGCAGAATTGTAAATGAAACCTGCCCTCAAAATGTCTTCAGGGAGGTAACGGCCAAAACATTTCAAAAGGTGACACGTACGTTAAGAGAACACTTTGAAGAACTAAGGGGTAATCACTGCTTGAAAAATAAAAAGGACATGCCTTAAAGCTCAATTTCAACGGATTATGAGGCACATGCGAATTCAACCACAAAGAGGTATCAGCTCACACTTGTCAGAATAACCATGAGCAAGAAAACTACAAACAATAAATGCTGAAGGTGTTGTGGAGAAATGCATACCCTCAACTTCAAGGGGGACGTAAGTTGGAAAGGGCCACGAATGAGAACAGAATGGAGGTGCCTTAAAAAGGTCAACATTGTGCTACCATATGATCCAGCAGGCCCACTCCTCCACCTATAATCTAAGAAGAGAGAATTGGAAAGACACAGGCAGGCAAATCTGCATTGCCCAGTATTACAATAGCCAAGATATGGAAGTAACCAAAAAGACCACCAACAGATGGGTGGGCAAAGAAGAACTCCTCCATGTACAGATGGAATATTCGCTAGTGAAAAAAATGAAACAATGCCATTTGCAGCACCATAGATGAGTCTAGACGTAATCACGCCACGTGTAGTAAGTGAGAAAGCAAAAGGCACATATCCTATCATATCACTTTCAGGAGTTACTTAAAAATTGATACCAATGAAGATATTTCCACAGAGAAAGGCAATCACAGATTCATTAAAAAACTTATGGTTCACCAAATAGAAAGGGATGAGGATTGGATACATTGCCATATTGGGGTTAACAGAGATATACAAACCATGTGAAATATATAACCCCCAAAGACGTACGGAAGACCAGGAGAAGACTACTCAACATTGTGTCATAACCTACATTGGCAAAGGATGCGAGGAAGAATAGATACATGTATATGTGTGAAAGAACCACATCTTGCACACCTAGAACAAACAAACCATTGTAATCAAATTTGCTGGGATAAAAAATAAAAAGTAAATTACAAATACGAACAAGAAGTAATGAGACATAAAGTTAAAGGGCTTTTTCCTGGCACATTCCATTCTAATATACAACCTAGAACACCACTTCCATTAAGGCTCTGTTTCCCTAGGAACCAAATTTGGTAAAGGAGAAATGCTGCCACCTAGTGGCCGTTTCCTGCAAGAGCAGCTTTAAAGTCACAGCTAATGGTCACTTAACATTCACAAGGACTCAGGGCTGTAAAGGACACTTGCCCTAAATATTTGTGCTGAAGTAGGGAATGGACAAAAAATTCAAAACAGGCAAATGTTTCAAGAAGAGATTATGAAGAGTTAAGTTTTACTCACACTCTTTGTAAAAAAAAGGAAAATGGATAAAAGCTCAACCTCAGGGAGTGTTAGACGCATGCAATCTAATCTACAAAAAGTTTCAACTTACACCAGTCGGCTGACCATCAGCAAAAAGTCTACAAACAATAAATGCTGAAGGGGTTTTAGAGAACTGTGTACCCTCTGCCTGCTGGTGAGACGTAAAGGGGTAACAGCCAATAATGAGAACAGAAAGGAGCTGCGTTTAAAAGTAAAAATGGAGGTACTATTCAATCCAGCAGGCGCACCATTGGACCTCTCACCTGAGAAGACAATCGAGAAGACACAGGCCGCAAAAGCTGCAGTGCAGCCTTATTCACAATAGCCAAGACAGTGAAGCAATCAAAATGTCCAACAGGTAAATGGATAAAGAAGAAGTGGTCCGTGTACACAATGGAATATTAGCCATGGAAGACAATGAACCATTGCTCTTTGAGGCACCACAAATGAGTCTGGAGATAATCACGAAAGATGAGGTAAGTTGGAAAGCAAAAGACCTGTGTTCTATGATAGCACTTATAGGCGTTATCTAATAACTGACACAAATGAACATATTTCCACAGAGAAAGACACTCACAGATTTAGAAAACAAACTATGCTCATCTAAAACGACAGGTGGGGGGAATGGATAAATTAAGATTAGTGTTACTATACGTATACAAACACATATGATATACATATCTCAAAAAGACCAACCATATAGCAAGGGAAGTCTGCGGACCCCTCTGTAACATTTTACATGGGAAGAGGATCTGTACTTGAATAGACATATATAATGTACAAATGAACCAGATTGTGTACACCTAGGACAAACAATATTCTAAACTTTACCCCAATTAAAACACTTTTAAAAACCAAGAAGAAATAATGACACATAAACTTATGGGGGTTTCTCCACGCACATTCCAATGTAATTTACAACCTAGGAACATGACTTCCAGAAAGGCTCTGCTGCCCTACTCCCCAGATTTGGGAATGGAGAAATGCTGCCTCCTTGAGGCCACTTCCCACAACAGCAGCTTTAAACCCATTGCTAAAGGTCACTAAATATTCACCAAACTTGCAGTTTGGGAAATGACACCTGCTCTCTAAAAAAACGCTGGGGTGGAAAATCGACCAAATAACTCAAAAGAGGGCAACCTTCAAAGAAGACAATTTCAAGAGTTATATCGTACTGCCAATTGTTTCCTTTTTTTAACAGAAAAGAAAACGGCGGAGGAAAATGATGAGTTTTACGAATTTTCAAAGACATGCAAACCCAAATTACAAAAACCTATCAGCTCACAGCAGCCAGAAGGGCCATTAGCATCAATGCTGTAAACAATAAATGCTGAAGCGATTGTGGAGAAATGCGTACCCTCGATTCTAAGGGGGACGTGGTAAGAGCCACTAATGAAAACACAAAGAAGGTGCTTTGAAAAGGGAAACACGGTGCTACCAGTCAATCAATCACACCCACTGCTGGGCCTATCACCTGAGAAAATGAGAATCAAAAAGTCACAGGCTGGCAATCCTGCACTCCAACAATATTTACCATAGCCAACACTTGGAAGCAATGAAAATGTCCATCAACCGAGGAATGCACAAAGAAGAAGTGGTCCACGTACACAGTGGAAAATTACTCCAATAAAAAATAAAAATTAAATTTAAAAATCTAACAAAAGTAAGGAGACATCAGCTTGTGTGGGTTTGTCCGGGCACACTCCACTCTAATTTATAACCGAGAAACACCACAGGCCGCCAGGGCTTTTCCCTAGTTACCAGGGTGGGGAACATAGAAAGGCTGCCGCCCTCTGGCAGTTACCTGCAAAAGCAGTTTTAAAGCCTGTGCTAATGGTCATTTCATAGGAACAAGTACTGCAGAACTGTAAATGAAACCAGCCCTCAAAATGTCTTCAGGGAGGTAACGGCCAAAACATTTCAAAAGGTGACACGTACGTTAAGAGAACACTTTGAAGAACTAAGGGGTAATCACTGCTTGAAAAATAAAAAGGACATGCCTTAAAGCTCAATTTCAACGGATTATGAGGCACATGCGAATTCAACCACAAAGAGGTATCAGCTCACACTTGTCAGAATAACCATGAGCAAGAAAACTACAAACAATAAATGCTGAAGGTGTTGTGGAGAAATGCATACCCTCAACTTCAAGGGGGACGTAAGTTGGAAAGGGCCACGAATGAGAACAGAATGGAGGTGCCTTAAAAAGGTCAACATTGTGCTACCATATGATCCAGCAGGCCCACTCCTCCACCTATAATCTAAGAAGAGAGAATTGGAAAGACACAGGCAGGCAAATCTGCATTGCCCAGTATTACAATAGCCAAGATATGGAAGTAACCAAAAAGACCACCAACAGATGGGTGGGCAAAGAAGAACTCCTCCATGTACAGATGGAATATTCGCTAGTGAAAAAAATGAAACAAAGCCATTTGCAGCACCATAGATGAGTCTAGACGTAATCACGCCACGTGTAGTACGTGAGAAAGCAAAAGGCACATATCCTATCATATCACTTTCAGGAGTTACTTAAAAATTGATACCAATGAAGATATTTCCACAGAGAAAGGCAATCACAGATTCATGAAAAAACTTATGGTTCACCAAATAGAAAGGGATGAGGATTGGATACATTGCCATATTGGGGTTAACAGAGATATACAAACCATGTGAAATATATAACCCCCAAAGACGTACGGAAGACCAGGAGAAGACTACTCAACATTGTGTCATAACCTACATTGGCAAAGAATGCGAGGAAGAAGAGATACATGTATATGTGTGAAAGAACCACATCTTGCACACCTAGAACAAACAAACCATTGTAATCAAATTTGCTGGGATAAAAAATAAAAAGTAAATTACAAATACGAACAAGAAGTAATGAGACATAAAGTTAAAGGGCTTTTTCCTGGCACATTCCATTCTAATATACAACCTAGAACACCACTTCCATTAAGGCTCTGTTTCCCTAGTAACCAAATTTGGTAAAGGAGAAATGCTGCCACCTAGTGGCCGTTTCCTGCAAGAGCAGCTTTAAAATCACAGCTAATGGTCACTTAACATTCACAAGGACTCAGGGCTGTAAAGGACACTTGCCCTAAATATTTGTGCTGAAGTAGGGAATGGACAAAAAATTCAAAACAGGCAAATGTTTCAAGAAGTGATTATGAAGAGTTAAGTTTTACTCACACTCTTTGTAAAAAAAAAGGAAAATGGATAAAAGCTCAACCTCAGGGAGTGTTAGACGCATGCAATCTAATCTACAAAAGTTTCAACTTACACCAGTCGGCTGACCATCAGCAAAAAGTCTACAAACAATAAATGCTGAAGGGGTTTTAGAGAACTGTGTACCCTCTGCCTGCTGGTGAGACGTAAAGGGGTAACAGCCAATAATGAGAACAGAAAGGAGCTGCGTTTAAAAGTAAAAATGGAGGTACTATTCAATCCAGCAGGCGCACCATTGGACCTCTCACCTGAGAAGACAATCGAGAAGACACAGGCCGCAAAAGCTGCAGTGCAGCCTTATTCACAATAGCCAAGACAGTGAAGCAATCAAAATGTCCAACAACAGGTAAATGGATAAAGAAGAAGTGGTCCGTGTACACAATGGAATATTAGCCATGGAAGACAATGAACCATTGCTCTTTGAGGCACCACAAATGAGTCTGGAGATAATCACGAAAGATGAGGTAAGTTGGAAAGCAAAAGACCTGTGTTCTATGATAGCACTTATAGGCGTTATCTAATAACTGACACAAATGAACATATTTCCACAGAGAAAGACACTCACAGATTTAGAAAACAAACTATGCTCATCTAAAACGACAGGTGGGGGGAATGGATAAATTAAGATTAGTGTTACTATACGTATACAAACACATATGATATACATATCTCAAAAAGACCAACCATATAGCAAGGGAAGTCTGCGGAACCCTCTGTAACATTTTACATGGGAAGAGGATCTGTACTTGAATAGACATATATAATGTGCAAATGAACCAGATTGTGTACACCTAGGACAAACAATATTCTAAGCTTTACCCCAATTAAAACACTTTTAAAAACCAAGAAGAAATAATGACACATAAACTTATGGGGGTTTCTCCACGCACATTCCAATGTAATTTACAACCTAGGAACACGACTTCCAGAAAGGCTCTGCTGCCCTACTCCCCAGATTTGGGAATGGAGAAATGCTGCCTCCTTGAGGCCACTTCCCACAACAGCAGCTTTAAACCCATTGCTAAAGGTCACTAAATATTCACCAAACTTGCAGTTCGGGAAATGACACCTGCTCTCTAAAAAAACGCTGGGGTGGAAAATCGACCAAATAACTCAAAAGAGGGCAACCTTCAAAGAAGACAATTTCAAGAGTTATATCGTACTGCCAATTGTTTCCTTTTTTTAACGGAAAAGAAAACGGCGGAGAAAAATGATGAGTTTTACGAATTTTCAAAGACATGCAAACCCAAATTACAAAAACCTATCAGCTCACAGCAGCCAGAAGGGCCATTAGCATCAATGCTGTAAACAATAAATGCTGAAGCGATTGTGGAGAAATGCGTACCCTCGATTCTAAGGGGGACGTGGTAGGAGCCACTAATGAAAACACAAAGAAGGTGCTTTGAAAAGGGAAACACGGTGCTACCAGTCAATCAATCACACCCACTGCTGGGCCTATCACCTGAGAAAATGAGAATCAAAAAGTCACAGGCTGGCAATCCTGCACTCCAACAATATTTACCATAGCCAACACTTGGAAGCAATGAAAATGTCCATCAACCGAGGAATGCACAAAGAAGAAGTGGTCCACGTACACAGTGGAAAATTACTCCAATAAAAAATAAAAATTAAATTTAAAAATCCAACAAAAGTAAGGAGACATCAGCTTGTGTGGGTTTGTCCGGGCACACTCCACTCTAATTTATAACCGAGAAACACCACAGGCCGCCAGGGCTTTTCCCTAGTTCCCAGGGTGGGGAACATAGAAAGGCTGCCGCCCTCTGGCAGTTACCTGCAAAAGCAGTTTTAAAGCCTGTGCTAATGGTCATTTCATAGGAACAAGTACTGCAGAATTGTAAATGAAACCTGCCCTCAAAATGTCTTCAGGGAGGTAACGGCCAAAACATTTCAAAAGGTGACACGTACGTTAAGAGAACACTTTGAAGAACTAAGGGGTAATCACTGCTTGAAAAATAAAAAGGACATGCCTTAAAGCTCAATTTCAACGGATTATGAGGCACATGCGAATTCAACCACAAAGAGGTATCAGCTCACACTTGTCAGAATAACCATGAGCAAGAAAACTACAAACAATAAATGCTGAAGGTGTTGTGGAGAAATGCATACCCTCAACTTCAAGGGGGACGTAAGTTGGAAAGGGCCACGAATGAGAACAGAATGGAGGTGCCTTAAAAAGGTCAACATTGTGCTACCATATGATCCAGCAGGCCCACTCCTCCACCTATAATCTAAGAAGAGAGAATTGGAAAGACACAGGCAGGCAAATCTGCATTGCCCAGTATTACAATAGCCAAGATATGGAAGTAACCAAAAAGACCACCAACAGATGGGTGGGCAAAGAAGAACTCCTCCATGTACAGATGGAATATTCGCTAGTGAAAAAAATGAAACAATGCCATTTGCAGCACCATAGATGAGTCTAGACGTAATCACGCCACGTGTAGTAAGTGAGAAAGCAAAAGGCACATATCCTATCATATCACTTTCAGGAGTTACTTAAAAATTGATACCAATGAAGATATTTCCACAGAGAAAGGCAATCACAGATTCATGAAAAAACTTATGGTTCACCAAATAGAAAGGGATGAGGATTGGATACATTGCCATATTGGGGTTAACAGAGATATACAAACCATGTGAAATATATAACCCCCAAAGACGTACGGAAGACCAGGAGAAGACTACTCAACATTGTGTCATAACCTACATTGGCAAAGGATGCGAGGAAGAAGAGATACATGTATATGTGTGAAAGAACCACATCTTGCACACCTAGAACAAACAAACCATTGTAATCAAATTTGCTGGGATAAAAAATAAAAAGTAAATTACAAATACGAACAAGAAGTAATGAGACATAAAGTTAAAGGGCTTTTTCCTGGCACATTCCATTCTAATATACAACCTCGAACACCACTTCCATTAAGGCTCTGTTTCCCTAGTAACCAAATTTGGTAAAGGAGAAATGCTGCCACCTAGTGGCCGTTTCCTGCAAGAGCAGCTTTAAAGTCACAGCTAATGGTCACTTAACATTCACAAGGACTCAGGGCTGTAAAGGACACTTGCCCTAAATATTTGTGCTGAAGTAGGGAATGGACAAAAAATTCAAAACAGGCAAATGTTTCAAGAAGAGATTATGAAGAGTTAAGTTTTACTCACACTCTTTGTAAAAAAAAAGGAAAATGGATAAAAGCTCAACCTCAGGGAGTGTTAGACGCATGCAATCTAATCTACAAAAAGTTTCAACTTACACCAGTCGGCTGACCATCAGCAAAAAGTCTACAAACAATAAATGCTGAAGGGGTTTTAGAGAACTGTGTACCCTCTGCCTGCTGGTGAGACGTAAAGGGGTAACAGCCAATAATGAGAACAGAAAGGAGCTGCGTTTAAAAGTAAAAATGGAGGTACTATTCAATCCAGCAGGCGCACCATTGGACCTCTCACCTGAGAAGACAATCGAGAAGACACAGGCCGCAAAAGCTGCAGTGCAGCCTTATTCACAATAGCCAAGACAGTGAAGCAATCAAAATGTCCAACAACAGGTAAATGGATAAAGAAGAAGTGGTCCGTGTACACAATGGAATATTAGCCATGGAAGACAATGAACCATTGCTCTTTGAGGCACCACAAATGAGTCTGGAGATAATCACGAAAGATGAGGTAAGTTGGAAAGCAAAAGACCTGTGTTCTATGATAGCACTTATAGGCGTTATCTAATAACTGACACAAATGAACATATTTCCACAGAGAAAGACACTCACAGATTTAGAAAACAAACTATGCTCATCTAAAACGACAGGTGGGGGGAATGGATAAATTAAGATTAGTGTTACTATACGTATACAAACACATATGATATACATATCTCAAAAAGACCAACCATATAGCAAGGGAAGTCTGCGGAACCCTCTGTAACATTTTACATGGGAAGAGGATCTGTACTTGAATAGACATATATAATGTACAAATGAACCAGATTGTGTACACCTAGGACAAACAATATTCTAAGCTTTACCCCAATTAAAACACTTTTAAAAACCAAGAAGAAATAATGACACATAAACTTATGGGGGTTTCTCCACGCACATTCCAATGTAATTTACAACCTAGGAACACGACTTCCAGAAAGGCTCTGCTGCCCTACTCCCCAGATTTGGGAATGGAGAAATGCTGCCTCCTTGAGGCCACTTCCCACAACAGCAGCTTTAAACCCATTGCTAAAGGTCACTAAATATTCACCAAACTTGCAGTTCGGGAAATGACACCTGCTCTCTAAAAAAACGCTGGGGTGGAAAATCGACCAAATAACTCAAAAGAGGGCAACCTTCAAAGAAGACAATTTCAAGAGTTATATCGTACTGCCAATTGTTTCCTTTTTTTAACGGAAAAGAAAACGGCGGAGAAAAATGATGAGTTTTACGAATTTTCAAAGACATGCAAACCCAAATTACAAAAACCTATCAGCTCACAGCAGCCAGAAGGGCCATTAGCATCAATGCTGTAAACAATAAATGCTGAAGCGATTGTGGAGAAATGCGTACCCTCGATTCTAAGGGGGACGTGGTAGGAGCCACTAATGAAAACACAAAGAAGGTGCTTTGAAAAGGGAAACACGGTGCTACCAGTCAATCAATCACACCCACTGCTGGGCCTATCACCTGAGAAAATGAGAATCAAAAAGTCACAGGCTGGCAATCCTGCACTCCAACAATATTTACCATAGCCAACACTTGGAAGCAATGAAAATGTCCATCAACCGAGGAATGCACAAAGAAGAAGTGGTCCACGTACACAGTGGAAAATTACTCCAATAAAAAATAAAAATTAAATTTAAAAATCCAACAAAAGTAAGGAGACATCAGCTTGTGTGGGTTTGTCCGGGCACACTCCACTCTAATTTATAACCGAGAAACACCACAGGCCGCCAGGGCTTTTCCCTAGTTCCCAGGGTGGGGAACATAGAAAGGCTGCCGCCCTCTGGCAGTTACCTGCAAAAGCAGTTTTAAAGCCTGTGCTAATGGTCATTTCATAGGAACAAGTACTGCAGAACTGTAAATGAAACCTGCCCTCAAAATGTCTTCAGGGAGGTAACGGCCAAAACATTTCAAAAGGTGACACGTACGTTAAGAGAACACTTTGAAGAACTAAGGGGTAATCACTGCTTGAAAAATAAAAAGGACATGCCTTAAAGCTCAATTTCAACGGATTATGAGGCACATGCGAATTCAACCACAAAGAGGTATCAGCTCACACTTGTCAGAATAACCATGAGCAAGAAAACTACAAACAATAAATGCTGAAGGTGTTGTGGAGAAATGCATACCCTCAACTTCAAGGGGGACGTAAGTTGGAAAGGGCCACGAATGAGAACAGAATGGAGGTGCCTTAAAAAGGTCAACATTGTGCTACCATATGATCCAGCAGGCCCACTCCTCCACCTATAATCTAAGAAGAGAGAATTGGAAAGACACAGGCAGGCAAATCTGCATTGCCCAGTATTACAATAGCCAAGATATGGAAGTAACCAAAAAGACCACCAACAGATGGGTGGGCAAAGAAGAACTCCTCCATGTACAGATGGAATATTCGCTAGTGAAAAAAATGAAACAATGCCATTTGCAGCACCATAGATGAGTCTAGACGTAATCACGCCACGTGTAGTAAGTGAGAAAGCAAAAGGCACATATCCTATCATATCACTTTCAGGAGTTACTTAAAAATTGATACCAATGAAGATATTTCCACAGAGAAAGGCAATCACAGATTCATTAAAAAACTTATGGTTCACCAAATAGAAAGGGATGAGGATTGGATACATTGCCATATTGGGGTTAACAGAGATATACAAACCATGTGAAATATATAACCCCCAAAGACGTACGGAAGACCAGGAGAAGACTACTCAACATTGTGTCATAACCTACATTGGCAAAGGATGCGAGGAAGAATAGATACATGTATATGTGTGAAAGAACCACATCTTGCACACCTAGAACAAACAAACCATTGTAATCAAATTTGCTGGGATAAAAAATAAAAAGTAAATTACAAATATGAACAAGAAGTAATGAGACATAAAGTTAAAGGGCTTTTTCCTGGCACATTCCATTCTAATATACAACCTCGAACACCACTTCCATTAAGGCTCTGTTTCCCTAGTAACCAAATTTGGTAAAGGAGAAATGCTGCCACCTAGTGGCCGTTTCCTGCAAGAGCAGCTTTAAAGTCACAGCTAATGGTCACTTAACATTCACAAGGACTCAGGGCTGTAAAGGACACTTGCCCTAAATATTTGTGCTGAAGTAGGGAATGGACAAAAAATTCAAAACAGGCAAATGTTTCAAGAAGAGATTATGAAGAGTTAAGTTTTACTCACACTCTTTGTAAAAAAAAGGAAAATGGATAAAAGCTCAACCTCAGGGAGTGTTAGACGCATGCAATCTAATCTACAAAAAGTTTCAACTTACACCAGTCGGCTGACCATCAGCAAAAAGTCTACAAACAATAAATGCTGAAGGGGTTTTAGAGAACTGTGTACCCTCTGCCTGCTGGTGAGACGTAAAGGGGTAACAGCCAATAATGAGAACAGAAAGGAGCTGCGTTTAAAAGTAAAAATGGAGGTACTATTCAATCCAGCAGGCGCACCATTGGACCTCTCACCTGAGAAGACAATCGAGAAGACACAGGCCGCAAAAGCTGCAGTGCAGCCTTATTCACAATAGCCAAGACAGTGAAGCAATCAAAATGTCCAACAACAGGTAAATGGATAAAGAAGAAGTGGTCCGTGTACACAATGGAATATTAGCCATGGAAGACAATGAACCATTGCTCTTTGAGGCACCACAAATGAGTCTGGAGATAATCACGAAAGATGAGGTAAGTTGGAAAGCAAAAGACCTGTGTTCTATGATAGCACTTATAGGCGTTATCTAATAACTGACACAAATGAACATATTTCCACAGAGAAAGACACTCACAGATTTAGAAAACAAACTATGCTCATCTAAAACGACAGGTGGGGGGAATGGATAAATTAAGATTAGTGTTACTATACGTATACAAACACATATGATATACATATCTCAAAAAGACCAACCATATAGCAAGGGAAGTCTGCGGAACCCTCTGTAACATTTTACATGGGAAGAGGATCTGTACTTGAATAGACATATATAATGTGCAAATGAACCAGATTGTGTACACCTAGGACAAACAATATTCTAAGCTTTACCCCAATTAAAACACTTTTAAAAACCAAGAAGAAATAATGACACATAAACTTATGGGGGTTTCTCCACGCACATTCCAATGTAATTTACAACCTAGGAACACGACTTCCAGAAAGGCTCTGCTGCCCTACTCCCCAGATTTGGGAATGGAGAAATGCTGCCTCCTTGAGGCCACTTCCCACAACAGCAGCTTTAAACCCATTGCTAAAGGTCACTAAATATTCACCAAACTTGCAGTTCGGGAAATGACACCTGCTCTCTAAAAAAACGCTGGGGTGGAAAATCGACCAAATAACTCAAAAGAGGGCAACCTTCAAAGAAGACAATTTCAAGAGTTATATCGTACTGCCAATTGTTTCCTTTTTTTAACGGAAAAGAAAACGGCGGAGAAAAATGATGAGTTTTACGAATTTTCAAAGACATGCAAACCCAAATTACAAAAACCTATCAGCTCACAGCAGCCAGAAGGGCCATTAGCATCAATGCTGTAAACAATAAATGCTGAAGCGATTGTGGAGAAATGCGTACCCTCGATTCTAAGGGGGACGTGGTAGGAGCCACTAATGAAAACACAAAGAAGGTGCTTTGAAAAGGGAAACACGGTGCTACCAGTCAATCAATCACACCCACTGCTGGGCCTATCACCTGAGAAAATGAGAATCAAAAAGTCACAGGCTGGCAATCCTGCACTCCAACAATATTTACCATAGCCAACACTTGGAAGCAATGAAAATGTCCATCAACCGAGGAATGCACAAAGAAGAAGTGGTCCACGTACACAGTGGAAAATTACTCCAATAAAAAATAAAAATTAAATTTAAAAATCCAACAAAAGTAAGGAGACATCAGCTTGTGTGGGTTTGTCCGGGCACACTCCACTCTAATTTATAACCGAGAAACACCACAGGCCGCCAGGGCTTTTCCCTAGTTCCCAGGGTGGGGAACATAGAAAGGCTGCCGCCCTCTGGCAGTTACCTGCAAAAGCAGTTTTAAAGCCTGTGCTAATGGTCATTTCATAGGAACAAGTACTGCAGAACTGTAAATGAAACCTGCCCTCAAAATGTCTTCAGGGAGGTAACGGCCAAAACATTTCAAAAGGTGACACGTACGTTAAGAGAACACTTTGAAGAACTAAGGGGTAATCACTGCTTGAAAAATAAAAAGGACATGCCTTAAAGCTCAATTTCAACGGATTATGAGGCACATGCGAATTCAACCACAAAGAGGTATCAGCTCACACTTGTCAGAATAACCATGAGCAAGAAAACTACAAACAATAAATGCTGAAGGTGTTGTGGAGAAATGCATACCCTCAACTTCAAGGGGGACGTAAGTTGGAAAGGGCCACGAATGAGAACAGAATGGAGGTGCCTTAAAAAGGTCAACATTGTGCTACCATATGATCCAGCAGGCCCACTCCTCCACCTATAATCTAAGAAGAGAGAATTGGAAAGACACAGGCAGGCAAATCTGCATTGCCCAGTATTACAATAGCCAAGATATGGAAGTAACCAAAAAGACCACCAACAGATGGGTGGGCAAAGAAGAACTCCTCCATGTACAGATGGAATATTCGCTAGTGAAAAAAATGAAACAATGCCATTTGCAGCACCATAGATGAGTCTAGACGTAATCACGCCACGTGTAGTAAGTGAGAAAGCAAAAGGCACATATCCTATCATATCACTTTCAGGAGTTACTTAAAAATTGATACCAATGAAGATATTTCCACAGAGAAAGGCAATCACAGATTCATTAAAAAACTTATGGTTCACCAAATAGAAAGGGATGAGGATTGGATACATTGCCATATTGGGGTTAACAGAGATATACAAACCATGTGAAATATATAACCCCCAAAGACGTACGGAAGACCAGGAGAAGACTACTCAACATTGTGTCATAACCTACATTGGCAAAGGATGCGAGGAAGAATAGATACATGTATATGTGTGAAAGAACCACATCTTGCACACCTAGAACAAACAAACCATTGTAATCAAATTTGCTGGGATAAAAAATAAAAAGTAAATTACAAATATGAACAAGAAGTAATGAGACATAAAGTTAAAGGGCTTTTTCCTGGCACATTCCATTCTAATATACAACCTCGAACACCACTTCCATTAAGGCTCTGTTTCCCTAGTAACCAAATTTGGTAAAGGAGAAATGCTGCCACCTAGTGGCCGTTTCCTGCAAGAGCAGCTTTAAAGTCACAGCTAATGGTCACTTAACATTCACAAGGACTCAGGGCTGTAAAGGACACTTGCCCTAAATATTTGTGCTGAAGTAGGGAATGGACAAAAAATTCAAAACAGGCAAATGTTTCAAGAAGAGATTATGAAGAGTTAAGTTTTACTCACACTCTTTGTAAAAAAAAGGAAAATGGATAAAAGCTCAACCTCAGGGAGTGTTAGACGCATGCAATCTAATCTACAAAAAGTTTCAACTTACACCAGTCGGCTGACCATCAGCAAAAAGTCTACAAACAATAAATGCTGAAGGGGTTTTAGAGAACTGTGTACCCTCTGCCTGCTGGTGAGACGTAAAGGGGTAACAGCCAATAATGAGAACAGAAAGGAGCTGCGTTTAAAAGTAAAAATGGAGGTACTATTCAATCCAGCAGGCGCACCATTGGACCTCTCACCTGAGAAGACAAGAATCGAGAAGACACAGGCCGCAAAAGCTGCAGTGCAGCCTTATTCACAATAGCCAAGACAGTGAAGCAATCAAAATGTCCAACAACAGGTAAATGGATAAAGAAGAAGTGGTCCGTGTACACAATGGAATATTAGCCATGGAAGACAATGAACCATTGCTCTTTGAGGCACCACAAATGAGTCTGGAGATAATCACGAAAGATGAGGTAAGTTGGAAAGCAAAAGACCTGTGTTCTATGATAGCACTTATAGGCGTTATCTAATAACTGACACAAATGAACATATTTCCACAGAGAAAGACACTCACAGATTTAGAAAACAAACTATGCTCATCTAAAACGACAGGTGGGGGGAATGGATAAATTAAGATTAGTGTTACTATACGTATACAAACACATATGATATACATATCTCAAAAAGACCAACCATATAGCAAGGGAAGTCTGCGGAACCCTCTGTAACATTTTACATGGGAAGAGGATCTGTACTTGAATAGACATATATAATGTACAAATGAACCAGATTGTGTACACCTAGGACAAACAATATTCTAAGCTTTACCCCAATTAAAACACTTTTAAAAACCAAGAAGAAATAATGACACATAAACTTATGGGGGTTTCTCCACGCACATTCCAATGTAATTTACAACCTAGGAACACGACTTCCAGAAAGGCTCTGCTGCCCTACTCCCCAGATTTGGGAATGGAGAAATGCTGCCTCCTTGAGGCCACTTCCCACAACAGCAGCTTTAAACCCATTGCTAAAGGTCACTAAATATTCTCCAAACTTGCAGTTCGGGAAATGACACCTGCTCTCTAAAAAAACGCTGGGGTGGAAAATCGACCAAATAACTCAAAAGAGGGCAACCTTCAAAGAAGACAATTTCAAGAGTTATATCGTACTGCCAATTGTCTCCTTTTTTTAACGGAAAAGAAAACGGCGGAGAAAAATGATGAGTTTTACGAATTTTCAAAGACATGCAAACCCAAATTACAAAAACCTATCAGCTCACAGCAGCCAGAAGGGCCATTAGCATCAAAGCTGTAAACAATAAATGCTGAAGCGATTGTGGAGAAATGCGTACCCTCGATTCTAAGGGGGACGTGGTAGGAGCCACTAATGAAAACACAAAGAAGGTGCTTTGAAAAGGGAAACACGGTGCTACCAGTCAATCAATCACACCCACTGCTGGGCCTATCACCTGAGAAAATGAGAATCAAAAAGTCACAGGCTGGCAATCCTGCACTCCAACAATATTTACCATAGCCAACACTTGGAAGCAATGAAAATGTCCATCAACCGAGGAATGCACAAAGAAGAAGTGGTCCACGTACACAGTGGAAAATTACTCCAATAAAAAATAAAAATTAAATTTAAAAATCCAACAAAAGTAAGGAGACATCAGCTTGTGTGGGTTTGTCCGGGCACACTCCACTCTAATTTATAACCGAGAAACACCACAGGCCGCCAGGGCTTTTCCCTAGTTCCCAGGGTGGGGAACATAGAAAGGCTGCCGCCCTCTGGCAGTTACCTGCAAAAGCAGTTTTAAAGCCTGTGCTAATGGTCATTTCATAGGAACAAGTACTGCAGAACTGTAAATGAAACCTGCCCTCAAAATGTCTTCAGGGAGGTAACGGCCAAAACATTTCAAAAGGTGACACGTACGTTAAGAGAACACTTTGAAGAACTAAGGGGTAATCACTGCTTGAAAAATAAAAAGGACATGCCTTAAAGCTCAATTTCAACGGATTATGAGGCACATGCGAATTCAACCACAAAGAGGTATCAGCTCACACTTGTCAGAATAACCATGAGCAAGAAAACTACAAACAATAAATGCTGAAGGTGTTGTGGAGAAATGCATACCCTCAACTTCAAGGGGGACGTAAGTTGGAAAGGGCCACGAATGAGAACAGAATGGAGGTGCCTTAAAAAGGTCAACATTGTGCTACCATATGATCCAGCAGGCCCACTCCTCCACCTATAATCTAAGAAGAGAGAATTGGAAAGACACAGGCAGGCAAATCTGCATTGCCCAGTATTACAATAGCCAAGATATGGAAGTAACCAAAAAGACCACCAACAGATGGGTGGGCAAAGAAGAACTCCTCCATGTACAGATGGAATATTCGCTAGTGAAAAAAATGAAACAATGCCATTTGCAGCACCATAGATGAGTCTAGACGTAATCACGCCACGTGTAGTAAGTGAGAAAGCAAAAGGCACATATCCTATCATATCACTTTCAGGAGTTACTTAAAAATTGATACCAATGAAGATATTTCCACAGAGAAAGGCAATCACAGATTCATTAAAAAACTTATGGTTCACCAAATAGAAAGGGATGAGGATTGGATACATTGCCATATTGGGGTTAACAGAGATATACAAACCATGTGAAATATATAACCCCCAAAGACGTACGGAAGACCAGGAGAAGACTACTCAACATTGTGTCATAACCTACATTGGCAAAGGATGCGAGGAAGAATAGATACATGTATATGTGTGAAAGAACCACATCTTGCACACCTAGAACAAACAAACCATTGTAATCAAATTTGCTGGGATAAAAAATAAAAAGTAAATTACAAATATGAACAAGAAGTAATGAGACATAAAGTTAAAGGGCTTTTTCCTGGCACATTCCATTCTAATATACAACCTCGAACACCACTTCCATTAAGGCTCTGTTTCCCTAGTAACCAAATTTGGTAAAGGAGAAATGCTGCCACCTAGTGGCCGTTTCCTGCAAGAGCAGCTTTAAAGTCACAGCTAATGGTCACTTAACATTCACAAGGACTCAGGGCTGTAAAGGACACTTGCCCTAAATATTTGTGCTGAAGTAGGGAATGGACAAAAAATTCAAAACAGGCAAATGTTTCAAGAAGAGATTATGAAGAGTTAAGTTTTACTCACACTCTTTGTAAAAAAAAGGAAAATGGATAAAAGCTCAACCTCAGGGAGTGTTAGACGCATGCAATCTAATCTACAAAAAGTTTCAACTTACACCAGTCGGCTGACCATCAGCAAAAAGTCTACAAACAATAAATGCTGAAGGGGTTTTAGAGAACTGTGTACCCTCTGCCTGCTGGTGAGACGTAAAGGGGTAACAGCCAATAATGAGAACAGAAAGGAGCTGCGTTTAAAAGTAAAAATGGAGGTACTATTCAATCCAGCAGGCGCACCATTGGACCTCTCACCTGAGAAGACAATCGAGAAGACACAGGCCGCAAAAGCTGCAGTGCAGCCTTATTCACAATAGCCAAGACAGTGAAGCAATCAAAATGTCCAACAACAGGTAAATGGATAAAGAAGAAGTGGTCCGTGTACACAATGGAATATTAGCCATGGAAGACAATGAACCATTGCTCTTTGAGGCACCACAAATGAGTCTGGAGATAATCACGAAAGATGAGGTAAGTTGGAAAGCAAAAGACCTGTGTTCTATGATAGCACTTATAGGCGTTATCTAATAACTGACACAAATGAACATATTTCCACAGAGAAAGACACTCACAGATTTAGAAAACAAACTATGCTCATCTAAAACGACAGGTGGGGGGAATGGATAAATTAAGATTAGTGTTACTATACGTATACAAACACATATGATATACATATCTCAAAAAGACCAACCATATAGCAAGGGAAGTCTGCGGAACCCTCTGTAACATTTTACATGGGAAGAGGATCTGTACTTGAATAGACATATATAATGTGCAAATGAACCAGATTGTGTACACCTAGGACAAACAATATTCTAAGCTTTACCCCAATTAAAACACTTTTAAAAACCAAGAAGAAATAATGACACATAAACTTATGGGGGTTTCTCCACGCACATTCCAATGTAATTTACAACCTAGGAACACGACTTCCAGAAAGGCTCTGCTGCCCTACTCCCCAGATTTGGGAATGGAGAAATGCTGCCTCCTTGAGGCCACTTCCCACAACAGCAGCTTTAAACCCATTGCTAAAGGTCACTAAATATTCACCAAACTTGCAGTTCGGGAAATGACACCTGCTCTCTAAAAAAACGCTGGGGTGGAAAATCGACCAAATAACTCAAAAGAGGGCAACCTTCAAAGAAGACAATTTCAAGAGTTATATCGTACTGCCAA
The DNA here is from genome assembly GCF_965194805.1 of Balaenoptera borealis. NCBI lineage: Eukaryota > Metazoa > Chordata > Mammalia > Artiodactyla > Balaenopteridae > Balaenoptera > Balaenoptera borealis. Next base: position 339,004 of record NW_028123543.1, read on the forward strand.
TTGTTTCCTTTTTTTAACGGAAAAGAAAACGGCGGAGAAAAATGATGAGTTTTACGAATTTTCAAAGACATGCAAACCCAAATTACAAAAACCTATCAGCTCACAGCAGCCAGAAGGGCCATTAGCATCAATGCTGTAAACAATAAATGCTGAAGCGATTGTGGAGAAATGCGTACCCTCGATTCTAAGGGGGACGTGGTAGGAGCCACTAATGAAAACACAAAGAAGGTGCTTTGAAAAGGGAAACACGGTGCTACCAGTCAATCAATCACACCCACTGCTGGGCCTATCACCTGAGAAAATGAGAATCAAAAAGTCACAGGCTGGCAATCCTGCACTCCAACAATATTTACCATAGCCAACACTTGGAAGCAATGAAAATGTCCATCAACCGAGGAATGCACAAAGAAGAAGTGGTCCACGTACACAGTGGAAAATTACTCCAATAAAAAATAAAAATTAAATTTAAAAATCCAACAAAAGTAAGGAGACATCAGCTTGTGTGGGTTTGTCCGGGCACACTCCACTCTAATTTATAACCGAGAAACACCACAGGCCGCCAGGGCTTTTCCCTAGTTCCCAGGGTGGGGAACATAGAAAGGCTGCCGCCCTCTGGCAGTTACCTGCAAAAGCAGTTTTAAAGCCTGTGCTAATGGTCATTTCATAGGAACAAGTACTGCAGAACTGTAAATGAAACCTGCCCTCAAAATGTCTTCAGGGAGGTAACGGCCAAAACATTTCAAAAGGTGACACGTACGTTAAGAGAACACTTTGAAGAACTAAGGGGTAATCACTGCTTGAAAAATAAAAAGGACATGCCTTAAAGCTCAATTTCAACGGATTATGAGGCACATGCGAATTCAACCACAAAGAGGTATCAGCTCACACTTGTCAGAATAACCATGAGCAAGAAAACTACAAACAATAAATGCTGAAGGTGTTGTGGAGAAATGCATACCCTCAACTTCAAGGGGGACGTAAGTTGGAAAGGGCCACGAATGAGAACAGAATGGAGGTGCCTTAAAAAGGTCAACATTGTGCTACCATATGATCCAGCAGGCCCACTCCTCCACCTATAATCTAAGAAGAGAGAATTGGAAAGACACAGGCAGGCAAATCTGCATTGCCCAGTATTACAATAGCCAAGATATGGAAGTAACCAAAAAGACCACCAACAGATGGGTGGGCAAAGAAGAACTCCTCCATGTACAGATGGAATATTCGCTAGTGAAAAAAATGAAACAATGCCATTTGCAGCACCATAGATGAGTCTAGACGTAATCACGCCACGTGTAGTAAGTGAGAAAGCAAAAGGCACATATCCTATCATATCACTTTCAGGAGTTACTTAAAAATTGATACCAATGAAGATATTTCCACAGAGAAAGGCAATCACAGATTCATTAAAAAACTTATGGTTCACCAAATAGAAAGGGATGAGGATTGGATACATTGCCATATTGGGGTTAACAGAGATATACAAACCATGTGAAATATATAACCCCCAAAGACGTACGGAAGACCAGGAGAAGACTACTCAACATTGTGTCATAACCTACATTGGCAAAGGATGCGAGGAAGAATAGATACATGTATATGTGTGAAAGAACCACATCTTGCACACCTAGAACAAACAAACCATTGTAATCAAATTTGCTGGGATAAAAAATAAAAAGTAAATTACAAATATGAACAAGAAGTAATGAGACATAAAGTTAAAGGGCTTTTTCCTGGCACATTCCATTCTAATATACAACCTCGAACACCACTTCCATTAAGGCTCTGTTTCCCTAGTAACCAAATTTGGTAAAGGAGAAATGCTGCCACCTAGTGGCCGTTTCCTGCAAGAGCAGCTTTAAAGTCACAGCTAATGGTCACTTAACATTCACAAGGACTCAGGGCTGTAAAGGACACTTGCCCTAAATATTTGTGCTGAAGTAGGGAATGGACAAAAAATTCAAAACAGGCAAATGTTTCAAGAAGAGATTATGAAGAGTTAAGTTTTACTCACACTCTTTGTAAAAAAAAGGAAAATGGATAAAAGCTCAACCTCAGGGAGTGTTAGACGCATGCAATCTAATCTACAAAAAGTTTCAACTTACACCAGTCGGCTGACCATCAGCAAAAAGTCTACAAACAATAAATGCTGAAGGGGTTTTAGAGAACTGTGTACCCTCTGCCTGCTGGTGAGACGTAAAGGGGTAACAGCCAATAATGAGAACAGAAAGGAGCTGCGTTTAAAAGTAAAAATGGAGGTACTATTCAATCCAGCAGGCGCACCATTGGACCTCTCACCTGAGAAGACAAGAATCGAGAAGACACAGGCCGCAAAAGCTGCAGTGCAGCCTTATTCACAATAGCCAAGACAGTGAAGCAATCAAAATGTCCAACAACAGGTAAATGGATAAAGAAGAAGTGGTCCGTGTACACAATGGAATATTAGCCATGGAAGACAATGAACCATTGCTCTTTGAGGCACCACAAATGAGTCTGGAGATAATCACGAAAGATGAGGTAAGTTGGAAAGCAAAAGACCTGTGTTCTATGATAGCACTTATAGGCGTTATCTAATAACTGACACAAATGAACATATTTCCACAGAGAAAGACACTCACAGATTTAGAAAACAAACTATGCTCATCTAAAACGACAGGTGGGGGGAATGGATAAATTAAGATTAGTGTTACTATACGTATACAAACACATATGATATACATATCTCAAAAAGACCAACCATATAGCAAGGGAAGTCTGCGGAACCCTCTGTAACATTTTACATGGGAAGAGGATCTGTACTTGAATAGACATATATAATGTGCAAATGAACCAGATTGTGTACACCTAGGACAAACAATATTCTAAGCTTTACCCCAATTAAAACACTTTTAAAAACCAAGAAGAAATAATGACACATAAACTTATGGGGGTTTCTCCACGCACATTCCAATGTAATTTACAACCTAGGAACACGACTTCCAGAAAGGCTCTGCTGCCCTACTCCCCAGATTTGGGAATGGAGAAATGCTGCCTCCTTGAGGCCACTTCCCACAACAGCAGCTTTAAACCCATTGCTAAAGGTCACTAAATATTCTCCAAACTTGCAGTTCGGGAAATGACACCTGCTCTCTAAAAAAACGCTGGGGTGGAAAATCGACCAAATAACTCAAAAGAGGGCAACCTTCAAAGAAGACAATTTCAAGAGTTATATCGTACTGCCAATTGTCTCCTTTTTTTAACGGAAAAGAAAACGGCGGAGAAAAATGATGAGTTTTACGAATTTTCAAAGACATGCAAACCCAAATTACAAAAACCTATCAGCTCACAGCAGCCAGAAGGGCCATTAGCATCAATGCTGTAAACAATAAATGCTGAAGCGATTGTGGAGAAATGCGTACCCTCGATTCTAAGGGGGACGTGGTAGGAGCCACTAATGAAAACACAAAGAGGGTGCTTTGAAAAGGGAAACACGGTGCTACCAGTCAATCAATCACACCCACTGCTGGGCCTATCACCTGAGAAAATGAGAATCAAAAAGTCACAGGCTGGCAATCCTGCACTCCAACAATATTTACCATAGCCAACACTTGGAAGCAATGAAAATGTCCATCAACCGAGGAATCCACAAAGAAGAAGTGGTCCACGTACACAGTGGAAAATTACTCCAATAAAAAATAAAAATTAAATTTAAAAATCCAACAAAAGTAAGGAGACATCAGCTTGTGTGGGTTTGTCCGGGCACACTCCACTCTAATTTATAACCGAGAAATACCACAGGCCGCCAGGGCTTTTCCCTAGTTCCCAGGGTGGGGAACATAGAAAGGCTGCCGCCCTCTGGCAGTTACCTGCAAAAGCAGTTTTAAAGCCTGTGCTAATGGTCATTTCATAGGAACAAGTACTGCAGAACTGTAAATGAAACCTGCCCTCAAAATGTCTTCAGGGAGGTAACGGCCAAAACATTTCAAAAGGTGACACGTACGTTAAGAGAACACTTTGAAGAACTAAGGGGTAATCACTGCTTGAAAAATAAAAAGGACATGCCTTAAAGCTCAATTTCAACGGATTATGAGGCACATGCGAATTCAACCACAAAGAGGTATCAGCTCACACTTGTCAGAATAACCATGAGCAAGAAAACTACAAACAATAAATGCTGAAGGTGTTGTGGAGAAATGCATACCCTCAACTTCAAGGGGGACGTAAGTTGGAAAGGGCCACGAATGAGAACAGAATGGAGGTGCCTTCAAAAGGTAAACATTGTGCTACCATATGATCCAGCAGGCCCACTCCTCCACCTATAATCTAAGAAGAGAGAATTGGAAAGACACAGGCAGGCAAATCTGCATTGCCCAGTATTACAATAGCCAAGATATGGAAGTAACCAAAAAGACCACCAACAGATGGGTGGGCAAAGAAGAACTCCTCCATGTACAGATGGAATATTCGCTAGTGAAAAAAATGAAACAATGCCATTTGCAGCACCATAGATGAGTCTAGACGTAATCACGCCACGTGTAGTAAGTGAGAAAGCAAAAGGCACATATCCTATCATATCACTTTCAGGAGTTACTTAAAAATTGATACCAATGAAGATATTTCCACAGAGAAAGGCAATCACAGATTCATTAAAAAACTTATGGTTCACCAAATAGAAAGGGATGAGGATTGGATACATTGCCATATTGGGGTTAACAGAGATATACAAACCATGTGAAATATATAACCCCCAAAGACGTACGGAAGACCAGGAGAAGACTACTCAACATTGTGTCATAACCTACATTGGCAAAGGATGCGAGGAAGAATAGATACATGTATATGTGTGAAAGAACCACATCTTGCACACCTAGAACAAACAAACCATTGTAATCAAATTTGCTGGGATAAAAAATAAAAAGTAAATTACAAATATGAACAAGAAGTAATGAGACATAAAGTTAAAGGGCTTTTTCCTGGCACATTCCATTCTAATATACAACCTCGAACACCACTTCCATTAAGGCTCTGTTTCCCTAGTAACCAAATTTGGTACAGGAGAAATGCTGCCACCTAGTGGCCGTTTCCTGCAAGAGCAGCTTTAAAGTCACAGCTAATGGTCACTTAACATTCACAAGGACTCAGGGCTGTAAAGGACACTTGCCCTAAATATTTGTGCTGAAGTAGGGAATGGACAAAAAATTCAAAACAGGCAAATGTTTCAAGAAGAGATTATGAAGAGTTAAGGTTTACTCACACTCTTTGTAAAAAAAAGGAAAATGGATAAAAGCTCAACCTCAGGGAGTGTTAGACGCATGCAATCTAATCTACAAAAAGTTTCAACTTACACCAGTCGGCTGACCATCAGCAAAAAGTCTACAAACAATAAATGCTGAAGGGGTTTTAGAGAACTGTGTACCCTCTGCCTGCTGGTGAGACGTAAAGGGGTAACAGCCAATAATGAGAACAGAAAGGAGCTGCGTTTAAAAGTAAAAATGGAGGTACTATTCAATCCAGCAGGCGCACCATTGGACCTCTCACCTGAGAAGACAAGAATCGAGAAGACACAGGCCGCAAAAGCTGCAGTGCAGCCTTATTCACAATAGCCAAGACAGTGAAGCAATCAAAATGTCCAACAACAGGTAAATGGATAAAGAAGAAGTGGTCCGTGTACACAATGGAATATTAGCCATGGAAGACAATGAACCATTGCTCTTTGAGGCACCACAAATGAGTCTGGAGATAATCACGAAAGATGAGGTAAGTTGGAAAGCAAAAGACCTGTGTTCTATGATAGCACTTATAGGCGTTATCTAATAACTGACACAAATGAACATATTTCCACAGAGAAAGACACTCACAGATTTAGAAAACAAACTATGCTCATCTAAAACGACAGGTGGGGGGAATGGATAAATTAAGATTAGTGTTACTATACGTATACAAACACATATGATATACATATCTCAAAAAGACCAACCATATAGCAAGGGAAGTCTGCGGAACCCTCTGTAACATTTTACATGGGAAGAGGATCTGTACTTGAATAGACATATATAATGTGCAAATGAACCAGATTGTGTACACCTAGGACAAACAATATTCTAAGCTTTACCCCAATTAAAACACTTTTAAAAACCAAGAAGAAATAATGACACATAAACTTATGGGGGTTTCTCCACGCACATTCCAATGTAATTTACAACCTAGGAACACGACTTCCAGAAAGGCTCTGCTGCCCTACTCCCCAGATTTGGGAATGGAGAAATGCTGCCTCCTTGAGGCCACTTCCCACAACAGCAGCTTTAAACCCATTGCTAAAGGTCACTAAATATTCTCCAAACTTGCAGTTCGGGAAATGACACCTGCTCTCTAAAAAAACGCTGGGGTGGAAAATCGACCAAATAACTCAAAAGAGGGCAACCTTCAAAGAAGACAATTTCAAGAGTTATATCGTACTGCCAATTGTCTCCTTTTTTTAACGGAAAAGAAAACGGCGGAGAAAAATGATGAGTTTTACGAATTTTCAAAGACATGCAAACCCAAATTACAAAAACCTATCAGCTCACAGCAGCCAGAAGGGCCATTAGCATCAATGCTGTAAACAATAAATGCTGAAGCGATTGTGGAGAAATGCGTACCCTCGATTCTAAGGGGGACGTGGTAGGAGCCACTAATGAAAACACAAAGAAGGTGCTTTGAAAAGGGAAACACGGTGCTACCAGTCAATCAATCACACCCACTGCTGGGCCTATCACCTGAGAAAATGAGAATCAAAAAGTCACAGGCTGGCAATCCTGCACTCCAACAATATTTACCATAGCCAACACTTGGAAGCAATGAAAATGTCCATCAACCGAGGACTGCACAAAGAAGAAGTGGTCCACGTACACAGTGGAAAATTACTCCAATAAAAAATAAAAATTAAATTTAAAAATCCAACAAAAGTAAGGAGACATCAGCTTGTGTGGGTTTGTCCGGGCACACTCCACTCTAATTTATAACCGAGAAACACCACAGGCCGCCAGGGCTTTTCCCTAGTTCCCAGGGTGGGGAACATAGAAAGGCTGCCGCCCTCTGGCAGTTACCTGCAAAAGCAGTTTTAAAGCCTGTGCTAATGGTCATTTCATAGGAACAAGTACTGCAGAACTGTAAATGAAACCTGCCCTCAAAATGTCTTCAGGGAGGTAACGGCCAAAACATTTCAAAAGGTGACACGTACGTTAAGAGAACACTTTGAAGAACTAAGGGGTAATCACTGCTTGAAAAATAAAAAGGACATGCCTTAAAGCTCAATTTCAACGGATTATGAGGCACATGCGAATTCAACCACAAAGAGGTATCAGCTCACACTTGTCAGAATAACCATGAGCAAGAAAACTACAAACAATAAATGCTGAAGGTGTTGTGGAGAAATGCATACCCTCAACTTCAAGGGGGACGTAAGTTGGAAAGGGCCACGAATGAGAACAGAATGGAGGTGCCTTAAAAAGGTCAACATTGTGCTACCATATGATCCAGCAGGCCCACTCCTCCACCTATAATCTAAGAAGAGAGAATTGGAAAGACACAGGCAGGCAAATCTGCATTGCCCAGTATTACAATAGCCAAGATATGGAAGTAACCAAAAAGACCACCAACAGATGGGTGGGCAAAGAAGAACTCCTCCATGTACAGATGGAATATTCGCTAGTGAAAAAAATGAAACAATGCCATTTGCAGCACCATAGATGAGTCTAGACGTAATCACGCCACGTGTAGTAAGTGAGAAAGCAAAAGGCACATATCCTATCATATCACTTTCAGGAGTTACTTAAAAATTGATACCAATGAAGATATTTCCACAGAGAAAGGCAATCACAGATTCATTAAAAAACTTATGGTTCACCAAATAGAAAGGGATGAGGATTGGATACATTGCCATATTGGGGTTAACAGAGATATACAAACCATGTGAAATATATAACCCCCAAAGACGTACGGAAGACCAGGAGAAGACTACTCAACATTGTGTCATAACCTACATTGGCAAAGGATGCGAGGAAGAATAGATACATGTATATGTGTGAAAGAACCACATCTTGCACACCTAGAACAAACAAACCATTGTAATCAAATTTGCTGGGATAAAAAATAAAAAGTAAATTACAAATATGAACAAGAAGTAATGAGACATAAAGTTAAAGGGCTTTTTCCTGGCACATTCCATTCTAATATACAACCTCGAACACCACTTCCATTAAGGCTCTGTTTCCCTAGTAACCAAATTTGGTACAGGAGAAATGCTGCCACCTAGTGGCCGTTTCCTGCAAGAGCAGCTTTAAAGTCACAGCTAATGGTCACTTAACATTCACAAGGACTCAGGGCTGTAAAGGACACTTGCCCTAAATATTTGTGCTGAAGTAGGGAATGGACAAAAAATTCAAAACAGGCAAATGTTTCAAGAAGAGATTATGAAGAGTTAAGGTTTACTCACACTCTTTGTAAAAAAAAGGAAAATGGATAAAAGCTCAACCTCAGGGAGTGTTAGACGCATGCAATCTAATCTACAAAAAGTTTCAACTTACACCAGTCGGCTGACCATCAGCAAAAAGTCTACAAACAATAAATGCTGAAGGGGTTTTAGAGAACTGTGTACCCTCTGCCTGCTGGTGAGACGTAAAGGGGTAACAGCCAATAATGAGAACAGAAAGGAGCTGCGTTTAAAAGTAAAAATGGAGGTACTATTCAATCCAGCAGGCGCACCATTGGACCTCTCACCTGAGAAGACAAGAATCGAGAAGACACAGGCCGCAAAAGCTGCAGTGCAGCCTTATTCACAATAGCCAAGACAGTGAAGCAATCAAAATGTCCAACAACAGGTAAATGGATAAAGAAGAAGTGGTCCGTGTACACAATGGAATATTAGCCATGGAAGACAATGAACCATTGCTCTTTGAGGCACCACAAATGAGTCTGGAGATAATCACGAAAGATGAGGTAAGTTGGAAAGCAAAAGACCTGTGTTCTATGATAGCACTTATAGGCGTTATCTAATAACTGACACAAATGAACATATTTCCACAGAGAAAGACACTCACAGATTTAGAAAACAAACTATGCTCATCTAAAACGACAGGTGGGGGGAATGGATAAATTAAGATTAGTGTTACTATACGTATACAAACACATATGATATACATATCTCAAAAAGACCAACCATATAGCAAGGGAAGTCTGCGGAACCCTCTGTAACATTTTACATGGGAAGAGGATCTGTACTTGAATAGACATATATAATGTGCAAATGAACCAGATTGTGTACACCTAGGACAAACAATATTCTAAGCTTTACCCCAATTAAAACACTTTTAAAAACCAAGAAGAAATAATGACACATAAACTTATGGGGGTTTCTCCACGCACATTCCAATGTAATTTACAACCTAGGAACACGACTTCCAGAAAGGCTCTGCTGCCCTACTCCCCAGATTTGGGAATGGAGAAATGCTGCCTCCTTGAGGCCACTTCCCACAACAGCAGCTTTAAACCCATTGCTAAAGGTCACTAAATATTCTCCAAACTTGCAGTTCGGGAAATGACACCTGCTCTCTAAAAAAACGCTGGGGTGGAAAATCGACCAAATAACTCAAAAGAGGGCAACCTTCAAAGAAGACAATTTCAAGAGTTATATCGTACTGCCAATTGTCTCCTTTTTTTAACGGAAAAGAAAACGGCGGAGAAAAATGATGAGTTTTACGAATTTTCAAAGACATGCAAACCCAAATTACAAAAACCTATCAGCTCACAGCAGCCAGAAGGGCCATTAGCATCAATGCTGTAAACAATAAATGCTGAAGCGATTGTGGAGAAATGCGTACCCTCGATTCTAAGGGGGACGTGGTAGGAGCCACTAATGAAAACACAAAGAAGGTGCTTTGAAAAGGGAAACACGGTGCTACCAGTCAATCAATCACACCCACTGCTGGGCCTATCACCTGAGAAAATGAGAATCAAAAAGTCACAGGCTGGCAATCCTGCACTCCAACAATATTTACCATAGCCAACACTTGGAAGCAATGAAAATGTCCATCAACCGAGGACTGCACAAAGAAGAAGTGGTCCACGTACACAGTGGAAAATTACTCCAATAAAAAATAAAAATTAAATTTAAAAATCCAACAAAAGTAAGGAGACATCAGCTTGTGTGGGTTTGTCCGGGCACACTCCACTCTAATTTATAACCGAGAAACACCACAGGCCGCCAGGGCTTTTCCCTAGTTCCCAGGGTGGGGAACATAGAAAGGCTGCCGCCCTCTGGCAGTTACCTGCAAAAGCAGTTTTAAAGCCTGTGCTAATGGTCATTTCATAGGAACAAGTACTGCAGAACTGTAAATGAAACCTGCCCTCAAAATGTCTTCAGGGAGGTAACGGCCAAAACATTTCAAAAGGTGACACGTACGTTAAGAGAACACTTTGAAGAACTAAGGGGTAATCACTGCTTGAAAAATAAAAAGGACATGCCTTAAAGCTCAATTTCAACGGATTATGAGGCACATGCGAATTCAACCACAAAGAGGTATCAGCTCACACTTGTCAGAATAAGCATGAGCAAGAAAACTACAAACAATAAATGCTGAAGGTGTTGTGGAGAAATGCATACCCTCAACTTCAAGGGGGACGTAAGTTGGAAAGGGCCACGAATGAGAACAGAATGGAGGTGCCTTAAAAAGGTCAACATTGTGCTACCATATGATCCAGCAGGCCCACTCCTCCACCTATAATCTAAGAAGAGAGAATTGGAAAGACACAGGCAGGCAAATCTGCATTGCCCAGTATTACAATAGCCAAGATATGGAAGTAACCAAAAAGACCACCAACAGATGGGTGGGCAAAGAAGAACTCCTCCATGTACAGATGGAATATTCGCTAGTGAAAAAAATGAAACAATGCCATTTGCAGCACCATAGATGAGTCTAGACGTAATCACGCCACGTGTAGTAAGTGAGAAAGCAAAAGGCACATATCCTATCATATCACTTTCAGGAGTTACTTAAAAATTGATACCAATGAAGATATTTCCACAGAGAAAGGCAATCACAGATTCATTAAAAAACTTATGGTTCACCAAATAGAAAGGGATGAGGATTGGATACATTGCCATATTGGGGTTAACAGAGATATACAAACCATGTGAAATATATAACCCCCAAAGACGTACGGAAGACCAGGAGAAGACTACTCAACATTGTGTCATAACCTACATTGGCAAAGGATGCGAGGAAGAATAGATACATGTATATGTGTGAAAGAACCACATCTTGCACACCTAGAACAAACAAACCATTGTAATCAAATTTGCTGGGATAAAAAATAAAAAGTAAATTACAAATATGAACAAGAAGTAATGAGACATAAAGTTAAAGGGCTTTTTCCTGGCACATTCCATTCTAATATACAACCTCGAACACCACTTCCATTAAGGCTCTGTTTCCCTAGTAACCAAATTTGGTACAGGAGAAATGCTGCCACCTAGTGGCCGTTTCCTGCAAGAGCAGCTTTAAAGTCACAGCTAATGGTCACTTAACATTCACAAGGACTCAGGGCTGTAAAGGACACTTGCCCTAAATATTTGTGCTGAAGTAGGGAATGGACAAAAAATTCAAAACAGGCAAATGTTTCAAGAAGAGATTATGAAGAGTTAAGGTTTACTCACACTCTTTGTAAAAAAAAGGAAAATGGATAAAAGCTCAACCTCAGGGAGTGTTAGACGCATGCAATCTAATCTACAAAAAGTTTCAACTTACACCAGTCGGCTGACCATCAGCAAAAAGTCTACAAACAATAAATGCTGAAGGGGTTTTAGAGAACTGTGTACCCTCTGCCTGCTGGTGAGACGTAAAGGGGTAACAGCCAATAATGAGAACAGAAAGGAGCTGCGTTTAAAAGTAAAAATGGAGGTACTATTCAATCCAGCAGGCGCACCATTGGACCTCTCACCTGAGAAGACAAGAATCGAGAAGACACAGGCCGCAAAAGCTGCAGTGCAGCCTTATTCACAATAGCCAAGACAGTGAAGCAATCAAAATGTCCAACAACAGGTAAATGGATAAAGAAGAAGTGGTCCGTGTACACAATGGAATATTAGCCATGGAAGACAATGAACCATTGCTCTTTGAGGCACCACAAATGAGTCTGGAGATAATCACGAAAGATGAGGTAAGTTGGAAAGCAAAAGACCTGTGTTCTATGATAGCACTTATAGGCGTTATCTAATAACTGACACAAATGAACATATTTCCACAGAGAAAGACACTCACAGATTTAGAAAACAAACTATGCTCATCTAAAACGACAGGTGGGGGGAATGGATAAATTAAGATTAGTGTTACTATACGTATACAAACACATATGATATACATATCTCAAAAAGACCAACCATATAGCAAGGGAAGTCTGCGGAACCCTCTGTAACATTTTACATGGGAAGAGGATCTGTACTTGAATAGACATATATAATGTACAAATGAACCAGATTGTGTACACCTAGGACAAACAATATTCTAAGCTTTACCCCAATTAAAACACTTTTAAAAACCAAGAAGAAATAATGACACATAAACTTATGGGGGTTTCTCCACGCACATTCCAATGTAATTTACAACCTAGGAACACGACTTCCAGAAAGGCTCTGCTGCCCTACTCCCCAGATTTGGGAATGGAGAAATGCTGCCTCCTTGAGGCCACTTCCCACAACAGCAGCTTTAAACCCATTGCTAAAGGTCACTAAATATTCACCAAACTTGCAGTTCGGGAAATGACACCTGCTCTCTAAAAAAACGCTGGGGTGGAAAATCGACCAAATAACTCAAAAGAGGGCAACCTTCAAAGAAGACAATTTCAAGAGTTATATCGTACTGCCAATTGTTTCCTTTTTTTAACGGAAAAGAAAACGGCGGAGAAAAATGATGAGTTTTACGAATTTTCAAAGACATGCAAACCCAAATTACAAAAACCTATCAGCTCACAGCAGCCAGAAGGGCCATTAGCATCAATGCTGTAAACAATAAATGCTGAAGCGATTGTGGAGAAATGCGTACCCTCGATTCTAAGGGGGACGTGGTAGGAGCCACTAATGAAAACACAAAGAAGGTGCTTTGAAAAGGGAAACACGGTGCTACCAGTCAATCAATCACACCCACTGCTGGGCCTATCACCTGAGAAAATGAGAATCAAAAAGTCACAGGCTGGCAATCCTGCACTCCAACAATATTTACCATAGCCAACACTTGGAAGCAATGAAAATGTCCATCAACCGAGGACTGCACAAAGAAGAAGTGGTCCACGTACACAGTGGAAAATTACTCCAATAAAAAATAAAAATTAAATTTAAAAATCCAACAAAAGTAAGGAGACATCAGCTTGTGTGGGTTTGTCCGGGCACACTCCACTCTAATTTATAACCGAGAAACACCACAGGCCGCCAGGGCTTTTCCCTAGTTCCCAGGGTGGGGAACATAGAAAGGCTGCCGCCCTCTGGCAGTTACCTGCAAAAGCAGTTTTAAAGCCTGTGCTAATGGTCATTTCATAGGAACAAGTACTGCAGAACTGTAAATGAAACCTGCCCTCAAAATGTCTTCAGGGAGGTAACGGCCAAAACATTTCAAAAGGTGACACGTACGTTAAGAGAACACTTTGAAGAACTAAGGGGTAATCACTGCTTGAAAAATAAAAAGGACATGCCTTAAAGCTCAATTTCAACGGATTATGAGGCACATGCGAATTCAACCACAAAGAGGTATCAGCTCACACTTGTCAGAATAAGCATGAGCAAGAAAACTACAAACAATAAATGCTGAAGGTGTTGTGGAGAAATGCATACCCTCAACTTCAAGGGGGACGTAAGTTGGAAAGGGCCACGAATGAGAACAGAATGGAGGTGCCTTAAAAAGGTCAACATTGTGCTACCATATGATCCAGCAGGCCCACTCCTCCACCTATAATCTAAGAAGAGAGAATTGGAAAGACACAGGCAGGCAAATCTGCATTGCCCAGTATTACAATAGCCAAGATATGGAAGTAACCAAAAAGACCACCAACAGATGGGTGGGCAAAGAAGAACTCCTCCATGTACAGATGGAATATTCGCTAGTGAAAAAAATGAAACAATGCCATTTGCAGCACCATAGATGAGTCTAGACGTAATCACGCCACGTGTAGTACGTGAGAAAGCAAAAGGCACATATCCTATCATATCACTTTCAGGAGTTACTTAAAAATTGATACCAATGAAGATATTTCCACAGAGAAAGGCAATCACAGATTCATTAAAAAACTTATGGTTCACCAAATAGAAAGGGATGAGGATTGGATACATTGCCATATTGGGGTTAACAGAGATATACAAACCATGTGAAATATATAACCCCCAAAGACGTACGGAAGACCAGGAGAAGACTACTCAACATTGTGTCATAACCTACATTGGCAAAGGATGCGAGGAAGAATAGATACATGTATATGTGTGAAAGAACCACATCTTGCACACCTAGAACAAACAAACCATTGTAATCAAATTTGCTGGGATAAAAAATAAAAAGTAAATTACAAATATGAACAAGAAGTAATGAGACATAAAGTTAAAGGGCTTTTTCCTGGCACATTCCATTCTAATATACAACCTCGAACACCACTTCCATTAAGGCTCTGTTTCCCTAGTAACCAAATTTGGTACAGGAGAAATGCTGCCACCTAGTGGCCGTTTCCTGCAAGAGCAGCTTTAAAGTCACAGCTAATGGTCACTTAACATTCACAAGGACTCAGGGCTGTAAAGGACACTTGCCCTAAATATTTGTGCTGAAGTAGGGAATGGACAAAAAATTCAAAACAGGCAAATGTTTCAAGAAGAGATTATGAAGAGTTAAGGTTTACTCACACTCTTTGTAAAAAAAAGGAAAATGGATAAAAGCTCAACCTCAGGGAGTGTTAGACGCATGCAATCTAATCTACAAAAAGTTTCAACTTACACCAGTCGGCTGACCATCAGCAAAAAGTCTACAAACAATAAATGCTGAAGGGGTTTTAGAGAACTGTGTACCCTCTGCCTGCTGGTGAGACGTAAAGGGGTAACAGCCAATAATGAGAACAGAAAGGAGCTGCGTTTAAAAGTAAAAATGGAGGTACTATTCAATCCAGCAGGCGCACCATTGGACCTCTCACCTGAGAAGACAAGAATCGAGAAGACACAGGCCGCAAAAGCTGCAGTGCAGCCTTATTCACAATAGCCAAGACAGTGAAGCAATCAAAATGTCCAACAACAGGTAAATGGATAAAGAAGAAGTGGTCCGTGTACACAATGGAATATTAGCCATGGAAGACAATGAACCATTGCTCTTTGAGGCACCACAAATGAGTCTGGAGATAATCACGAAAGATGAGGTAAGTTGGAAAGCAAAAGACCTGTGTTCTATGATAGCACTTATAGGCGTTATCTAATAACTGACACAAATGAACATATTTCCACAGAGAAAGACACTCACAGATTTAGAAAACAAACTATGCTCATCTAAAACGACAGGTGGGGGGAATGGATAAATTAAGATTAGTGTTACTATACGTATACAAACACATATGATATACATATCTCAAAAAGACCAACCATATAGCAAGGGAAGTCTGCGGAACCCTCTGTAACATTTTACATGGGAAGAGGATCTGTACTTGAATAGACATATATAATGTACAAATGAACCAGATTGTGTACACCTAGGACAAACAATATTCTAAGCTTTACCCCAATTAAAACACTTTTAAAAACCAAGAAGAAATAATGACACATAAACTTATGGGGGTTTCTCCACGCACATTCCAATGTAATTTACAACCTAGGAACACGACTTCCAGAAAGGCTCTGCTGCCCTACTCCCCAGATTTGGGAATGGAGAAATGCTGCCTCCTTGAGGCCACTTCCCACAACAGCAGCTTTAAACCCATTGCTAAAGGTCACTAAATATTCACCAAACTTGCAGTTCGGGAAATGACACCTGCTCTCTAAAAAAACGCTGGGGTGGAAAATCGACCAAATAACTCAAAAGAGGGCAACCTTCAAAGAAGACAATTTCAAGAGTTATATCGTACTGCCAATTGTTTCCTTTTTTTAACGGAAAAGAAAACGGCGGAGAAAAATGATGAGTTTTACGAATTTTCAAAGACATGCAAACCCAAATTACAAAAACCTATCAGCTCACAGCAGCCAGAAGGGCCATTAGCATCAATGCTGTAAACAATAAATGCTGAAGCGATTGTGGAGAAATGCGTACCCTCGATTCTAAGGGGGACGTGGTAGGAGCCACTAATGAAAACACAAAGAAGGTGCTTTGAAAAGGGAAACACGGTGCTACCAGTCAATCAATCACACCCACTGCTGGGCCTATCACCTGAGAAAATGAGAATCAAAAAGTCACAGGCTGGCAATCCTGCACTCCAACAATATTTACCATAGCCAACACTTGGAAGCAATGAAAATGTCCATCAACCGAGGAATGCACAAAGAAGAAGTGGTCCACGTACACAGTGGAAAATTACTCCAATAAAAAATAAAAATTAAATTTAAAAATCCAACAAAAGTAAGGAGACATCAGCTTGTGTGGGTTTGTCCGGGCACACTCCACTCTAATTTATAACCGAGAAACACCACAGGCCGCCAGGGCTTTTCCCTAGTTCCCAGGGTGGGGAACATAGAAAGGCTGCCGCCCTCTGGCAGTTACCTGCAAAAGCAGTTTTAAAGCCTGTGCTAATGGTCATTTCATAGGAACAAGTACTGCAGAACTGTAAATGAAACCTGCCCTCAAAATGTCTTCAGGGAGGTAACGGCCAAAACATTTCAAAAGGTGACACGTACGTTAAGAGAACACTTTGAAGAACTAAGGGGTAATCACTGCTTGAAAAATAAAAAGGACATGCCTTAAAGCTCAATTTCAACGGATTATGAGGCACATGCGAATTCAACCACAAAGAGGTATCAGCTCACACTTGTCAGAATAACCATGAGCAAGAAAACTACAAACAATAAATGCTGAAGGTGTTGTGGAGAAATGCATACCCTCAACTTCAAGGGGGACGTAAGTTGGAAAGGGCCACGAATGAGAACAGAATGGAGGTGCCTTCAAAAGGTAAACATTGTGCTACCATATGATCCAGCAGGCCCACTCCTCCACCTATAATCTAAGAAGAGAGAATTGGAAAGACACAGGCAGGCAAATCTGCATTGCCCAGTATTACAATAGCCAAGATATGGAAGTAACCAAAAAGACCACCAACAGATGGGTGGGCAAAGAAGAACTCCTCCATGTACAGATGGAATATTCGCTAGTGAAAAAAATGAAACAATGCCATTTGCAGCACCATAGATGAGTCTAGACGTAATCACGCCACGTGTAGTAAGTGAGAAAGCAAAAGGCACATATCCTATCATATCACTTTCAGGAGTTACTTAAAAATTGATACCAATGAAGATATTTCCACAGAGAAAGGCAATCACAGATTCATTAAAAAACTTATGGTTCACCAAATAGAAAGGGATGAGGATTGGATACATTGCCATATTGGGGTTAACAGAGATATACAAACCATGTGAAATATATAACCCCCAAAGACGTACGGAAGACCAGGAGAAGACTACTCAACATTGTGTCATAACCTACATTGGCAAAGGATGCGAGGAAGAATAGATACATGTATATGTGTGAAAGAACCACATCTTGCACACCTAGAACAAACAAACCATTGTAATCAAATTTGCTGGGATAAAAAATAAAAAGTAAATTACAAATATGAACAAGAAGTAATGAGACATAAAGTTAAAGGGCTTTTTCCTGGCACATTCCATTCTAATATACAACCTCGAACACCACTTCCATTAAGGCTCTGTTTCCCTAGTAACCAAATTTGGTACAGGAGAAATGCTGCCACCTAGTGGCCGTTTCCTGCAAGAGCAGCTTTAAAGTCACAGCTAATGGTCACTTAACATTCACAAGGACTCAGGGCTGTAAAGGACACTTGCCCTAAATATTTGTGCTGAAGTAGGGAATGGACAAAAAATTCAAAACAGGCAAATGTTTCAAGAAGAGATTATGAAGAGTTAAGGTTTACTCACACTCTTTGTAAAAAAAAGGAAAATGGATAAAAGCTCAACCTCAGGGAGTGTTAGACGCATGCAATCTAATCTACAAAAAGTTTCAACTTACACCAGTCGGCTGACCATCAGCAAAAAGTCTACAAACAATAAATGCTGAAGGGGTTTTAGAGAACTGTGTACCCTCTGCCTGCTGGTGAGACGTAAAGGGGTAACAGCCAATAATGAGAACAGAAAGGAGCTGCGTTTAAAAGTAAAAATGGAGGTACTATTCAATCCAGCAGGCGCACCATTGGACCTCTCACCTGAGAAGACAAGAATCGAGAAGACACAGGCCGCAAAAGCTGCAGTGCAGCCTTATTCACAATAGCCAAGACAGTGAAGCAATCAAAATGTCCAACAACAGGTAAATGGATAAAGAAGAAGTGGTCCGTGTACACAATGGAATATTAGCCATGGAAGACAATGAACCATTGCTCTTTGAGGCACCACAAATGAGTCTGGAGATAATCACGAAAGATGAGGTAAGTTGGAAAGCAAAAGACCTGTGTTCTATGATAGCACTTATAGGCGTTATCTAATAACTGACACAAATGAACATATTTCCACAGAGAAAGACACTCACAGATTTAGAAAACAAACTATGCTCATCTAAAACGACAGGTGGGGGGAATGGATAAATTAAGATTAGTGTTACTATACGTATACAAACACATATGATATACATATCTCAAAAAGACCAACCATATAGCAAGGGAAGTCTGCGGAACCCTCTGTAACATTTTACATGGGAAGAGGATCTGTACTTGAATAGACATATATAATGTGCAAATGAACCAGATTGTGTACACCTAGGACAAACAATATTCTAAGCTTTACCCCAATTAAAACACTTTTAAAAACCAAGAAGAAATAATGACACATAAACTTATGGGGGTTTCTCCACGCACATTCCAATGTAATTTACAACCTAGGAACACGACTTCCAGAAAGGCTCTGCTGCCCTACTCCCCAGATTTGGGAATGGAGAAATGCTGCCTCCTTGAGGCCACTTCCCACAACAGCAGCTTTAAACCCATTGCTAAAGGTCACTAAATATTCTCCAAACTTGCAGTTCGGGAAATGACACCTGCTCTCTAAAAAAACGCTGGGGTGGAAAATCGACCAAATAACTCAAAAGAGGGCAACCTTCAAAGAAGACAATTTCAAGAGTTATATCGTACTGCCAATTGTCTCCTTTTTTTAACGGAAAAGAAAACGGCGGAGAAAAATGATGAGTTTTACGAATTTTCAAAGACATGCAAACCCAAATTACAAAAACCTATCAGCTCACAGCAGCCAGAAGGGCCATTAGCATCAATGCTGTAAACAATAAATGCTGAAGCGATTGTGGAGAAATGCGTACCCTCGATTCTAAGGGGGACGTGGTAGGAGCCACTAATGAAAACACAAAGAGGGTGCTTTGAAAAGGGAAACACGGTGCTACCAGTCAATCAATCACACCCACTGCTGGGCCTATCACCTGAGAAAATGAGAATCAAAAAGTCACAGGCTGGCAATCCTGCACTCCAACAATATTTACCATAGCCAACACTTGGAAGCAATGAAAATGTCCATCAACCGAGGAATGCACAAAGAAGAAGTGGTCCACGTACACAGTGGAAAATTACTCCAATAAAAAATAAAAATTAAATTTAAAAATCCAACAAAAGTAAGGAGACATCAGCTTGTGTGGGTTTGTCCGGGCACACTCCACTCTAATTTATAACCGAGAAACACCACAGGCCGCCAGGGCTTTTCCCTAGTTCCCAGGGTGGGGAACATAGAAAGGCTGCCGCCCTCTGGCAGTTACCTGCAAAAGCAGTTTTAAAGCCTGTGCTAATGGTCATTTCATAGGAACAAGTACTGCAGAACTGTAAATGAAACCTGCCCTCAAAATGTCTTCAGGGAGGTAATGGCCAAAACATTTCAAAAGGTGACACGTACGTTAAGAGAACACTTTGAAGAACTAAGGGGTAATCACTGCTTGAAAAATAAAAAGGACATGCCTTAAAGCTCAATTTCAACGGATTATGAGGCACATGCGAATTCAACCACAAAGAGGTATCAGCTCACACTTGTCAGAATAACCATGAGCAAGAAAACTACAAACAATAAATGCTGAAGGTGTTGTGGAGAAATGCATACCCTCAACTTCAAGGGGGACGTAAGTTGGAAAGGGCCACGAATGAGAACAGAATGGAGGTGCCTTCAAAAGGTCAACATTGTGCTACCATATGATCCAGCAGGCCCACTCCTCCACCTATAATCTAAGAAGAGAGAATTGGAAAGACACAGGCAGGCAAATCTGCATTGCCCAGTATTACAATAGCCAAGATATGGAAGTAACCAAAAAGACCACCAACAGATGGGTGGGCAAAGAAGAACTCCTCCATGTACAGATGGAATATTCGCTAGTGAAAAAAATGAAACAATGCCATTTGCAGCACCATAGATGAGTCTAGACGTAATCACGCCACGTGTAGTAAGTGAGAAAGCAAAAGGCACATATCCTATCATATCACTTTCAGGAGTTACTTAAAAATTGATACCAATGAAGATATTTCCACAGAGAAAGGCAATCACAGATTCATTAAAAAACTTATGGTTCACCAAATAGAAAGGGATGAGGATTGGATACATTGCCATATTGGGGTTAACAGAGATATACAAACCATGTGAAATATATAACCCCCAAAGACGTACGGAAGACCAGGAGAAGACTACTCAACATTGTGTCATAACCTACATTGGCAAAGGATGCGAGGAAGAATAGATACATGTATATGTGTGAAAGAACCACATCTTGCACACCTAGAACAAACAAACCATTGTAATCAAATTTGCTGGGATAAAAAATAAAAAGTAAATTACAAATATGAACAAGAAGTAATGAGACATAAAGTTAAAGGGCTTTTTCCTGGCACATTCCATTCTAATATACAACCTCGAACACCACTTCCATTAAGGCTCTGTTTCCCTAGTAACCAAATTTGGTACAGGAGAAATGCTGCCACCTAGTGGCCGTTTCCTGCAAGAGCAGCTTTAAAGTCACAGCTAATGGTCACTTAACATTCACAAGGACTCAGGGCTGTAAAGGACACTTGCCCTAAATATTTGTGCTGAAGTAGGGAATGGACAACAAATTCAAAACAGGCAAATGTTTCAAGAAGAGATTATGAAGAGTTAAGGTTTACTCACACTCTTTGTAAAAAAAAGGAAAATGGATAAAAGCTCAACCTCAGGGAGTGTTAGACGCATGCAATCTAATCTACAAAAAGTTTCAACTTACACCAGTCGGCTGACCATCAGCAAAAAGTCTACAAACAATAAATGCTGAAGGGGTTTTAGAGAACTGTGTACCCTCTGCCTGCTGGTGAGACGTAAAGGGGTAACAGCCAATAATGAGAACAGAAAGGAGCTGCGTTTAAAAGTAAAAATGGAGGTACTATTCAATCCAGCAGGCGCACCATTGGACCTCTCACCTGAGAAGACAAGAATCGAGAAGACACAGGCCGCAAAAGCTGCAGTGCAGCCTTATTCACAATAGCCAAGACAGTGAAGCAATCAAAATGTCCAACAACAGGTAAATGGATAAAGAAGAAGTGGTCCGTGTACACAATGGAATATTAGCCATGGAAGACAATGAACCATTGCTCTTTGAGGCACCACAAATGAGTCTGGAGATAATCACGAAAGATGAGGTAAGTTGGAAAGCAAAAGACCTGTGTTCTATGATAGCACTTATAGGCGTTATCTAATAACTGACACAAATGAACATATTTCCACAGAGAAAGACACTCACAGATTTAGAAAACAAACTATGCTCATCTAAAACGACAGGTGGGGGGAATGGATAAATTAAGATTAGTGTTACTATACGTATACAAACACATATGATATACATATCTCAAAAAGACCAACCATATAGCAAGGGAAGTCTGCGGAACCCTCTGTAACATTTTACATGGGAAGAGGATCTGTACTTGAATAGACATATATAATGTGCAAATGAACCAGATTGTGTACACCTAGGACAAACAATATTCTAAGCTTTACCCCAATTAAAACACTTTTAAAAACCAAGAAGAAATAATGACACATAAACTTATGGGGGTTTCTCCACGCACATTCCAATGTAATTTACAACCTAGGAACACGACTTCCAGAAAGGCTCTGCTGCCCTACTCCCCAGATTTGGGAATGGAGAAATGCTGCCTCCTTGAGGCCACTTCCCACAACAGCAGCTTTAAACCCATTGCTAAAGGTCACTAAATATTCACCAAACTTGCAGTTCGGGAAATGACACCTGCTCTCTAAAAAAACGCTGGGGTGGAAAATCGACCAAATAACTCAAAAGAGGGCAACCTTCAAAGAAGACAATTTCAAGAGTTATATCGTACTGCCAATTGTTTCCTTTTTTTAACGGAAAAGAAAACGGCGGAGAAAAATGATGAGTTTTACGAATTTTCAAAGACATGCAAACCCAAATTACAAAAACCTATCAGCTCACAGCAGCCAGAAGGGCCATTAGCATCAATGCTGTAAACAATAAATGCTGAAGCGATTGTGGAGAAATGCGTACCCTCGATTCTAAGGGGGACGTGGTAGGAGCCACTAATGAAAACACAAAGAAGGTGCTTTGAAAAGGGAAACACGGTGCTACCAGTCAATCAATCACACCCACTGCTGGGCCTATCACCTGAGAAAATGAGAATCAAAAAGTCACAGGCTGGCAATCCTGCACTCCAACAATATTTACCATAGCCAACACTTGGAAGCAATGAAAATGTCCATCAACCGAGGAATGCACAAAGAAGAAGTGGTCCACGTACACAGTGGAA
Source organism: Balaenoptera borealis (assembly GCF_965194805.1). Classification (NCBI taxonomy): domain Eukaryota; kingdom Metazoa; phylum Chordata; class Mammalia; order Artiodactyla; family Balaenopteridae; genus Balaenoptera; species Balaenoptera borealis. Next base: position 361,972 of record NW_028123543.1, read on the forward strand.
AATTACTCCAATAAAAAATAAAAATTAAATTTAAAAATCCAACAAAAGTAAGGAGACATCAGCTTGTGTGGGTTTGTCCGGGCACACTCCACTCTAATTTATAACCGAGAAACACCACAGGCCGCCAGGGCTTTTCCCTAGTTCCCAGGGTGGGGAACATAGAAAGGCTGCCGCCCTCTGGCAGTTACCTGCAAAAGCAGTTTTAAAGCCTGTGCTAATGGTCATTTCATAGGAACAAGTACTGCAGAACTGTAAATGAAACCTGCCCTCAAAATGTCTTCAGGGAGGTAACGGCCAAAACATTTCAAAAGGTGACACGTACGTTAAGAGAACACTTTGAAGAACTAAGGGGTAATCACTGCTTGAAAAATAAAAAGGACATGCCTTAAAGCTCAATTTCAACGGATTATGAGGCACATGCGAATTCAACCACAAAGAGGTATCAGCTCACACTTGTCAGAATAACCATGAGCAAGAAAACTACAAACAATAAATGCTGAAGGTGTTGTGGAGAAATGCATACCCTCAACTTCAAGGGGGACGTAAGTTGGAAAGGGCCACGAATGAGAACAGAATGGAGGTGCCTTCAAAAGGTCAACATTGTGCTACCATATGATCCAGCAGGCCCACTCCTCCACCTATAATCTAAGAAGAGAGAATTGGAAAGACACAGGCAGGCAAATCTGCATTGCCCAGTATTACAATAGCCAAGATATGGAAGTAACCAAAAAGACCACCAACAGATGGGTGGGCAAAGAAGAACTCCTCCATGTACAGATGGAATATTCGCTAGTGAAAAAAATGAAACAATGCCATTTGCAGCACCATAGATGAGTCTAGACGTAATCACGCCACGTGTAGTAAGTGAGAAAGCAAAAGGCACATATCCTATCATATCACTTTCAGGAGTTACTTAAAAATTGATACCAATGAAGATATTTCCACAGAGAAAGGCAATCACAGATTCATTAAAAAACTTATGGTTCACCAAATAGAAAGGGATGAGGATTGGATACATTGCCATATTGGGGTTAACAGAGATATACAAACCATGTGAAATATATAACCCCCAAAGACGTACGGAAGACCAGGAGAAGACTACTCAACATTGTGTCATAACCTACATTGGCAAAGGATGCGAGGAAGAATAGATACATGTATATGTGTGAAAGAACCACATCTTGCACACCTAGAACAAACAAACCATTGTAATCAAATTTGCTGGGATAAAAAATAAAAAGTAAATTACAAATATGAACAAGAAGTAATGAGACATAAAGTTAAAGGGCTTTTTCCTGGCACATTCCATTCTAATATACAACCTCGAACACCACTTCCATTAAGGCTCTGTTTCCCTAGTAACCAAATTTGGTACAGGAGAAATGCTGCCACCTAGTGGCCGTTTCCTGCAAGAGCAGCTTTAAAGTCACAGCTAATGGTCACTTAACATTCACAAGGACTCAGGGCTGTAAAGGACACTTGCCCTAAATATTTGTGCTGAAGTAGGGAATGGACAAAAAATTCAAAACAGGCAAATGTTTCAAGAAGAGATTATGAAGAGTTAAGGTTTACTCACACTCTTTGTAAAAAAAAGGAAAATGGATAAAAGCTCAACCTCAGGGAGTGTTAGACGCATGCAATCTAATCTACAAAAAGTTTCAACTTACACCAGTCGGCTGACCATCAGCAAAAAGTCTACAAACAATAAATGCTGAAGGGGTTTTAGAGAACTGTGTACCCTCTGCCTGCTGGTGAGACGTAAAGGGGTAACAGCCAATAATGAGAACAGAAAGGAGCTGCGTTTAAAAGTAAAAATGGAGGTACTATTCAATCCAGCAGGCGCACCATTGGACCTCTCACCTGAGAAGACAAGAATCGAGAAGACACAGGCCGCAAAAGCTGCAGTGCAGCCTTATTCACAATAGCCAAGACAGTGAAGCAATCAAAATGTCCAACAACAGGTAAATGGATAAAGAAGAAGTGGTCCATGTACACAATGGAATATTAGCCATGGAAGACAATGAACCATTGCTCTTTGAGGCACCACAAATGAGTCTGGAGATAATCACGAAAGATGAGGTAAGTTGGAAAGCAAAAGACCTGTGTTCTATGATAGCACTTATAGGCGTTATCTAATAACTGACACAAATGAACATATTTCCACAGAGAAAGACACTCACAGATTTAGAAAACAAACTATGCTCATCTAAAACGACAGGTGGGGGGAATGGATAAATTAAGATTAGTGTTACTATACGTATACAAACACATATGATATACATATCTCAAAAAGACCAACCATATAGCAAGGGAAGTCTGCGGAACCCTCTGTAACATTTTACATGGGAAGAGGATCTGTACTTGAATAGACATATATAATGTGCAAATGAACCAGATTGTGTACACCTAGGACAAACAATATTCTAAGCTTTACCCCAATTAAAACACTTTTAAAAACCAAGAAGAAATAATGACACATAAACTTATGGGGGTTTCTCCACGCACATTCCAATGTAATTTACAACCTAGGAACACGACTTCCAGAAAGGCTCTGCTGCCCTACTCCCCAGATTTGGGAATGGAGAAATGCTGCCTCCTTGAGGCCACTTCCCACAACAGCAGCTTTAAACCCATTGCTAAAGGTCACTAAATATTCACCAAACTTGCAGTTCGGGAAATGACACCTGCTCTCTAAAAAAACGCTGGGGTGGAAAATCGACCAAATAACTCAAAAGAGGGCAACCTTCAAAGAAGACAATTTCAAGAGTTATATCGTACTGCCAATTGTCTCCTTTTTTTAACGGAAAAGAAAACGGCGGAGAAAAATGATGAGTTTTACGAATTTTCAAAGACATGCAAACCCAAATTACAAAAACCTATCAGCTCACAGCAGCCAGAAGGGCCATTAGCATCAATGCTGTAAACAATAAATGCTGAAGCGATTGTGGAGAAATGCGTACCCTCGATTCTAAGGGGGACGTGGTAGGAGCCACTAATGAAAACACAAAGAAGGTGCTTTGAAAAGGGAAACACGGTGCTACCAGTCAATCAATCACACCCACTGCTGGGCCTATCACCTGAGAAAATGAGAATCAAAAAGTCACAGGCTGGCAATCCTGCACTCCAACAATATTTACCATAGCCAACACTTGGAAGCAATGAAAATGTCCATCAACCGAGGAATGCACAAAGAAGAAGTGGTCCACGTACACAGTGGAAAATTACTCCAATAAAAAATAAAAATTAAATTTAAAAATCCAACAAAAGTAAGGAGACATCAGCTTGTGTGGGTTTGTCCGGGCACACTCCACTCTAATTTATAACCGAGAAACACCACAGGCCGCCAGGGCTTTTCCCTAGTTCCCAGGGTGGGGAACATAGAAAGGCTGCCGCCCTCTGGCAGTTACCTGCAAAAGCAGTTTTAAAGCCTGTGCTAATGGTCATTTCATAGGAACAAGTACTGCAGAACTGTAAATGAAACCTGCCCTCAAAATGTCTTCAGGGAGGTAACGGCCAAAACATTTCAAAAGGTGACACGTACGTTAAGAGAACACTTTGAAGAACTAAGGGGTAATCACTGCTTGAAAAATAAAAAGGACATGCCTTAAAGCTCAATTTCAACGGATTATGAGGCACATGCGAATTCAACCACAAAGAGGTATCAGCTCACACTTGTCAGAATAACCATGAGCAAGAAAACTACAAACAATAAATGCTGAAGGTGTTGTGGAGAAATGCATACCCTCAACTTCAAGGGGGACGTAAGTTGGAAAGGGCCACGAATGAGAACAGAATGGAGGTGCCTTAAAAAGGTAAACATTGTGCTACCATATGATCCAGCAGGCCCACTCCTCCACCTATAATCTAAGAAGAGAGAATTGGAAAGACACAGGCAGGCAAATCTGCATTGCCCAGTATTACAATAGCCAAGATATGGAAGTAACCAAAAAGACCACCAACAGATGGGTGGGCAAAGAAGAACTCCTCCATGTACAGATGGAATATTCGCTAGTGAAAAAAATGAAACAATGCCATTTGCAGCACCATAGATGAGTCTAGACGTAATCACGCCACGTGTAGTAAGTGAGAAAGCAAAAGGCACATATCCTATCATATCACTTTCAGGAGTTACTTAAAAATTGATACCAATGAAGATATTTCCACAGAGAAAGGCAATCACAGATTCATTAAAAAACTTATGGTTCACCAAATAGAAAGGGATGAGGATTGGATACATTGCCATATTGGGGTTAACAGAGATATACAAACCATGTGAAATATATAACCCCCAAAGACGTACGGAAGACCAGGAGAAGACTACTCAACATTGTGTCATAACCTACATTGGCAAAGGATGCGAGGAAGAATAGATACATGTATATGTGTGAAAGAACCACATCTTGCACACCTAGAACAAACAAACCATTGTAATCAAATTTGCTGGGATAAAAAATAAAAAGTAAATTACAAATATGAACAAGAAGTAATGAGACATAAAGTTAAAGGGCTTTTTCCTGGCACATTCCATTCTAATATACAACCTCGAACACCACTTCCATTAAGGCTCTGTTTCCCTAGTAACCAAATTTGGTACAGGAGAAATGCTGCCACCTAGTGGCCGTTTCCTGCAAGAGCAGCTTTAAAGTCACAGCTAATGGTCACTTAACATTCACAAGGACTCAGGGCTGTAAAGGACACTTGCCCTAAATATTTGTGCTGAAGTAGGGAATGGACAAAAAATTCAAAACAGGCAAATGTTTCAAGAAGAGATTATGAAGAGTTAAGGTTTACTCACACTCTTTGTAAAAAAAAGGAAAATGGATAAAAGCTCAACCTCAGGGAGTGTTAGACGCATGCAATCTAATCTACAAAAAGTTTCAACTTACACCAGTCGGCTGACCATCAGCAAAAAGTCTACAAACAATAAATGCTGAAGGGGTTTTAGAGAACTGTGTACCCTCTGCCTGCTGGTGAGACGTAAAGGGGTAACAGCCAATAATGAGAACAGAAAGGAGCTGCGTTTAAAAGTAAAAATGGAGGTACTATTCAATCCAGCAGGCGCACCATTGGACCTCTCACCTGAGAAGACAAGAATCGAGAAGACACAGGCCGCAAAAGCTGCAGTGCAGCCTTATTCACAATAGCCAAGACAGTGAAGCAATCAAAATGTCCAACAACAGGTAAATGGATAAAGAAGAAGTGGTCCGTGTACACAATGGAATATTAGCCATGGAAGACAATGAACCATTGCTCTTTGAGGCACCACAAATGAGTCTGGAGATAATCACGAAAGATGAGGTAAGTTGGAAAGCAAAAGACCTGTGTTCTATGATAGCACTTATAGGCGTTATCTAATAACTGACACAAATGAACATATTTCCACAGAGAAAGACACTCACAGATTTAGAAAACAAACTATGCTCATCTAAAACGACAGGTGGGGGGAATGGATAAATTAAGATTAGTGTTACTATACGTATACAAACACATATGATATACATATCTCAAAAAGACCAACCATATAGCAAGGGAAGTCTGCGGAACCCTCTGTAACATTTTACATGGGAAGAGGATCTGTACTTGAATAGACATATATAATGTGCAAATGAACCAGATTGTGTACACCTAGGACAAACAATATTCTAAGCTTTACCCCAATTAAAACACTTTTAAAAACCAAGAAGAAATAATGACACATAAACTTATGGGGGTTTCTCCACGCACATTCCAATGTAATTTACAACCTAGGAACACGACTTCCAGAAAGGCTCTGCTGCCCTACTCCCCAGATTTGGGAATGGAGAAATGCTGCCTCCTTGAGGCCACTTCCCACAACAGCAGCTTTAAACCCATTGCTAAAGGTCACTAAATATTCTCCAAACTTGCAGTTCGGGAAATGACACCTGCTCTCTAAAAAAACGCTGGGGTGGAAAATCGACCAAATAACTCAAAAGAGGGCAACCTTCAAAGAAGACAATTTCAAGAGTTATATCGTACTGCCAATTGTCTCCTTTTTTTAACGGAAAAGAAAACGGCGGAGAAAAATGATGAGTTTTACGAATTTTCAAAGACATGCAAACCCAAATTACAAAAACCTATCAGCTCACAGCAGCCAGAAGGGCCATTAGCATCAATGCTGTAAACAATAAATGCTGAAGCGATTGTGGAGAAATGCGTACCCTCGATTCTAAGGGGGACGTGGTAAGAGCCACTAATGAAAACACAAAGAAGGTGCTTTGAAAAGGGAAACACGGTGCTACCAGTCAATCAATCACACCCACTGCTGGGCCTATCACCTGAGAAAATGAGAATCAAAAAGTCACAGGCTGGCAATCCTGCACTCCAACAATATTTACCATAGCCAACACTTGGAAGCAATGAAAATGTCCATCAACCGAGGACTGCACAAAGAAGAAGTGGTCCACGTACACAGTGGAAAATTACTCCAATAAAAAATAAAAATTAAATTTAAAAATCCAACAAAAGTAAGGAGACATCAGCTTGTGTGGGTTTGTCCGGGCACACTCCACTCTAATTTATAACCGAGAAACACCACAGGCCGCCAGGGCTTTTCCCTAGTTCCCAGGGTGGGGAACATAGAAAGGCTGCCGCCCTCTGGCAGTTACCTGCAAAAGCAGTTTTAAAGCCTGTGCTAATGGTCATTTCATAGGAACAAGTACTGCAGAACTGTAAATGAAACCTGCCCTCAAAATGTCTTCAGGGAGGTAATGGCCAAAACATTTCAAAAGGTGACACGTACGTTAAGAGAACACTTTGAAGAACTAAGGGGTAATCACTGCTTGAAAAATAAAAAGGACATGCCTTAAAGCTCAATTTCAACGGATTATGAGGCACATGCGAATTCAACCACAAAGAGGTATCAGCTCACACTTGTCAGAATAACCATGAGCAAGAAAACTACAAACAATAAATGCTGAAGGTGTTGTGGAGAAATGCATACCCTCAACTTCAAGGGGGACGTAAGTTGGAAAGGGCCACGAATGAGAACAGAATGGAGGTGCCTTCAAAAGGTCAACATTGTGCTACCATATGATCCAGCAGGCCCACTCCTCCACCTATAATCTAAGAAGAGAGAATTGGAAAGACACAGGCAGGCAAATCTGCATTGCCCAGTATTACAATAGCCAAGATATGGAAGTAACCAAAAAGACCACCAACAGATGGGTGGGCAAAGAAGAACTCCTCCATGTACAGATGGAATATTCGCTAGTGAAAAAAATGAAACAATGCCATTTGCAGCACCATAGATGAGTCTAGACGTAATCACGCCACGTGTAGTAAGTGAGAAAGCAAAAGGCACATATCCTATCATATCACTTTCAGGAGTTACTTAAAAATTGATACCAATGAAGATATTTCCACAGAGAAAGGCAATCACAGATTCATTAAAAAACTTATGGTTCACCAAATAGAAAGGGATGAGGATTGGATACATTGCCATATTGGGGTTAACAGAGATATACAAACCATGTGAAATATATAACCCCCAAAGACGTACGGAAGACCAGGAGAAGACTACTCAACATTGTGTCATAACCTACATTGGCAAAGGATGCGAGGAAGAATAGATACATGTATATGTGTGAAAGAACCACATCTTGCACACCTAGAACAAACAAACCATTGTAATCAAATTTGCTGGGATAAAAAATAAAAAGTAAATTACAAATATGAACAAGAAGTAATGAGACATAAAGTTAAAGGGCTTTTTCCTGGCACATTCCATTCTAATATACAACCTCGAACACCACTTCCATTAAGGCTCTGTTTCCCTAGTAACCAAATTTGGTACAGGAGAAATGCTGCCACCTAGTGGCCGTTTCCTGCAAGAGCAGCTTTAAAGTCACAGCTAATGGTCACTTAACATTCACAAGGACTCAGGGCTGTAAAGGACACTTGCCCTAAATATTTGTGCTGAAGTAGGGAATGGACAACAAATTCAAAACAGGCAAATGTTTCAAGAAGAGATTATGAAGAGTTAAGGTTTACTCACACTCTTTGTAAAAAAAAGGAAAATGGATAAAAGCTCAACCTCAGGGAGTGTTAGACGCATGCAATCTAATCTACAAAAAGTTTCAACTTACACCAGTCGGCTGACCATCAGCAAAAAGTCTACAAACAATAAATGCTGAAGGGGTTTTAGAGAACTGTGTACCCTCTGCCTGCTGGTGAGACGTAAAGGGGTAACAGCCAATAATGAGAACAGAAAGGAGCTGCGTTTAAAAGTAAAAATGGAGGTACTATTCAATCCAGCAGGCGCACCATTGGACCTCTCACCTGAGAAGACAAGAATCGAGAAGACACAGGCCGCAAAAGCTGCAGTGCAGCCTTATTCACAATAGCCAAGACAGTGAAGCAATCAAAATGTCCAACAACAGGTAAATGGATAAAGAAGAAGTGGTCCGTGTACACAATGGAATATTAGCCATGGAAGACAATGAACCATTGCTCTTTGAGGCACCACAAATGAGTCTGGAGATAATCACGAAAGATGAGGTAAGTTGGAAAGCAAAAGACCTGTGTTCTATGATAGCACTTATAGGCGTTATCTAATAACTGACACAAATGAACATATTTCCACAGAGAAAGACACTCACAGATTTAGAAAACAAACTATGCTCATCTAAAACGACAGGTGGGGGGAATGGATAAATTAAGATTAGTGTTACTATACGTATACAAACACATATGATATACATATCTCAAAAAGACCAACCATATAGCAAGGGAAGTCTGCGGAACCCTCTGTAACATTTTACATGGGAAGAGGATCTGTACTTGAATAGACATATATAATGTGCAAATGAACCAGATTGTGTACACCTAGGACAAACAATATTCTAAGCTTTACCCCAATTAAAACACTTTTAAAAACCAAGAAGAAATAATGACACATAAACTTATGGGGGTTTCTCCACGCACATTCCAATGTAATTTACAACCTAGGAACACGACTTCCAGAAAGGCTCTGCTGCCCTACTCCCCAGATTTGGGAATGGAGAAATGCTGCCTCCTTGAGGCCACTTCCCACAACAGCAGCTTTAAACCCATTGCTAAAGGTCACTAAATATTCACCAAACTTGCAGTTCGGGAAATGACACCTGCTCTCTAAAAAAACGCTGGGGTGGAAAATCGACCAAATAACTCAAAAGAGGGCAACCTTCAAAGAAGACAATTTCAAGAGTTATATCGTACTGCCAATTGTTTCCTTTTTTTAACGGAAAAGAAAACGGCGGAGAAAAATGATGAGTTTTACGAATTTTCAAAGACATGCAAACCCAAATTACAAAAACCTATCAGCTCACAGCAGCCAGAAGGGCCATTAGCATCAATGCTGTAAACAATAAATGCTGAAGCGATTGTGGAGAAATGCGTACCCTCGATTCTAAGGGGGACGTGGTAGGAGCCACTAATGAAAACACAAAGAAGGTGCTTTGAAAAGGGAAACACGGTGCTACCAGTCAATCAATCACACCCACTGCTGGGCCTATCACCTGAGAAAATGAGAATCAAAAAGTCACAGGCTGGCAATCCTGCACTCCAACAATATTTACCATAGCCAACACTTGGAAGCAATGAAAATGTCCATCAACCGAGGAATGCACAAAGAAGAAGTGGTCCACGTACACAGTGGAAAATTACTCCAATAAAAAATAAAAATTAAATTTAAAAATCCAACAAAAGTAAGGAGACATCAGCTTGTGTGGGTTTGTCCGGGCACACTCCACTCTAATTTATAACCGAGAAACACCACAGGCCGCCAGGGCTTTTCCCTAGTTCCCAGGGTGGGGAACATAGAAAGGCTGCCGCCCTCTGGCAGTTACCTGCAAAAGCAGTTTTAAAGCCTGTGCTAATGGTCATTTCATAGGAACAAGTACTGCAGAACTGTAAATGAAACCTGCCCTCAAAATGTCTTCAGGGAGGTAACGGCCAAAACATTTCAAAAGGTGACACGTACGTTAAGAGAACACTTTGAAGAACTAAGGGGTAATCACTGCTTGAAAAATAAAAAGGACATGCCTTAAAGCTCAATTTCAACGGATTATGAGGCACATGCGAATTCAACCACAAAGAGGTATCAGCTCACACTTGTCAGAATAACCATGAGCAAGAAAACTACAAACAATAAATGCTGAAGGTGTTGTGGAGAAATGCATACCCTCAACTTCAAGGGGGACGTAAGTTGGAAAGGGCCACGAATGAGAACAGAATGGAGGTGCCTTCAAAAGGTCAACATTGTGCTACCATATGATCCAGCAGGCCCACTCCTCCACCTATAATCTAAGAAGAGAGAATTGGAAAGACACAGGCAGGCAAATCTGCATTGCCCAGTATTACAATAGCCAAGATATGGAAGTAACCAAAAAGACCACCAACAGATGGGTGGGCAAAGAAGAACTCCTCCATGTACAGATGGAATATTCGCTAGTGAAAAAAATGAAACAATGCCATTTGCAGCACCATAGATGAGTCTAGACGTAATCACGCCACGTGTAGTAAGTGAGAAAGCAAAAGGCACATATCCTATCATATCACTTTCAGGAGTTACTTAAAAATTGATACCAATGAAGATATTTCCACAGAGAAAGGCAATCACAGATTCATTAAAAAACTTATGGTTCACCAAATAGAAAGGGATGAGGATTGGATACATTGCCATATTGGGGTTAACAGAGATATACAAACCATGTGAAATATATAACCCCCAAAGACGTACGGAAGACCAGGAGAAGACTACTCAACATTGTGTCATAACCTACATTGGCAAAGGATGCGAGGAAGAATAGATACATGTATATGTGTGAAAGAACCACATCTTGCACACCTAGAACAAACAAACCATTGTAATCAAATTTGCTGGGATAAAAAATAAAAAGTAAATTACAAATATGAACAAGAAGTAATGAGACATAAAGTTAAAGGGCTTTTTCCTGGCACATTCCATTCTAATATACAACCTCGAACACCACTTCCATTAAGGCTCTGTTTCCCTAGTAACCAAATTTGGTACAGGAGAAATGCTGCCACCTAGTGGCCGTTTCCTGCAAGAGCAGCTTTAAAGTCACAGCTAATGGTCACTTAACATTCACAAGGACTCAGGGCTGTAAAGGACACTTGCCCTAAATATTTGTGCTGAAGTAGGGAATGGACAAAAAATTCAAAACAGGCAAATGTTTCAAGAAGAGATTATGAAGAGTTAAGGTTTACTCACACTCTTTGTAAAAAAAAGGAAAATGGATAAAAGCTCAACCTCAGGGAGTGTTAGACGCATGCAATCTAATCTACAAAAAGTTTCAACTTACACCAGTCGGCTGACCATCAGCAAAAAGTCTACAAACAATAAATGCTGAAGGGGTTTTAGAGAACTGTGTACCCTCTGCCTGCTGGTGAGACGTAAAGGGGTAACAGCCAATAATGAGAACAGAAAGGAGCTGCGTTTAAAAGTAAAAATGGAGGTACTATTCAATCCAGCAGGCGCACCATTGGACCTCTCACCTGAGAAGACAAGAATCGAGAAGACACAGGCCGCAAAAGCTGCAGTGCAGCCTTATTCACAATAGCCAAGACAGTGAAGCAATCAAAATGTCCAACAACAGGTAAATGGATAAAGAAGAAGTGGTCCGTGTACACAATGGAATATTAGCCATGGAAGACAATGAACCATTGCTCTTTGAGGCACCACAAATGAGTCTGGAGATAATCACGAAAGATGAGGTAAGTTGGAAAGCAAAAGACCTGTGTTCTATGATAGCACTTATAGGCGTTATCTAATAACTGACACAAATGAACATATTTCCACAGAGAAAGACACTCACAGATTTAGAAAACAAACTATGCTCATCTAAAACGACAGGTGGGGGGAATGGATAAATTAAGATTAGTGTTACTATACGTATACAAACACATATGATATACATATCTCAAAAAGACCAACCATATAGCAAGGGAAGTCTGCGGAACCCTCTGTAACATTTTACATGGGAAGAGGATCTGTACTTGAATAGACATATATAATGTGCAAATGAACCAGATTGTGTACACCTAGGACAAACAATATTCTAAGCTTTACCCCAATTAAAACACTTTTAAAAACCAAGAAGAAATAATGACACATAAACTTATGGGGGTTTCTCCACGCACATTCCAATGTAATTTACAACCTAGGAACACGACTTCCAGAAAGGCTCTGCTGCCCTACTCCCCAGATTTGGGAATGGAGAAATGCTGCCTCCTTGAGGCCACTTCCCACAACAGCAGCTTTAAACCCATTGCTAAAGGTCACTAAATATTCACCAAACTTGCAGTTCGGGAAATGACACCTGCTCTCTAAAAAAACGCTGGGGTGGAAAATCGACCAAATAACTCAAAAGAGGGCAACCTTCAAAGAAGACAATTTCAAGAGTTATATCGTACTGCCAATTGTCTCCTTTTTTTAACGGAAAAGAAAACGGCGGAGAAAAATGATGAGTTTTACGAATTTTCAAAGACATGCAAACCCAAATTACAAAAACCTATCAGCTCACAGCAGCCAGAAGGGCCATTAGCATCAATGCTGTAAACAATAAATGCTGAAGCGATTGTGGAGAAATGCGTACCCTCGATTCTAAGGGGGACGTGGTAGGAGCCACTAATGAAAACACAAAGAAGGTGCTTTGAAAAGGGAAACACGGTGCTACCACTCAATCAATCACACCCACTGCTGGGCCTATCACCTGAGAAAATGAGAATCAAAAAGTCACAGGCTGGCAATCCTGCACTCCAACAATATTTACCATAGCCAACACTTGGAAGCAATGAAAATGTCCATCAACCGAGGAATGCACAAAGAAGAAGTGGTCCACGTACACAGTGGAAAATTACTCCAATAAAAAATAAAAATTAAATTTAAAAATCCAACAAAAGTAAGGAGACATCAGCTTGTGTGGGTTTGTCCGGGCACACTCCACTCTAATTTATAACCGAGAAACACCACAGGCCGCCAGGGCTTTTCCCTAGTTCCCAGGGTGGGGAACATAGAAAGGCTGCCGCCCTCTGGCAGTTACCTGCAAAAGCAGTTTTAAAGCCTGTGCTAATGGTCATTTCATAGGAACAAGTACTGCAGAACTGTAAATGAAACCTGCCCTCAAAATGTCTTCAGGGAGGTAACGGCCAAAACATTTCAAAAGGTGACACGTACGTTAAGAGAACACTTTGAAGAACTAAGGGGTAATCACTGCTTGAAAAATAAAAAGGACATGCCTTAAAGCTCAATTTCAACGGATTATGAGGCACATGCGAATTCAACCACAAAGAGGTATCAGCTCACACTTGTCAGAATAACCATGAGCAAGAAAACTACAAACAATAAATGCTGAAGGTGTTGTGGAGAAATGCATACCCTCAACTTCAAGGGGGACGTAAGTTGGAAAGGGCCACGAATGAGAACAGAATGGAGGTGCCTTCAAAAGGTCAACATTGTGCTACCATATGATCCAGCAGGCCCACTCCTCCACCTATAATCTAAGAAGAGAGAATTGGAAAGACACAGGCAGGCAAATCTGCATTGCCCAGTATTACAATAGCCAAGATATGGAAGTAACCAAAAAGACCACCAACAGATGGGTGGGCAAAGAAGAACTCCTCCATGTACAGATGGAATATTCGCTAGTGAAAAAAATGAAACAATGCCATTTGCAGCACCATAGATGAGTCTAGACGTAATCACGCCACGTGTAGTAAGTGAGAAAGCAAAAGGCACATATCCTATCATATCACTTTCAGGAGTTACTTAAAAATTGATACCAATGAAGATATTTCCACAGAGAAAGGCAATCACAGATTCATTAAAAAACTTATGGTTCACCAAATAGAAAGGGATGAGGATTGGATACATTGCCATATTGGGGTTAACAGAGATATACAAACCATGTGAAATATATAACCCCCAAAGACGTACGGAAGACCAGGAGAAGACTACTCAACATTGTGTCATAACCTACATTGGCAAAGGATGCGAGGAAGAATAGATACATGTATATGTGTGAAAGAACCACATCTTGCACACCTAGAACAAACAAACCATTGTAATCAAATTTGCTGGGATAAAAAATAAAAAGTAAATTACAAATATGAACAAGAAGTAATGAGACATAAAGTTAAAGGGCTTTTTCCTGGCACATTCCATTCTAATATACAACCTCGAACACCACTTCCATTAAGGCTCTGTTTCCCTAGTAACCAAATTTGGTACAGGAGAAATGCTGCCACCTAGTGGCCGTTTCCTGCAAGAGCAGCTTTAAAGTCACAGCTAATGGTCACTTAACATTCACAAGGACTCAGGGCTGTAAAGGACACTTGCCCTAAATATTTGTGCTGAAGTAGGGAATGGACAAAAAATTCAAAACAGGCAAATGTTTCAAGAAGAGATTATGAAGAGTTAAGGTTTACTCACACTCTTTGTAAAAAAAAGGAAAATGGATAAAAGCTCAACCTCAGGGAGTGTTAGACGCATGCAATCTAATCTACAAAAAGTTTCAACTTACACCAGTCGGCTGACCATCAGCAAAAAGTCTACAAACAATAAATGCTGAAGGGGTTTTAGAGAACTGTGTACCCTCTGCCTGCTGGTGAGACGTAAAGGGGTAACAGCCAATAATGAGAACAGAAAGGAGCTGCGTTTAAAAGTAAAAATGGAGGTACTATTCAATCCAGCAGGCGCACCATTGGACCTCTCACCTGAGAAGACAAGAATCGAGAAGACACAGGCCGCAAAAGCTGCAGTGCAGCCTTATTCACAATAGCCAAGACAGTGAAGCAATCAAAATGTCCAACAACAGGTAAATGGATAAAGAAGAAGTGGTCCGTGTACACAATGGAATATTAGCCATGGAAGACAATGAACCATTGCTCTTTGAGGCACCACAAATGAGTCTGGAGATAATCACGAAAGATGAGGTAAGTTGGAAAGCAAAAGACCTGTGTTCTATGATAGCACTTATAGGCGTTATCTAATAACTGACACAAATGAACATATTTCCACAGAGAAAGACACTCACAGATTTAGAAAACAAACTATGCTCATCTAAAACGACAGGTGGGGGGAATGGATAAATTAAGATTAGTGTTACTATACGTATACAAACACATATGATATACATATCTCAAAAAGACCAACCATATAGCAAGGGAAGTCTGCGGAACCCTCTGTAACATTTTACATGGGAAGAGGATCTGTACTTGAATAGACATATATAATGTGCAAATGAACCAGATTGTGTACACCTAGGACAAACAATATTCTAAGCTTTACCCCAATTAAAACACTTTTAAAAACCAAGAAGAAATAATGACACATAAACTTATGGGGGTTTCTCCACGCACATTCCAATGTAATTTACAACCTAGGAACACGACTTCCAGAAAGGCTCTGCTGCCCTACTCCCCAGATTTGGGAATGGAGAAATGCTGCCTCCTTGAGGCCACTTCCCACAACAGCAGCTTTAAACCCATTGCTAAAGGTCACTAAATATTCTCCAAACTTGCAGTTCGGGAAATGACACCTGCTCTCTAAAAAAACGCTGGGGTGGAAAATCGACCAAATAACTCAAAAGAGGGCAACCTTCAAAGAAGACAATTTCAAGAGTTATATCGTACTGCCAATTGTCTCCTTTTTTTAACGGAAAAGAAAACGGCGGAGAAAAATGATGAGTTTTACGAATTTTCAAAGACATGCAAACCCAAATTACAAAAACCTATCAGCTCACAGCAGCCAGAAGGGCCATTAGCATCAATGCTGTAAACAATAAATGCTGAAGCGATTGTGGAGAAATGCGTACCCTCGATTCTAAGGGGGACGTGGTAAGAGCCACTAATGAAAACACAAAGAAGGTGCTTTGAAAAGGGAAACACGGTGCTACCAGTCAATCAATCACACCCACTGCTGGGCCTATCACCTGAGAAAATGAGAATCAAAAAGTCACAGGCTGGCAATCCTGCACTCCAACAATATTTACCATAGCCAACACTTGGAAGCAATGAAAATGTCCATCAACCGAGGACTGCACAAAGAAGAAGTGGTCCACGTACACAGTGGAAAATTACTCCAATAAAAAATAAAAATTAAATTTAAAAATCCAACAAAAGTAAGGAGACATCAGCTTGTGTGGGTTTGTCCGGGCACACTCCACTCTAATTTATAACCGAGAAACACCACAGGCCGCCAGGGCTTTTCCCTAGTTCCCAGGGTGGGGAACATAGAAAGGCTGCCGCCCTCTGGCAGTTACCTGCAAAAGCAGTTTTAAAGCCTGTGCTAATGGTCATTTCATAGGAACAAGTACTGCAGAACTGTAAATGAAACCTGCCCTCAAAATGTCTTCAGGGAGGTAATGGCCAAAACATTTCAAAAGGTGACACGTACGTTAAGAGAACACTTTGAAGAACTAAGGGGTAATCACTGCTTGAAAAATAAAAAGGACATGCCTTAAAGCTCAATTTCAACGGATTATGAGGCACATGCGAATTCAACCACAAAGAGGTATCAGCTCACACTTGTCAGAATAACCATGAGCAAGAAAACTACAAACAATAAATGCTGAAGGTGTTGTGGAGAAATGCATACCCTCAACTTCAAGGGGGACGTAAGTTGGAAAGGGCCACGAATGAGAACAGAATGGAGGTGCCTTAAAAAGGTAAACATTGTGCTACCATATGATCCAGCAGGCCCACTCCTCCACCTATAATCTAAGAAGAGAGAATTGGAAAGACACAGGCAGGCAAATCTGCATTGCCCAGTATTACAATAGCCAAGATATGGAAGTAACCAAAAAGACCACCAACAGATGGGTGGGCAAAGAAGAACTCCTCCATGTACAGATGGAATATTCGCTAGTGAAAAAAATGAAACAATGCCATTTGCAGCACCATAGATGAGTCTAGACGTAATCACGCCACATGTAGTAAGTGAGAAAGCAAAAGGCACATATCCTATCATATCACTTTCAGGAGTTACTTAAAAATTGATACCAATGAAGATATTTCCACAGAGAAAGGCAATCACAGATTCATTAAAAAACTTATGGTTCACCAAATAGAAAGGGATGAGGATTGGATACATTGCCATATTGGGGTTAACAGAGATATACAAACCATGTGAAATATATAACCCCCAAAGACGTACGGAAGACCAGGAGAAGACTACTCAACATTGTGTCATAACCTACATTGGCAAAGGATGCGAGGAAGAATAGATACATGTATATGTGTGAAAGAACCACATCTTGCACACCTAGAACAAACAAACCATTGTAATCAAATTTGCTGGGATAAAAAATAAAAAGTAAATTACAAATATGAACAAGAAGTAATGAGACATAAAGTTAAAGGGCTTTTTCCTGGCACATTCCATTCTAATATACAACCTCGAACACCACTTCCATTAAGGCTCTGTTTCCCTAGTAACCAAATTTGGTACAGGAGAAATGCTGCCACCTAGTGGCCGTTTCCTGCAAGAGCAGCTTTAAAGTCACAGCTAATGGTCACTTAACATTCACAAGGACTCAGGGCTGTAAAGGACACTTGCCCTAAATATTTGTGCTGAAGTAGGGAATGGACAAAAAATTCAAAACAGGCAAATGTTTCAAGAAGAGATTATGAAGAGTTAAGGTTTACTCACACTCTTTGTAAAAAAAAGGAAAATGGATAAAAGCTCAACCTCAGGGAGTGTTAGACGCATGCAATCTAATCTACAAAAAGTTTCAACTTACACCAGTCGGCTGACCATCAGCAAAAAGTCTACAAACAATAAATGCTGAAGGGGTTTTAGAGAACTGTGTACCCTCTGCCTGCTGGTGAGACGTAAAGGGGTAACAGCCAATAATGAGAACAGAAAGGAGCTGCGTTTAAAAGTAAAAATGGAGGTACTATTCAATCCAGCAGGCGCACCATTGGACCTCTCACCTGAGAAGACAAGAATCGAGAAGACACAGGCCGCAAAAGCTGCAGTGCAGCCTTATTCACAATAGCCAAGACAGTGAAGCAATCAAAATGTCCAACAACAGGTAAATGGATAAAGAAGAAGTGGTCCGTGTACACAATGGAATATTAGCCATGGAAGACAATGAACCATTGCTCTTTGAGGCACCACAAATGAGTCTGGAGATAATCACGAAAGATGAGGTAAGTTGGAAAGCAAAAGACCTGTGTTCTATGATAGCACTTATAGGCGTTATCTAATAACTGACACAAATGAACATATTTCCACAGAGAAAGACACTCACAGATTTAGAAAACAAACTATGCTCATCTAAAACGACAGGTGGGGGGAATGGATAAATTAAGATTAGTGTTACTATACGTATACAAACACATATGATATACATATCTCAAAAAGACCAACCATATAGCAAGGGAAGTCTGCGGAACCCTCTGTAACATTTTACATGGGAAGAGGATCTGTACTTGAATAGACATATATAATGTGCAAATGAACCAGATTGTGTACACCTAGGACAAACAATATTCTAAGCTTTACCCCAATTAAAACACTTTTAAAAACCAAGAAGAAATAATGACACATAAACTTATGGGGGTTTCTCCACGCACATTCCAATGTAATTTACAACCTAGGAACACGACTTCCAGAAAGGCTCTGCTGCCCTACTCCCCAGATTTGGGAATGGAGAAATGCTGCCTCCTTGAGGCCACTTCCCACAACAGCAGCTTTAAACCCATTGCTAAAGGTCACTAAATATTCTCCAAACTTGCAGTTCGGGAAATGACACCTGCTCTCTAAAAAAACGCTGGGGTGGAAAATCGACCAAATAACTCAAAAGAGGGCAACCTTCAAAGAAGACAATTTCAAGAGTTATATCATACTGCCAATTGTCTCCTTTTTTTAACGGAAAAGAAAACGGCGGAGAAAAATGATGAGTTTTACGAATTTTCAAAGACATGCAAACCCAAATTACAAAAACCTATCAGCTCACAGCAGCCAGAAGGGCCATTAGCATCAATGCTGTAAACAATAAATGCTGAAGCGATTGTGGAGAAATGCGTACCCTCGATTCTAAGGGGGACGTGGTAGGAGCCACTAATGAAAACACAAAGAGGGTGCTTTGAAAAGGGAAACACGGTGCTACCAGTCAATCAATCACACCCACTGCTGGGCCTATCACCTGAGAAAATGAGAATCAAAAAGTCACAGGCTGGCAATCCTGCACTCCAACAATATTTACCATAGCCAACACTTGGAAGCAATGAAAATGTCCATCAACCGAGGAATGCACAAAGAAGAAGTGGTCCACGTACACAGTGGAAAATTACTCCAATAAAAAATAAAAATTAAATTTAAAAATCCAACAAAAGTAAGGAGACATCAGCTTGTGTGGGTTTGTCCGGGCACACTCCACTCTAATTTATAACCGAGAAACACCACAGGCCGCCAGGGCTTTTCCCTAGTTCCCAGGGTGGGGAACATAGAAAGGCTGCCGCCCTCTGGCAGTTACCTGCAAAAGCAGTTTTAAAGCCTGTGCTAATGGTCATTTCATAGGAACAAGTACTGCAGAACTGTAAATGAAACCTGCCCTCAAAATGTCTTCAGGGAGGTAACGGCCAAAACATTTCAAAAGGTGACACGTACGTTAAGAGAACACTTTGAAGAACTAAGGGGTAATCACTGCTTGAAAAATAAAAAGGACATGCCTTAAAGCTCAATTTCAACGGATTATGAGGCACATGCGAATTCAACCACAAAGAGGTATCAGCTCACACTTGTCAGAATAACCATGAGCAAGAAAACTACAAACAATAAATGCTGAAGGTGTTGTGGAGAAATGCATACCCTCAACTTCAAGGGGGACGTAAGTTGGAAAGGGCCACGAATGAGAACAGAATGGAGGTGCCTTAAAAAGGTAAACATTGTGCTACCATATGATCCAGCAGGCCCACTCCTCCACCTATAATCTAAGAAGAGAGAATTGGAAAGACACAGGCAGGCAAATCTGCATTGCCCAGTATTACAATAGCCAAGATATGGAAGTAACCAAAAAGACCACCAACAGATGGGTGGGCAAAGAAGAACTCCTCCATGTACAGATGGAATATTCGCTAGTGAAAAAAATGAAACAATGCCATTTGCAGCACCATAGATGAGTCTAGACGTAATCACGCCACGTGTAGTAAGTGAGAAAGCAAAAGGCACATATCCTATCATATCACTTTCAGGAGTTACTTAAAAATTGATACCAATGAAGATATTTCCACAGAGAAAGGCAATCACAGATTCATTAAAAAACTTATGGTTCACCAAATAGAAAGGGATGAGGATTGGATACATTGCCATATTGGGGTTAACAGAGATATACAAACCATGTGAAATATATAACCCCCAAAGACGTACGGAAGACCAGGAGAAGACTACTCAACATTGTGTCATAACCTACATTGGCAAAGGATGCGAGGAAGAATAGATACATGTATATGTGTGAAAGAACCACATCTTGCACACCTAGAACAAACAAACCATTGTAATCAAATTTGCTGGGATAAAAAATAAAAAGTAAATTACAAATATGAACAAGAAGTAATGAGACATAAAGTTAAAGGGCTTTTTCCTGGCACATTCCATTCTAATATACAACCTCGAACACCACTTCCATTAAGGCTCTGTTTCCCTAGTAACCAAATTTGGTACAGGAGAAATGCTGCCACCTAGTGGCCGTTTCCTGCAAGAGCAGCTTTAAAGTCACAGCTAATGGTCACTTAACATTCACAAGGACTCAGGGCTGTAAAGGACACTTGCCCTAAATATTTGTTCTGAAGTAGGGAATGGACAAAAAATTCAAAACAGGCAAATGTTTCAAGAAGAGATTATGAAGAGTTAAGGTTTACTCACACTCTTTGTAAAAAAAAGGAAAATGGATAAAAGCTCAACCTCAGGGAGTGTTAGACGCATGCAATCTAATCTACAAAAAGTTTCAACTTACACCAGTCGGCTGACCATCAGCAAAAAGTCTACAAACAATAAATGCTGAAGGGGTTTTAGAGAACTGTGTACCCTCTGCCTGCTGGTGAGACGTAAAGGGGTAACAGCCAATAATGAGAACAGAAAGGAGCTGCGTTTAAAAGTAAAAATGGAGGTACTATTCAATCCAGCAGGCGCACCATTGGACCTCTCACCTGAGAAGACAAGAATCGAGAAGACACAGGCCGCAAAAGCTGCAGTGCAGCCTTATTCACAATAGCCAAGACAGTGAAGCAATCAAAATGTCCAACAACAGGTAAATGGATAAAGAAGAAGTGGTCCGTGTACACAATGGAATATTAGCCATGGAAGACAATGAACCATTGCTCTTTGAGGCACCACAAATGAGTCTGGAGATAATCACGAAAGATGAGGTAAGTTGGAAAGCAAAAGACCTGTGTTCTATGATAGCACTTATAGGCGTTATCTAATAACTGACACAAATGAACATATTTCCACAGAGAAAGACACTCACAGATTTAGAAAACAAACTATGCTCATCTAAAACGACAGGTGGGGGGAATGGATAAATTAAGATTAGTGTTACTATACGTATACAAACACATATGATATACATATCTCAAAAAGACCAACCATATAGCAAGGGAAGTCTGCGGAACCCTCTGTAACATTTTACATGGGAAGAGGATCTGTACTTGAATAGACATATATAATGTGCAAATGAACCAGATTGTGTACACCTAGGACAAACAATATTCTAAGCTTTACCCCAATTAAAACACTTTTAAAAACCAAGAAGAAATAATGACACATAAACTTATGGGGGTTTCTCCACGCACATTCCAATGTAATTTACAACCTAGGAACACGACTTCCAGAAAGGCTCTGCTGCCCTACTCCCCAGATTTGGGAATGGAGAAATGCTGCCTCCTTGAGGCCACTTCCCACAACAGCAGCTTTAAACCCATTGCTAAAGGTCACTAAATATTCTCCAAACTTGCAGTTCGGGAAATGACACCTGCTCTCTAAAAAAACGCTGGGGTGGAAAATCGACCAAATAACCCAAAAGAGGGCAACCTTCAAAGAAGACAATTTCAAGAGTTATATCGTACTGCCAATTGTCTCCTTTTTTTAACGGAAAAGAAAACGGCGGAGAAAAATGATGAGTTTTACGAATTTTCAAAGACATGCAAACCCAAATTACAAAAACCTATCAGCTCACAGCAGCCAGAAGGGCCATTAGCATCAATGCTGTAAACAATAAATGCTGAAGCGATTGTGGAGAAATGCGTACCCTCGATTCTAAGGGGGACGTGGTAGGAGCCACTAATGAAAACACAAAGAAGGTGCTTTGAAAAGGGAAACACGGTGCTACCAGTCAATCAATCACACCCACTGCTGGGCCTATCACCTGAGAAAATGAGAATCAAAAAGTCACAGGCTGGCAATCCTGCACTCCAACAATATTTACCATAGCCAACACTTGGAAGCAATGAAAATGTCCATCAACCGAGGACTGCACAAAGAAGAAGTGGTCAACGTACACAGTGGAAAATTACTCCAATAAAAAATAAAAATTAAATTTAAAAATCCAACAAAAGTAAGGAGACATCAGCTTGTGTGGGTTTGTCCGGGCACACTCCACTCTAATTTATAACCGAGAAACACCACAGGCCGCCAGGGCTTTTCCCTAGTTCCCAGGGTGGGGAACATAGAAAGGCTGCCGCCCTCTGGCAGTTACCTGCAAAAGCAGTTTTAAAGCCTGTGCTAATGGTCATTTCATAGGAACAAGTACTGCAGAACTGTAAATGAAACCTGCCCTCAAAATGTCTTCAGGGAGGTAACGGCCAAAACATTTCAAAAGGTGACACGTACGTTAAGAGAACACTTTGAAGAACTAAGGGGTAATCACTGCTTGAAAAATAAAAAGGACATGCCTTAAAGCTCAATTTCAACGGATTATGAGGCACATGCGAATTCAACCACAAAGAGGTATCAGCTCACACTTGTCAGAATAACCATGAGCAAGAAAACTACAAACAATAAATGCTGAAGGTGTTGTGGAGAAATGCATACCCTCAACTTCAAGGGGGACGTAAGTTGGAAAGGGCCACGAATGAGAACAGAATGGAGGTGCCTTAAAAAGGTAAACATTGTGCTACCATATGATCCAGCAGGCCCACTCCTCCACCTATAATCTAAGAAGAGAGAATTGGAAAGACACAGGCAGGCAAATCTGCATTGCCCAGTATTACAATAGCCAAGATATGGAAGTAACCAAAAAGACCACCAACAGATGGGTGGGCAAAGAAGAACTCCTCCATGTACAGATGGAATATTCGCTAGTGAAAAAAATGAAACAATGCCATTTGCAGCACCATAGATGAGTCTAGACGTAATCACGCCACGTGTAGTAAGTGAGAAAGCAAAAGGCACATATCCTATCATATCACTTTCAGGAGTTACTTAAAAATTGATACCAATGAAGATATTTCCACAGAGAAAGGCAATCACAGATTCATTAAAAAACTTATGGTTCACCAAATAGAAAGGGATGAGGATTGGATACATTGCCATATTGGGGTTAACAGAGATATACAAACCATGTGAAATATATAACCCCCAAAGACGTACGGAAGACCAGGAGAAGACTACTCAACATTGTGTCATAACCTACATTGGCAAAGGATGCGAGGAAGAATAGATACATGTATATGTGTGAAAGAACCACATCTTGCACACCTAGAACAAACAAACCATTGTAATCAAATTTGCTGGGATAAAAAATAAAAAGTAAATTACAAATATGAACAAGAAGTAATGAGACATAAAGTTAAAGGGCTTTTTCCTGGCACATTCCATTCTAATATACAACCTCGAACACCACTTCCATTAAGGCTCTGTTTCCCTAGTAACCAAATTTGGTACAGGAGAAATGCTGCCACCTAGTGGCCGTTTCCTGCAAGAGCAGCTTTAAAGTCACAGCTAATGGTCACTTAACATTCACAAGGACTCAGGGCTGTAAAGGACACTTGCCCTAAATATTTGTGCTGAAGTAGGGAATGGACAAAAAATTCAAAACAGGCAAATGTTTCAAGAAGAGATTATGAAGAGTTAAGGTTTACTCACACTCTTTGTAAAAAAAAGGAAAATGGATAAAAGCTCAACCTCAGGGAGTGTTAGACGCATGCAATCTAATCTACAAAAAGTTTCAACTTACACCAGTCGGCTGACCATCAGCAAAAAGTCTACAAACAATAAATGCTGAAGGGGTTTTAGAGAACTGTGTACCCTCTGCCTGCTGGTGAGACGTAAAGGGGTAACAGCCAATAATGAGAACAGAAAGGAGCTGCGTTTAAAAGTAAAAATGGAGGTACTATTCAATCCAGCAGGCGCACCATTGGACCTCTCACCTGAGAAGACAAGAATCGAGAAGACACAGGCCGCAAAAGCTGCAGTGCAGCCTTATTCACAATAGCCAAGACAGTGAAGCAATCAAAATGTCCAACAACAGGTAAATGGATAAAGAAGAAGTGGTCCGTGTACACAATGGAATATTAGCCATGGAAGACAATGAACCATTGCTCTTTGAGGCACCACAAATGAGTCTGGAGATAATCACGAAAGATGAGGTAAGTTGGAAAGCAAAAGACCTGTGTTCTATGATAGCACTTATAGGCGTTATCTAATAACTGACACAAATGAACATATTTCCACAGAGAAAGACACTCACAGATTTAGAAAACAAACTATGCTCATCTAAAACGACAGGTGGGGGGAATGGATAAATTAAGATTAGTGTTACTATACGTATACAAACACATATGATATACATATCTCAAAAAGACCAACCATATAGCAAGGGAAGTCTGCGGAACCCTCTGTAACATTTTACATGGGAAGAGGATCTGTACTTGAATAGACATATATAATGTGCAAATGAACCAGATTGTGTACACCTAGGACAAACAATATTCTAAGCTTTACCCCAATTAAAACACTTTTAAAAACCAAGAAGAAATAATGACACATAAACTTATGGGGGTTTCTCCACGCACATTCCAATGTAATTTACAACCTAGGAACACGACTTCCAGAAAGGCTCTGCTGCCCTACTCCCCAGATTTGGGAATGGAGAAATGCTGCCTCCTTGAGGCCACTTCCCACAACAGCAGCTTTAAACCCATTGCTAAAGGTCACTAAATATTCACCAAACTTGCAGTTCGGGAAATGACACCTGCTCTCTAAAAAAACGCTGGGGTGGAAAATCGACCAAATAACTCAAAAGAGGGCAACCTTCAAAGAAGACAATTTCAAGAGTTATATCGTACTGCCAATTGTCTCCTTTTTTTAACGGAAAAGAAAACGGCGGAGAAAAATGATGAGTTTTACGAATTTTCAAAGACATGCAAACCCAAATTACAAAAACCTATCAGCTCACAGCAGCCAGAAGGGCCATTAGCATCAATGCTGTAAACAATAAATGCTGAAGCGATTGTGGAGAAATGCGTACCCTCGATTCTAAGGGGGACGTGGTAGGAGCCACTAATGAAAACACAAAGAGGGTGCTTTGAAAAGGGAAACACGGTGCTACCAGTCAATCAATCACACCCACTGCTGGGCCTATCACCTGAGAAAATGAGAATCAAAAAGTCACAGGCTGGCAATCCTGCACTCCAACAATATTTACCATAGCCAACACTTGGAAGCAATGAAAATGTCCATCAACCGAGGACTGCACAAAGAAGAAGTGGTCCACGTACACAGTGGAAAATTACTCCAATAAAAAATAAAAATTAAATTTAAAAATCCAACAAAAGTAAGGAGACATCAGCTTGTGTGGGTTTGTCCGGGCACACTCCACTCTAATTTATAACCGAGAAACACCACAGGCCGCCAGGGCTTTTCCCTAGTTCCCAGGGTGGGGAACATAGAAAGGCTGCCGCCCTCTGGCAGTTACCTGCAAAAGCAGTTTTAAAGCCTGTGCTAATGGTCATTTCATAGGAACAAGTACTGCAGAACTGTAAATGAAACCTGCCCTCAAAATGTCTTCAGGGAGGTAACGGCCAAAACATTTCAAAAGGTGACACGTACGTTAAGAGAACACTTTGAAGAACTAAGGGGTAATCACTGCTTGAAAAATAAAAAGGACATGCCTTAAAGCTCAATTTCAACGGATTATGAGGCACATGCGAATTCAACCACAAAGAGGTATCAGCTCACACTTGTCAGAATAACCATGAGCAAGAAAACTACAAACAATAAATGCTGAAGGTGTTGTGGAGAAATGCATACCCTCAACTTCAAGGGGGACGTAAGTTGGAAAGGGCCACGAATGAGAACAGAATGGAGGTGCCTTCAAAAGGTAAACATTGTGCTACCATATGATCCAGCAGGCCCACTCCTCCACCTATAATCTAAGAAGAGAGAATTGGAAAGACACAGGCAGGCAAATCTGCATTGCCCAGTATTACAATAGCCAAGATATGGAAGTAACCAAAAAGACCACCAACAGATGGGTGGGCAAAGAAGAACTCCTCCATGTACAGATGGAATATTCGCTAGTGAAAAAAATGAAACAATGCCATTTGCAGCACCATAGATGAGTCTAGACGTAATCACGCCACGTGTACTAAGTGAGAAAGCAAAAGGCACATATCCTATCATATCACTTTCAGGAGTTACTTAAAAATTGATACCAATGAAGATATTTCCACAGAGAAAGGCAATCACAGATTCATTAAAAAACTTATGGTTCACCAAATAGAAAGGGATGAGGATTGGATACATTGCCATATTGGGGTTAACAGAGATATACAAACCATGTGAAATATATAACCCCCAAAGACGTACGGAAGACCAGGAGAAGACTACTCAACATTGTGTCATAACCTACATTGGCAAAGGATGCGAGGAAGAATAGATACATGTATATGTGTGAAAGAACCACATCTTGCACACCTAGAACAAACAAACCATTGTAATCAAATTTGCTGGGATAAAAAATAAAAAGTAAATTACAAATATGAACAAGAAGTAATGAGACATAAAGTTAAAGGGCTTTTTCCTGGCACATTCCATTCTAATATACAACCTCGAACACCACTTCCATTAAGGCTCTGTTTCCCTAGTAACCAAATTTGGTACAGGAGAAATGCTGCCACCTAGTGGCCGTTTCCTGCAAGAGCAGCTTTAAAGTCACAGCTAATGGTCACTTAACATTCACAAGGACTCAGGGCTGTAAAGGACACTTGCCCTAAATATTTGTGCTGAAGTAGGGAATGGACAAAAAATTCAAAACAGGCAAATGTTTCAAGAAGAGATTATGAAGAGTTAAGGTTTACTCACACTCTTTGTAAAAAAAAAGGAAAATGGATAAAAGCTCAACCTCAGGGAGTGTTAGACGCATGCAATCTAATCTACAAAAAGTTTCAACTTACACCAGTCGGCTGACCATCAGCAAAAAGTCTACAAACAATAAATGCTGAAGGGGTTTTAGAGAACTGTGTACCCTCTGCCTGCTGGTGAGACGTAAAGGGGTAACAGCCAATAAT
Source organism: Balaenoptera borealis (assembly GCF_965194805.1). NCBI lineage: Eukaryota > Metazoa > Chordata > Mammalia > Artiodactyla > Balaenopteridae > Balaenoptera > Balaenoptera borealis. The sequence goes on from NW_028123543.1 coordinate 389,506, forward strand.
GAGAACAGAAAGGAGCTGCGTTTAAAAGTAAAAATGGAGGTACTATTCAATCCAGCAGGCGCACCATTGGACCTCTCACCTGAGAAGACAAGAATCGAGAAGACACAGGCCGCAAAAGCTGCAGTGCAGCCTTATTCACAATAGCCAAGACAGTGAAGCAATCAAAATGTCCAACAACAGGTAAATGGATAAAGAAGAAGTGGTCCGTGTACACAATGGAATATTAGCCATGGAAGACAATGAACCATTGCTCTTTGAGGCACCACAAATGAGTCTGGAGATAATCACGAAAGATGAGGTAAGTTGGAAAGCAAAAGACCTGTGTTCTATGATAGCACTTATAGGCGTTATCTAATAACTGACACAAATGAACATATTTCCACAGAGAAAGACACTCACAGATTTAGAAAACAAACTATGCTCATCTAAAACGACAGGTGGGGGGAATGGATAAATTAAGATTAGTGTTACTATACGTATACAAACACATATGATATACATATCTCAAAAAGACCAACCATATAGCAAGGGAAGTCTGCGGAACCCTCTGTAACATTTTACATGGGAAGAGGATCTGTACTTGAATAGACATATATAATGTACAAATGAACCAGATTGTGTACACCTAGGACAAACAATATTCTAAGCTTTACCCCAATTAAAACACTTTTAAAAACCAAGAAGAAATAATGACACATAAACTTATGGGGGTTTCTCCACGCACATTCCAATGTAATTTACAACCTAGGAACACGACTTCCAGAAAGGCTCTGCTGCCCTACTCCCCAGATTTGGGAATGGAGAAATGCTGCCTCCTTGAGGCCACTTCCCACAACAGCAGCTTTAAACCCATTGCTAAAGGTCACTAAATATTCACCAAACTTGCAGTTCGGGAAATGACACCTGCTCTCTAAAAAAACGCTGGGGTGGAAAATCGACCAAATAACTCAAAAGAGGGCAACCTTCAAAGAAGACAATTTCAAGAGTTATATCGTACTGCCAATTGTCTCCTTTTTTTAACGGAAAAGAAAACGGCGGAGAAAAATGATGAGTTTTACGAATTTTCAAAGACATGCAAACCCAAATTACAAAAACCTATCAGCTCACAGCAGCCAGAAGGGCCATTAGCATCAATGCTGTAAACAATAAATGCTGAAGCGATTGTGGAGAAATGCGTACCCTCGATTCTAAGGGGGACGTGGTAGGAGCCACTAATGAAAACACAAAGAGGGTGCTTTGAAAAGGGAAACACGGTGCTACCAGTCAATCAATCACACCCACTGCTGGGCCTATCACCTGAGAAAATGAGAATCAAAAAGTCACAGGCTGGCAATCCTGCACTCCAACAATATTTACCATAGCCAACACTTGGAAGCAATGAAAATGTCCATCAACCGAGGACTGCACAAAGAAGAAGTGGTCCACGTACACAGTGGAAAATTACTCCAATAAAAAATAAAAATTAAATTTAAAAATCCAACAAAAGTAAGGAGACATCAGCTTGTGTGGGTTTGTCCGGGCACACTCCACTCTAATTTATAACCGAGAAACACCACAGGCCGCCAGGGCTTTTCCCTAGTTCCCAGGGTGGGGAACATAGAAAGGCTGCCGCCCTCTGGCAGTTACCTGCAAAAGCAGTTTTAAAGCCTGTGCTAATGGTCATTTCATAGGAACAAGTACTGCAGAACTGTAAATGAAACCTGCCCTCAAAATGTCTTCAGGGAGGTAACGGCCAAAACATTTCAAAAGGTGACACGTACGTTAAGAGAACACTTTGAAGAACTAAGGGGTAATCACTGCTTGAAAAATAAAAAGGACATGCCTTAAAGCTCAATTTCAACGGATTATGAGGCACATGCGAATTCAACCACAAAGAGGTATCAGCTCACACTTGTCAGAATAACCATGAGCAAGAAAACTACAAACAATAAATGCTGAAGGTGTTGTGGAGAAATGCATACCCTCAACTTCAAGGGGGACGTAAGTTGGAAAGGGCCACGAATGAGAACAGAATGGAGGTGCCTTCAAAAGGTAAACATTGTGCTACCATATGATCCAGCAGGCCCACTCCTCCACCTATAATCTAAGAAGAGAGAATTGGAAAGACACAGGCAGGCAAATCTGCATTGCCCAGTATTACAATAGCCAAGATATGGAAGTAACCAAAAAGACCACCAACAGATGGGTGGGCAAAGAAGAACTCCTCCATGTACAGATGGAATATTCGCTAGTGAAAAAAATGAAACAATGCCATTTGCAGCACCATAGATGAGTCTAGACGTAATCACGCCACGTGTAGTAAGTGAGAAAGCAAAAGGCACATATCCTATCATATCACTTTCAGGAGTTACTTAAAAATTGATACCAATGAAGATATTTCCACAGAGAAAGGCAATCACAGATTCATTAAAAAACTTATGGTTCACCAAATAGAAAGGGATGAGGATTGGATACATTGCCATATTGGGGTTAACAGAGATATACAAACCATGTGAAATATATAACCCCCAAAGACGTACGGAAGACCAGGAGAAGACTACTCAACATTGTGTCATAACCTACATTGGCAAAGGATGCGAGGAAGAATAGATACATGTATATGTGTGAAAGAACCACATCTTGCACACCTAGAACAAACAAACCATTGTAATCAAATTTGCTGGGATAAAAAATAAAAAGTAAATTACAAATATGAACAAGAAGTAATGAGACATAAAGTTAAAGGGCTTTTTCCTGGCACATTCCATTCTAATATACAACCTCGAACACCACTTCCATTAAGGCTCTGTTTCCCTAGTAACCAAATTTGGTACAGGAGAAATGCTGCCACCTAGTGGCCGTTTCCTGCAAGAGCAGCTTTAAAGTCACAGCTAATGGTCACTTAACATTCACAAGGACTCAGGGCTGTAAAGGACACTTGCCCTAAATATTTGTGCTGAAGTAGGGAATGGACAAAAAATTCAAAACAGGCAAATGTTTCAAGAAGAGATTATGAAGAGTTAAGGTTTACTCACACTCTTTGTAAAAAAAAAGGAAAATGGATAAAAGCTCAACCTCAGGGAGTGTTAGACGCATGCAATCTAATCTACAAAAAGTTTCAACTTACACCAGTCGGCTGACCATCAGCAAAAAGTCTACAAACAATAAATGCTGAAGGGGTTTTAGAGAACTGTGTACCCTCTGCCTGCTGGTGAGACGTAAAGGGGTAACAGCCAATAATGAGAACAGAAAGGAGCTGCGTTTAAAAGTAAAAATGGAGGTACTATTCAATCCAGCAGGCGCACCATTGGACCTCTCACCTGAGAAGACAAGAATCGAGAAGACACAGGCCGCAAAAGCTGCAGTGCAGCCTTATTCACAATAGCCAAGACAGTGAAGCAATCAAAATGTCCAACAACAGGTAAATGGATAAAGAAGAAGTGGTCCGTGTACACAATGGAATATTAGCCATGGAAGACAATGAACCATTGCTCTTTGAGGCACCACAAATGAGTCTGGAGATAATCACGAAAGATGAGGTAAGTTGGAAAGCAAAAGACCTGTGTTCTATGATAGCACTTATAGGCGTTATCTAATAACTGACACAAATGAACATATTTCCACAGAGAAAGACACTCACAGATTTAGAAAACAAACTATGCTCATCTAAAACGACAGGTGGGGGGAATGGATAAATTAAGATTAGTGTTACTATACGTATACAAACACATATGATATACATATCTCAAAAAGACCAACCATATAGCAAGGGAAGTCTGCGGAACCCTCTGTAACATTTTACATGGGAAGAGGATCTGTACTTGAATAGACATATATAATGTACAAATGAACCAGATTGTGTACACCTAGGACAAACAATATTCTAAGCTTTACCCCAATTAAAACACTTTTAAAAACCAAGAAGAAATAATGACACATAAACTTATGGGGGTTTCTCCACGCACATTCCAATGTAATTTACAACCTAGGAACACGACTTCCAGAAAGGCTCTGCTGCCCTACTCCCCAGATTTGGGAATGGAGAAATGCTGCCTCCTTGAGGCCACTTCCCACAACAGCAGCTTTAAACCCATTGCTAAAGGTCACTAAATATTCACCAAACTTGCAGTTCGGGAAATGACACCTGCTCTCTAAAAAAACGCTGGGGTGGAAAATCGACCAAATAACTCAAAAGAGGGCAACCTTCAAAGAAGACAATTTCAAGAGTTATATCGTACTGCCAATTGTCTCCTTTTTTTAACGGAAAAGAAAACGGCGGAGAAAAATGATGAGTTTTACGAATTTTCAAAGACATGCAAACCCAAATTACAAAAACCTATCAGCTCACAGCAGCCAGAAGGGCCATTAGCATCAATGCTGTAAACAATAAATGCTGAAGCGATTGTGGAGAAATGCGTACCCTCGATTCTAAGGGGGACGTGGTAGGAGCCACTAATGAAAACACAAAGAGGGTGCTTTGAAAAGGGAAACACGGTGCTACCAGTCAATCAATCACACCCACTGCTGGGCCTATCACCTGAGAAAATGAGAATCAAAAAGTCACAGGCTGGCAATCCTGCACTCCAACAATATTTACCATAGCCAACACTTGGAAGCAATGAAAATGTCCATCAACCGAGGACTGCACAAAGAAGAAGTGGTCCACGTACACAGTGGAAAATTACTCCAATAAAAAATAAAAATTAAATTTAAAAATCCAACAAAAGTAAGGAGACATCAGCTTGTGTGGGTTTGTCCGGGCACACTCCACTCTAATTTATAACCGAGAAACACCACAGGCCGCCAGGGCTTTTCCCTAGTTCCCAGGGTGGGGAACATAGAAAGGCTGCCGCCCTCTGGCAGTTACCTGCAAAAGCAGTTTTAAAGCCTGTGCTAATGGTCATTTCATAGGAACAAGTACTGCAGAACTGTAAATGAAACCTGCCCTCAAAATGTCTTCAGGGAGGTAACGGCCAAAACATTTCAAAAGGTGACACGTACGTTAAGAGAACACTTTGAAGAACTAAGGGGTAATCACTGCTTGAAAAATAAAAAGGACATGCCTTAAAGCTCAATTTCAACGGATTATGAGGCACATGCGAATTCAACCACAAAGAGGTATCAGCTCACACTTGTCAGAATAACCATGAGCAAGAAAACTACAAACAATAAATGCTGAAGGTGTTGTGGAGAAATGCATACCCTCAACTTCAAGGGGGACGTAAGTTGGAAAGGGCCACGAATGAGAACAGAATGGAGGTGCCTTCAAAAGGTCAACATTGTGCTACCATATGATCCAGCAGGCCCACTCCTCCACCTATAATCTAAGAAGAGAGAATTGGAAAGACACAGGCAGGCAAATCTGCATTGCCCAGTATTACAATAGCCAAGATATGGAAGTAACCAAAAAGACCACCAACAGATGGGTGGGCAAAGAAGAACTCCTCCATGTACAGATGGAATATTCGCTAGTGAAAAAAATGAAACAATGCCATTTGCAGCACCATAGATGAGTCTAGACGTAATCACGCCACGTGTAGTAAGTGAGAAAGCAAAAGGCACATATCCTATCATATCACTTTCAGGAGTTACTTAAAAATTGATACCAATGAAGATATTTCCACAGAGAAAGGCAATCACAGATTCATTAAAAAACTTATGGTTCACCAAATAGAAAGGGATGAGGATTGGATACATTGCCATATTGGGGTTAACAGAGATATACAAACCATGTGAAATATATAACCCCCAAAGACGTACGGAAGACCAGGAGAAGACTACTCAACATTGTGTCATAACCTACATTGGCAAAGGATGCGAGGAAGAATAGATACATGTATATGTGTGAAAGAACCACATCTTGCACACCTAGAACAAACAAACCATTGTAATCAAATTTGCTGGGATAAAAAATAAAAAGTAAATTACAAATATGAACAAGAAGTAATGAGACATAAAGTTAAAGGGCTTTTTCCTGGCACATTCCATTCTAATATACAACCTCGAACACCACTTCCATTAAGGCTCTGTTTCCCTAGTAACCAAATTTGGTACAGGAGAAATGCTGCCACCTAGTGGCCGTTTCCTGCAAGAGCAGCTTTAAAGTCACAGCTAATGGTCACTTAACATTCACAAGGACTCAGGGCTGTAAAGGACACTTGCCCTAAATATTTGTGCTGAAGTAGGGAATGGACAAAAAATTCAAAACAGGCAAATGTTTCAAGAAGAGATTATGAAGAGTTAAGGTTTACTCACACTCTTTGTAAAAAAAAGGAAAATGGATAAAAGCTCAACCTCAGGGAGTGTTAGACGCATGCAATCTAATCTACAAAAAGTTTCAACTTACACCAGTCGGCTGACCATCAGCAAAAAGTCTACAAACAATAAATGCTGAAGGGGTTTTAGAGAACTGTGTACCCTCTGCCTGCTGGTGAGACGTAAAGGGGTAACAGCCAATAATGAGAACAGAAAGGAGCTGCGTTTAAAAGTAAAAATGGAGGTACTATTCAATCCAGCAGGCGCACCATTGGACCTCTCACCTGAGAAGACAAGAATCGAGAAGACACAGGCCGCAAAAGCTGCAGTGCAGCCTTATTCACAATAGCCAAGACAGTGAAGCAATCAAAATGTCCAACAACAGGTAAATGGATAAAGAAGAAGTGGTCCGTGTACACAATGGAATATTAGCCATGGAAGACAATGAACCATTGCTCTTTGAGGCACCACAAATGAGTCTGGAGATAATCACGAAAGATGAGGTAAGTTGGAAAGCAAAAGACCTGTGTTCTATGATAGCACTTATAGGCGTTATCTAATAACTGACACAAATGAACATATTTCCACAGAGAAAGACACTCACAGATTTAGAAAACAAACTATGCTCATCTAAAACGACAGGTGGGGGGAATGGATAAATTAAGATTAGTGTTACTATACGTATACAAACACATATGATATACATATCTCAAAAAGACCAACCATATAGCAAGGGAAGTCTGCGGAACCCTCTGTAACATTTTACATGGGAAGAGGATCTGTACTTGAATAGACATATATAATGTGCAAATGAACCAGATTGTGTACACCTAGGACAAACAATATTCTAAGCTTTACCCCAATTAAAACACTTTTAAAAACCAAGAAGAAATAATGACACATAAACTTATGGGGGTTTCTCCACGCACATTCCAATGTAATTTACAACCTAGGAACACGACTTCCAGAAAGGCTCTGCTGCCCTACTCCCCAGATTTGGGAATGGAGAAATGCTGCCTCCTTGAGGCCACTTCCCACAACAGCAGCTTTAAACCCATTGCTAAAGGTCACTAAATATTCTCCAAACTTGCAGTTCGGGAAATGACACCTGCTCTCTAAAAAAACGCTGGGGTGGAAAATCGACCAAATAACTCAAAAGAGGGCAACCTTCAAAGAAGACAATTTCAAGAGTTATATCGTACTGCCAATTGTCTCCTTTTTTTAACGGAAAAGAAAACGGCGGAGAAAAATGATGAGTTTTACGAATTTTCAAAGACATGCAAACCCAAATTACAAAAACCTATCAGCTCACAGCAGCCAGAAGGGCCATTAGCATCAATGCTGTAAACAATAAATGCTGAAGCGATTGTGGAGAAATGCGTACCCTCGATTCTAAGGGGGACGTGGTAGGAGCCACTAATGAAAACACAAAGAGGGTGCTTTGAAAAGGGAAACACGGTGCTACCAGTCAATCAATCACACCCACTGCTGGGCCTATCACCTGAGAAAATGAGAATCAAAAAGTCACAGGCTGGCAATCCTGCACTCCAACAATATTTACCATAGCCAACACTTGGAAGCAATGAAAATGTCCATCAACCGAGGACTGCACAAAGAAGAAGTGGTCCACGTACACAGTGGAAAATTACTCCAATAAAAAATAAAAATTAAATTTAAACATCCAACAAAAGTAAGGAGACATCAGCTTGTGTGGGTTTGTCCGGGCACACTCCACTCTAATTTATAACCGAGAAACACCACAGGCCGCCAGGGCTTTTCCCTAGTTCCCAGGGTGGGGAACATAGAAAGGCTGCCGCCCTCTGGCAGTTACCTGCAAAAGCAGTTTTAAAGCCTGTGCTAATGGTCATTTCATAGGAACAAGTACTGCAGAACTGTAAATGAAACCTGCCCTCAAAATGTCTTCAGGGAGGTAACGGCCAAAACATTTCAAAAGGTGACACGTACGTTAAGAGAACACTTTGAAGAACTAAGGGGTAATCACTGCTTGAAAAATAAAAAGGACATGCCTTAAAGCTCAATTTCAACGGATTATGAGGCACATGCGAATTCAACCACAAAGAGGTATCAGCTCACACTTGTCAGAATAACCATGAGCAAGAAAACTACAAACAATAAATGCTGAAGGTGTTGTGGAGAAATGCATACCCTCAACTTCAAGGGGGACGTAAGTTGGAAAGGGCCACGAATGAGAACAGAATGGAGGTGCCTTCAAAAGGTCAACATTGTGCTACCATATGATCCAGCAGGCCCACTCCTCCACCTATAATCTAAGAAGAGAGAATTGGAAAGACACAGGCAGGCAAATCTGCATTGCCCAGTATTACAATAGCCAAGATATGGAAGTAACCAAAAAGACCACCAACAGATGGGTGGGCAAAGAAGAACTCCTCCATGTACAGATGGAATATTCGCTAGTGAAAAAAATGAAACAATGCCATTTGCAGCACCATAGATGAGTCTAGACGTAATCACGCCACGTGTAGTAAGTGAGAAAGCAAAAGGCACATATCCTATCATATCACTTTCAGGAGTTACTTAAAAATTGATACCAATGAAGATATTTCCACAGAGAAAGGCAATCACAGATTCATTAAAAAACTTATGGTTCACCAAATAGAAAGGGATGAGGATTGGATACATTGCCATATTGGGGTTAACAGAGATATACAAACCATGTGAAATATATAACCCCCAAAGACGTATGGAAGACCAGGAGAAGACTACTCAACATTGTGTCATAACCTACATTGGCAAAGGATGCGAGGAAGAATAGATACATGTATATGTGTGAAAGAACCACATCTTGCACACCTAGAACAAACAAACCATTGTAATCAAATTTGCTGGGATAAAAAATAAAAAGTAAATTACAAATATGAACAAGAAGTAATGAGACATAAAGTTAAAGGGCTTTTTCCTGGCACATTCCATTCTAATATACAACCTCGAACACCACTTCCATTAAGGCTCTGTTTCCCTAGTAACCAAATTTGGTACAGGAGAAATGCTGCCACCTAGTGGCCGTTTCCTGCAAGAGCAGCTTTAAAGTCACAGCTAATGGTCACTTAACATTCACAAGGACTCAGGGCTGTAAAGGACACTTGCCCTAAATATTTGTGCTGAAGTAGGGAATGGACAAAAAATTCAAAACAGGCAAATGTTTCAAGAAGAGATTATGAAGAGTTAAGGTTTACTCACACTCTTTGTAAAAAAAAGGAAAATGGATAAAAGCTCAACCTCAGGGAGTGTTAGACGCATGCAATCTAATCTACAAAAAGTTTCAACTTACACCAGTCGGCTGACCATCAGCAAAAAGTCTACAAACAATAAATGCTGAAGGGGTTTTAGAGAACTGTGTACCCTCTGCCTGCTGGTGAGACGTAAAGGGGTAACAGCCAATAATGAGAACAGAAAGGAGCTGCGTTTAAAAGTAAAAATGGAGGTACTATTCAATCCAGCAGGCGCACCATTGGACCTCTCACCTGAGAAGACAAGAATCGAGAAGACACAGGCCGCAAAAGCTGCAGTGCAGCCTTATTCACAATAGCCAAGACAGTGAAGCAATCAAAATGTCCAACAACAGGTAAATGGATAAAGAAGAAGTGGTCCGTGTACACAATGGAATATTAGCCATGGAAGACAATGAACCATTGCTCTTTGAGGCACCACAAATGAGTCTGGAGATAATCACGAAAGATGAGGTAAGTTGGAAAGCAAAAGACCTGTGTTCTATGATAGCACTTATAGGCGTTATCTAATAACTGACACAAATGAACATATTTCCACAGAGAAAGACACTCACAGATTTAGAAAACAAACTATGCTCATCTAAAACGACAGGTGGGGGGAATGGATAAATTAAGATTAGTGTTACTATACGTATACAAACACATATGATATACATATCTCAAAAAGACCAACCATATAGCAAGGGAAGTCTGCGGAACCCTCTGTAACATTTTACATGGGAAGAGGATCTGTACTTGAATAGACATATATAATGTGCAAATGAACCAGATTGTGTACACCTAGGACAAACAATATTCTAAGCTTTACCCCAATTAAAACACTTTTAAAAACCAAGAAGAAATAATGACACATAAACTTATGGGGGTTTCTCCACGCACATTCCAATGTAATTTACAACCTAGGAACACGACTTCCAGAAAGGCTCTGCTGCCCTACTCCCCAGATTTGGGAATGGAGAAATGCTGCCTCCTTGAGGCCACTTCCCACAACAGCAGCTTTAAACCCATTGCTAAAGGTCACTAAATATTCTCCAAACTTGCAGTTCGGGAAATGACACCTGCTCTCTAAAAAAACGCTGGGGTGGAAAATCGACCAAATAACTCAAAAGAGGGCAACCTTCAAAGAAGACAATTTCAAGAGTTATATCGTACTGCCAATTGTCTCCTTTTTTTAACGGAAAAGAAAACGGCGGAGAAAAATGATGAGTTTTACGAATTTTCAAAGACATGCAAACCCAAATTACAAAAACCTATCAGCTCACAGCAGCCAGAAGGGCCATTAGCATCAATGCTGTAAACAATAAATGCTGAAGCGATTGTGGAGAAATGCGTACCCTCGATTCTAAGGGGGACGTGGTAGGAGCCACTAATGAAAACACAAAGAGGGTGCTTTGAAAAGGGAAACACGGTGCTACCAGTCAATCAATCACACCCACTGCTGGGCCTATCACCTGAGAAAATGAGAATCAAAAAGTCACAGGCTGGCAATCCTGCACTCCAACAATATTTACCATAGCCAACACTTGGAAGCAATGAAAATGTCCATCAACCGAGGAATGCACAAAGAAGAAGTGGTCCACGTACACAGTGGAAAATTACTCCAATAAAAAATAAAAATTAAATTTAAAAATCCAACAAAAGTAAGGAGACATCAGCTTGTGTGGGTTTGTCCGGGCACACTCCACTCTAATTTATAACCGAGAAACACCACAGGCCGCCAGGGCTTTTCCCTAGTTACCAGGGTGGGGAACATAGAAAGGCTGCCGCCCTCTGGCAGTTACCTGCAAAAGCAGTTTTAAAGCCTGTGCTAATGGTCATTTCATAGGAACAAGTACTGCAGAACTGTAAATGAAACCTGCCCTCAAAATGTCTTCAGGGAGGTAACGGCCAAAACATTTCAAAAGGTGACACGTACGTTAAGAGAACACTTTGAAGAACTAAGGGGTAATCACTGCTTGAAAAATAAAAAGGACATGCCTTAAAGCTCAATTTCAACGGATTATGAGGCACATGTGAATTCAACCACAAAGAGGTATCAGCTCACACTTGTCAGAATAACCATGAGCAAGAAAACTACAAACAATAAATGCTGAAGGTGTTGTGGAGAAATGCATACCCTCAACTTCAAGGGGGACGTAAGTTGGAAAGGGCCACGAATGAGAACAGAATGGAGGTGCCTTAAAAAGGTAAACATTGTGCTACCATATGATCCAGCAGGCCCACTCCTCCACCTATAATCTAAGAAGAGAGAATTGGAAAGACACAGGCAGGCAAATCTGCATTGCCCAGTATTACAATAGCCAAGATATGGAAGTAACCAAAAAGACCACCAACAGATGGGTGGGCAAAGAAGAACTCCTCCATGTACAGATGGAATATTCGCTAGTGAAAAAAATGAAACAATGCCATTTGCAGCACCATAGATGAGTCTAGACGTAATCACGCCACGTGTAGTAAGTGAGAAAGCAAAAGGCACATATCCTATCATATCACTTTCAGGAGTTACTTAAAAATTGATACCAATGAAGATATTTCCACAGAGAAAGGCAATCACAGATTCATTAAAAAACTTATGGTTCACCAAATAGAAAGGGATGAGGATTGGATACATTGCCATATTGGGGTTAACAGAGATATACAAACCATGTGAAATATATAACCCCCAAAGACGTACGGAAGACCAGGAGAAGACTACTCAACATTGTGTCATAACCTACATTGGCAAAGGATGCGAGGAAGAATAGATACATGTATATGTGTGAAAGAACCACATCTTGCACACCTAGAACAAACAAACCATTGTAATCAAATTTGCTGGGATAAAAAATAAAAAGTAAATTACAAATATGAACAAGAAGTAATGAGACATAAAGTTAAAGGGCTTTTTCCTGGCACATTCCATTCTAATATACAACCTCGAACACCACTTCCATTATGGCTCTGTTTCCCTAGTAACCAAATTTGGTACAGGAGAAATGCTGCCACCTAGTGGCCGTTTCCTGCAAGAGCAGCTTTAAAGTCACAGCTAATGGTCACTTAACATTCACAAGGACGCAGGGCTGTAAAGGACACTTGCCCTAAATATTTGTGCTGAAGTAGGGAATGGACAAAAAATTCAAAACAGGCAAATGTTTCAAGAAGAGATTATGAAGAGTTAAGGTTTACTCACACTCTTTGTAAAAAAAAGGAAAATGGATAAAAGCTCAACCTCAGGGAGTGTTAGACGCATGCAATCTAATCTACAAAAAGTTTCAACTTACACCAGTCGGCTGACCATCAGCAAAAAGTCTACAAACAATAAATGCTGAAGGGGTTTTAGAGAACTGTGTACCCTCTGCCTGCTGGTGAGACGTAAAGGGGTAACAGCCAATAATGAGAACAGAAAGGAGCTGCGTTTAAAAGTAAAAATGGAGGTACTATTCAATCCAGCAGGCGCACCATTGGACCTCTCACCTGAGAAGACAAGAATCGAGAAGACACAGGCCGCAAAAGCTGCAGTGCAGCCTTATTCACAATAGCCAAGACAGTGAAGCAATCAAAATGTCCAACAACAGGTAAATGGATAAAGAAGAAGTGGTCCGTGTACACAATGGAATATTAGCCATGGAAGACAATGAACCATTGCTCTTTGAGGCACCACAAATGAGTCTGGAGATAATCACGAAAGATGAGGTAAGTTGGAAAGCAAAAGACCTGTGTTCTATGATAGCACTTATAGGCGTTATCTAATAACTGACACAAATGAACATATTTCCACAGAGAAAGACACTCACAGATTTAGAAAACAAACTATGCTCATCTAAAACGACAGGTGGGGGGAATGGATAAATTAAGATTAGTGTTACTATACGTATACAAACACATATGATATACATATCTCAAAAAGACCAACCATATAGCAAGGGAAGTCTGCGGAACCCTCTGTAACATTTTACATGGGAAGAGGATCTGTACTTGAATAGACATATATAATGTGCAAATGAACCAGATTGTGTACACCTAGGACAAACAATATTCTAAGCTTTACCCCAATTAAAACACTTTTAAAAACCAAGAAGAAATAATGACACATAAACTTATGGGGGTTTCTCCACGCACATTCCAATGTAATTTACAACCTAGGAACACGACTTCCAGAAAGGCTCTGCTGCCCTACTCCCCAGATTTGGGAATGGAGAAATGCTGCCTCCTTGAGGCCACTTCCCACAACAGCAGCTTTAAACCCATTGCTAAAGGTCACTAAATATTCTCCAAACTTGCAGTTCGGGAAATGACACCTGCTCTCTAAAAAAACGCTGGGGTGGAAAATCGACCAAATAACTCAAAAGAGGGCAACCTTCAAAGAAGACAATTTCAAGAGTTATATCGTACTGCCAATTGTCTCCTTTTTTTAACGGAAAAGAAAACGGCGGAGAAAAATGATGAGTTTTACGAATTTTCAAAGACATGCAAACCCAAATTACAAAAACCTATCAGCTCACAGCAGCCAGAAGGGCCATTAGCATCAATGCTGTAAACAATAAATGCTGAAGCGATTGTGGAGAAATGCGTACCCTCGATTCTAAGGGGGACGTGGTAAGAGCCACTAATGAAAACACAAAGAAGGTGCTTTGAAAAGGGAAACACGGTGCTACCAGTCAATCAATCACACCCACTGCTGGGCCTATCACCTGAGAAAATGAGAATCAAAAAGTCACAGGCTGGCAATCCTGCACTCCAACAATATTTACCATAGCCAACACTTGGAAGCAATGAAAATGTCCATCAACCGAGGACTGCACAAAGAAGAAGTGGTCCACGTACACAGTGGAAAATTACTCCAATAAAAAATAAAAATTAAATTTAAAAATCCAACAAAAGTAAGGAGACATCAGCTTGTGTGGGTTTGTCCGGGCACACTCCACTCTAATTTATAACCGAGAAACACCACAGGCCGCCAGGGCTTTTCCCTAGTTACCAGGGTGGGGAACATAGAAAGGCTGCCGCCCTCTGGCAGTTACCTGCAAAAGCAGTTTTAAAGCCTGTGCTAATGGTCATTTCATAGGAACAAGTACTGCAGAACTGTAAATGAAACCTGCCCTCAAAATGTCTTCAGGGAGGTAACGGCCAAAACATTTCAAAAGGTGACACGTACGTTAAGAGAACACTTTGAAGAACTAAGGGGTAATCACTGCTTGAAAAATAAAAAGGACATGCCTTAAAGCTCAATTTCAACGGATTATGAGGCACATGTGAATTCAACCACAAAGAGGTATCAGCTCACACTTGTCAGAATAACCATGAGCAAGAAAACTACAAACAATAAATGCTGAAGGTGTTGTGGAGAAATGCATACCCTCAACTTCAAGGGGGACGTAAGTTGGAAAGGGCCACGAATGAGAACAGAATGGAGGTGCCTTCAAAAGGTAAACATTGTGCTACCATATGATCCAGCAGGCCCACTCCTCCACCTATAATCTAAGAAGAGAGAATTGGAAAGACACAGGCAGGCAAATCTGCATTGCCCAGTATTACAATAGCCAAGATATGGAAGTAACCAAAAAGACCACCAACAGATGGGTGGGCAAAGAAGAACTCCTCCATGTACAGATGGAATATTCGCTAGTGAAAAAAATGAAACAATGCCATTTGCAGCACCATAGATGAGTCTAGACGTAATCACGCCACGTGTAGTAAGTGAGAAAGCAAAAGGCACATATCCTATCATATCACTTTCAGGAGTTACTTAAAAATTGATACCAATGAAGATATTTCCACAGAGAAAGGCAATCACAGATTCATTAAAAAACTTATGGTTCACCAAATAGAAAGGGATGAGGATTGGATACATTGCCATATTGGGGTTAACAGAGATATACAAACCATGTGAAATATATAACCCCCAAAGACGTACGGAAGACCAGGAGAAGACTACTCAACATTGTGTCATAACCTACATTGGCAAAGGATGCGAGGAAGAATAGATACATGTATATGTGTGAAAGAACCACATCTTGCACACCTAGAACAAACAAACCATTGTAATCAAATTTGCTGGGATAAAAAATAAAAAGTAAATTACAAATATGAACAAGAAGTAATGAGACATAAAGTTAAAGGGCTTTTTCCTGGCACATTCCATTCTAATATACAACCTCGAACACCACTTCCATTATGGCTCTGTTTCCCTAGTAACCAAATTTGGTACAGGAGAAATGCTGCCACCTAGTGGCCGTTTCCTGCAAGAGCAGCTTTAAAGTCACAGCTAATGGTCACTTAACATTCACAAGGACTCAGGGCTGTAAAGGACACTTGCCCTAAATATTTGTGCTGAAGTAGGGAATGGACAAAAAATTCAAAACAGGCAAATGTTTCAAGAAGAGATTATGAAGAGTTAAGGTTTACTCACACTCTTTGTAAAAAAAAGGAAAATGGATAAAAGCTCAACCTCAGGGAGTGTTAGACGCATGCAATCTAATCTACAAAAAGTTTCAACTTACACCAGTCGGCTGACCATCAGCAAAAAGTCTACAAACAATAAATGCTGAAGGGGTTTTAGAGAACTGTGTACCCTCTGCCTGCTGGTGAGACGTAAAGGGGTAACAGCCAATAATGAGAACAGAAAGGAGCTGCGTTTAAAAGTAAAAATGGAGGTACTATTCAATCCAGCAGGCGCACCATTGGACCTCTCACCTGAGAAGACAAGAATCGAGAAGACACAGGCCGCAAAAGCTGCAGTGCAGCCTTATTCACAATAGCCAAGACAGTGAAGCAATCAAAATGTCCAACAACAGGTAAATGGATAAAGAAGAAGTGGTCCGTGTACACAATGGAATATTAGCCATGGAAGACAATGAACCATTGCTCTTTGAGGCACCACAAATGAGTCTGGAGATAATCACGAAAGATGAGGTAAGTTGGAAAGCAAAAGACCTGTGTTCTATGATAGCACTTATAGGCGTTATCTAATAACTGACACAAATGAACATATTTCCACAGAGAAAGACACTCACAGATTTAGAAAACAAACTATGCTCATCTAAAACGACAGGTGGGGGGAATGGATAAATTAAGATTAGTGTTACTATACGTATACAAACACATATGATATACATATCTCAAAAAGACCAACCATATAGCAAGGGAAGTCTGCGGAACCCTCTGTAACATTTTACATGGGAAGAGGATCTGTACTTGAATAGACATATATAATGTGCAAATGAACCAGATTGTGTACACCTAGGACAAACAATATTCTAAGCTTTACCCCAATTAAAACACTTTTAAAAACCAAGAAGAAATAATGACACATAAACTTATGGGGGTTTCTCCACGCACATTCCAATGTAATTTACAACCTAGGAACACGACTTCCAGAAAGGCTCTGCTGCCCTACTCCCCAGATTTGGGAATGGAGAAATGCTGCCTCCTTGAGGCCACTTCCCACAACAGCAGCTTTAAACCCATTGCTAAAGGTCACTAAATATTCTCCAAACTTGCAGTTCGGGAAATGACACCTGCTCTCTAAAAAAACGCTGGGGTGGAAAATCGACCAAATAACTCAAAAGAGGGCAACCTTCAAAGAAGACAATTTCAAGAGTTATATCGTACTGCCAATTGTCTCCTTTTTTTAACGGAAAAGAAAACGGCGGAGAAAAATGATGAGTTTTACGAATTTTCAAAGACATGCAAACCCAAATTACAAAAACCTATCAGCTCACAGCAGCCAGAAGGGCCATTAGCATCAATGCTGTAAACAATAAATGCTGAAGCGATTGTGGAGAAATGCGTACCCTCGATTCTAAGGGGGACGTGGTAAGAGCCACTAATGAAAACACAAAGAAGGTGCTTTGAAAAGGGAAACACGGTGCTACCAGTCAATCAATCACACCCACTGCTGGGCCTATCACCTGAGAAAATGAGAATCAAAAAGTCACAGGCTGGCAATCCTGCACTCCAACAATATTTACCATAGCCAACACTTGGAAGCAATGAAAATGTCCATCAACCGAGGAATCCACAAAGAAGAAGTGGTCCACGTACACAGTGGAAAATTACTCCAATAAAAAATAAAAATTAAATTTAAAAATCCAACAAAAGTAAGGAGACATCAGCTTGTGTGGGTTTGTCCGGGCACACTCCACTCTAATTTATAACCGAGAAACACCACAGGCCGCCAGGGCTTTTCCCTAGTTCCCAGGGTGGGGAACATAGAAAGGCTGCCGCCCTCTGGCAGTTACCTGCAAAAGCAGTTTTAAAGCCTGTGCTAATGGTCATTTCATAGGAACAAGTACTGCAGAACTGTAAATGAAACCTGCCCTCAAAATGTCTTCAGGGAGGTAACGGCCAAAACATTTCAAAAGGTGACACGTACGTTAAGAGAACACTTTGAAGAACTAAGGGGTAATCACTGCTTGAAAAATAAAAAGGACATGCCTTAAAGCTCAATTTCAACGGATTATGAGGCACATGCGAATTCAACCACAAAGAGGTATCAGCTCACACTTGTCAGAATAACCATGAGCAAGAAAACTACAAACAATAAATGCTGAAGGTGTTGTGGAGAAATGCATACCCTCAACTTCAAGGGGGACGTAAGTTGGAAAGGGCCACGAATGAGAACAGAATGGAGGTGCCTTAAAAAGGTAAACATTGTGCTACCATATGATCCAGCAGGCCCACTCCTCCACCTATAATCTAAGAAGAGAGAATTGGAAAGACACAGGCAGGCAAATCTGCATTGCCCAGTATTACAATAGCCAAGATATGGAAGTAACCAAAAAGACCACCAACAGATGGGTGGGCAAAGAAGAACTCCTCCATGTACAGATGGAATATTCGCTAGTGAAAAAAATGAAACAATGCCATTTGCAGCACCATAGATGAGTCTAGACGTAATCACGCCACGTGTAGTAAGTGAGAAAGCAAAAGGCACATATCCTATCATATCACTTTCAGGAGTTACTTAAAAATTGATACCAATGAAGATATTTCCACAGAGAAAGGCAATCACAGATTCATTAAAAAACTTATGGTTCACCAAATAGAAAGGGATGAGGATTGGATACATTGCCATATTGGGGTTAACAGAGATATACAAACCATGTGAAATATATAACCCCCAAAGACGTACGGAAGACCAGGAGAAGACTACTCAACATTGTGTCATAACCTACATTGGCAAAGGATGCGAGGAAGAATAGATACATGTATATGTGTGAAAGAACCACATCTTGCACACCTAGAACAAACAAACCATTGTAATCAAATTTGCTGGGATAAAAAATAAAAAGTAAATTACAAATATGAACAAGAAGTAATGAGACATAAAGTTAAAGGGCTTTTTCCTGGCACATTCCATTCTAATATACAACCTCGAACACCACTTCCATTAAGGCTCTGTTTCCCTAGTAACCAAATTTGGTACAGGAGAAATGCTGCCACCTAGTGGCCGTTTCCTGCAAGAGCAGCTTTAAAGTCACAGCTAATGGTCACTTAACATTCACAAGGACTCAGGGCTGTAAAGGACACTTGCCCTAAATATTTGTGCTGAAGTAGGGAATGGACAAAAAATTCAAAACAGGCAAATGTTTCAAGAAGAGATTATGAAGAGTTAAGGTTTACTCACACTCTTTGTAAAAAAAAGGAAAATGGATAAAAGCTCAACCTCAGGGAGTGTTAGACGCATGCAATCTAATCTACAAAAAGTTTCAACTTACACCAGTCGGCTGACCATCAGCAAAAAGTCTACAAACAATAAATGCTGAAGGGGTTTTAGAGAACTGTGTACCCTCTGCCTGCTGGTGAGACGTAAAGGGGTAACAGCCAATAATGAGAACAGAAAGGAGCTGCGTTTAAAAGTAAAAATGGAGGTACTATTCAATCCAGCAGGCGCACCATTGGACCTCTCACCTGAGAAGACAAGAATCGAGAAGACACAGGCCGCAAAAGCTGCAGTGCAGCCTTATTCACAATAGCCAAGACAGTGAAGCAATCAAAATGTCCAACAACAGGTAAATGGATAAAGAAGAAGTGGTCCGTGTACACAATGGAATATTAGCCATGGAAGACAATGAACCATTGCTCTTTGAGGCACCACAAATGAGTCTGGAGATAATCACGAAAGATGAGGTAAGTTGGAAAGCAAAAGACCTGTGTTCTATGATAGCACTTATAGGCGTTATCTAATAACTGACACAAATGAACATATTTCCACAGAGAAAGACACTCACAGATTTAGAAAACAAACTATGCTCATCTAAAACGACAGGTGGGGGGAATGGATAAATTAAGATTAGTGTTACTATACGTATACAAACACATATGATATACATATCTCAAAAAGACCAACCATATAGCAAGGGAAGTCTGCGGAACCCTCTGTAACATTTTACATGGGAAGAGGATCTGTACTTGAATAGACATATATAATGTGCAAATGAACCAGATTGTGTACACCTAGGACAAACAATATTCTAAGCTTTACCCCAATTAAAACACTTTTAAAAACCAAGAAGAAATAATGACACATAAACTTATGGGGGTTTCTCCACGCACATTCCAATGTAATTTACAACCTAGGAACACGACTTCCAGAAAGGCTCTGCTGCCCTACTCCCCAGATTTGGGAATGGAGAAATGCTGCCTCCTTGAGGCCACTTCCCACAACAGCAGCTTTAAACCCATTGCTAAAGGTCACTAAATATTCTCCAAACTTGCAGTTCGGGAAATGACACCTGCTCTCTAAAAAAACGCTGGGGTGGAAAATCGACCAAATAACACAAAAGAGGGCAACCTTCAAAGAAGACAATTTCAAGAGTTATATCGTACTGCCAATTGTCTCCTTTTTTTAACGGAAAAGAAAACGGCGGAGAAAAATGATGAGTTTTACGAATTTTCAAAGACATGCAAACCCAAATTACAAAAACCTATCAGCTCACAGCAGCCAGAAGGGCCATTAGCATCAATGCTGTAAACAATAAATGCTGAAGCGATTGTGGAGAAATGCGTACCCTCGATTCTAAGGGGGACGTGGTAAGAGCCACTAATGAAAACACAAAGAAGGTGCTTTGAAAAGGGAAACACGGTGCTACCAGTCAATCAATCACACCCACTGCTGGGCCTATCACCTGAGAAAATGAGAATCAAAAAGTCACAGGCTGGCAATCCTGCACTCCAACAATATTTACCATAGCCAACACTTGGAAGCAATGAAAATGTCCATCAACCGAGGACTGCACAAAGAAGAAGTGGTCCACGTACACAGTGGAAAATTACTCCAATAAAAAATAAAAATTAAATTTAAAAATCCAACAAAAGTAAGGAGACATCAGCTTGTGTGGGTTTGTCCGGGCACACTCCACTCTAATTTATAACCGAGAAACACCACAGGCCGCCAGGGCTTTTCCCTAGTTCCCAGGGTGGGGAACATAGAAAGGCTGCCGCCCTCTGGCAGTTACCTGCAAAAGCAGTTTTAAAGCCTGTGCTAATGGTCATTTCATAGGAACAAGTACTGCAGAACTGTAAATGAAACCTGCCCTCAAAATGTCTTCAGGGAGGTAACGGCCAAAACATTTCAAAAGGTGACACGTACGTTAAGAGAACACTTTGAAGAACTAAGGGGTAATCACTGCTTGAAAAATAAAAAGGACATGCCTTAAAGCTCAATTTCAACGGATTATGAGGCACATGCGAATTCAACCACAAAGAGGTATCAGCTCACACTTGTCAGAATAACCATGAGCAAGAAATCTACAAACAATAAATGCTGAAGGTGTTGTGGAGAAATGCATACCCTCAACTTCAAGGGGGACGTAAGTTGGAAAGGGCCACGAATGAGAACAGAATGGAGGTGCCTTAAAAAGGTCAACATTGTGCTACCATATGATCCAGCAGGCCCACTCCTCCACCTATAATCTAAGAAGAGAGAATTGGAAAGACACAGGCAGGCAAATCTGCATTGCCCAGTATTACAATAGCCAAGATATGGAAGTAACCAAAAAGACCACCAACAGATGGGTGGGCAAAGAAGAACTCCTCCATGTACAGATGGAATATTCGCTAGTGAAAAAAATGAAACAATGCCATTTGCAGCACCATAGATGAGTCTAGACGTAATCACGCCACGTGTAGTAAGTGAGAAAGCAAAAGGCACATATCCTATCATATCACTTTCAGGAGTTACTTAAAAATTGATACCAATGAAGATATTTCCACAGAGAAAGGCAATCACAGATTCATTAAAAAACTTATGGTTCACCAAATAGAAAGGGATGAGGATTGGATACATTGCCATATTGGGGTTAACAGAGATATACAAACCATGTGAAATATATAACCCCCAAAGACGTACGGAAGACCAGGAGAAGACTACTCAACATTGTGTCATAACCTACATTGGCAAAGGATGCGAGGAAGAATAGATTCATGTATATGTGTGAAAGAACCACATCTTGCACACCTAGAACAAACAAACCATTGTAATCAAATTTGCTGGGATAAAAAATAAAAAGTAAATTACAAATATGAACAAGAAGTAATGAGACATAAAGTTAAAGGGCTTTTTCCTGGCACATTCCATTCTAATATACAACCTCGAACACCACTTCCATTAAGGCTCTGTTTCCCTAGTAACCATATTTGGTACAGGAGAAATGCTGCCACCTAGTGGCCGTTTCCTGCAAGAGCAGCTTTAAAGTCACAGCTAATGGTCACTTAACATTCACAAGGACTCAGGGCTGTAAAGGACACTTGCCCTAAATATTTGTGCTGAAGTAGGGAATGGACAAAAAATTCAAAACAGGCAAATGTTTCAAGAAGAGATTATGAAGAGTTAAGGTTTACTCACACTCTTTGTAAAAAAAAGGAAAATGGATAAAAGCTCAACCTCAGGGAGTGTTAGACGCATGCAATCTAATCTACAAAAAGTTTCAACTTACACCAGTCGGCTGACCATCAGCAAAAAGTCTACAAACAATAAATGCTGAAGGGGTTTTAGAGAACTGTGTACCCTCTGCCTGCTGGTGAGACGTAAAGGGGTAACAGCCAATAATGAGAACAGAAAGGAGCTGCGTTTAAAAGTAAAAATGGAGGTACTATTCAATCCAGCAGGCGCACCATTGGACCTCTCACCTGAGAAGACAAGAATCGAGAAGACACAGGCCGCAAAAGCTGCAGTGCAGCCTTATTCACAATAGCCAAGACAGTGAAGCAATCAAAATGTCCAACAACAGGTAAATGGATAAAGAAGAAGTGGTCCGTGTACACAATGGAATATTAGCCATGGAAGACAATGAACCATTGCTCTTTGAGGCACCACAAATGAGTCTGGAGATAATCACGAAAGATGAGGTAAGTTGGAAAGCAAAAGACCTGTGTTCTATGATAGCACTTATAGGCGTTATCTAATAACTGACACAAATGAACATATTTCCACAGAGAAAGACACTCACAGATTTAGAAAACAAACTATGCTCATCTAAAACGACAGGTGGGGGGAATGGATAAATTAAGATTAGTGTTACTATACGTATACAAACACATATGATATACATATCTCAAAAAGACCAACCATATAGCAAGGGAAGTCTGCGGAACCCTCTGTAACATTTTACATGGGAAGAGGATCTGTACTTGAATAGACATATATAATGTACAAATGAACCAGATTGTGTACACCTAGGACAAACAATATTCTAAGCTTTACCCCAATTAAAACACTTTTAAAAACCAAGAAGAAATAATGACACATAAACTTATGGGGGTTTCTCCACGCACATTCCAATGTAATTTACAACCTAGGAACACGACTTCCAGAAAGGCTCTGCTGCCCTACTCCCCAGATTTGGGAATGGAGAAATGCTGCCTCCTTGAGGCCACTTCCCACAACAGCAGCTTTAAACCCATTGCTAAAGGTCACTAAATATTCACCAAACTTGCAGTTCGGGAAATGACACCTGCTCTCTAAAAAAACGCTGGGGTGGAAAATCGACCAAATAACTCAAAAGAGGGCAACCTTCAAAGAAGACAATTTCAAGAGTTATATCGTACTGCCAATTGTTTCCTTTTTTTAACGGAAAAGAAAACGGCGGAGAAAAATGATGAGTTTTACGAATTTTCAAAGACATGCAAACCCAAATTACAAAAACCTATCAGCTCACAGCAGCCAGAAGGGCCATTAGCATCAATGCTGTAAACAATAAATGCTGAAGCGATTGTGGAGAAATGCGTACCCTCGATTCTAAGGGGGACGTGGTAGGAGCCACTAATGAAAACACAAAGAGGGTGCTTTGAAAAGGGAAACACGGTGCTACCAGTCAATCAATCACACCCACTGCTGGGCCTATCACCTGAGAAAATGAGAATCAAAAAGTCACAGGCTGGCAATCCTGCACTCCAACAATATTTACCATAGCCAACACTTGGAAGCAATGAAAATGTCCATCAACCGAGGACTGCACAAAGAAGAAGTGGTCCACGTACACAGTGGAAAATTACTCCAATAAAAAATAAAAATTAAATTTAAAAATCCAACAAAAGTAAGGAGACATCAGCTTGTGTGGGTTTGTCCGGGCACACTCCACTCTAATTTATAACCGAGAAACACCACAGGCCGCCAGGGCTTTTCCCTAGTTCCCAGGGTGGGGAACATAGAAAGGCTGCCGCCCTCTGGCAGTTACCTGCAAAAGCAGTTTTAAAGCCTGTGCTAATGGTCATTTCATAGGAACAAGTACTGCAGAACTGTAAATGAAACCTGCCCTCAAAATGTCTTCAGGGAGGTAACGGCCAAAACATTTCAAAAGGTGACACGTACGTTAAGAGAACACTTTGAAGAACTAAGGGGTAATCACTGCTTGAAAAATAAAAAGGACATGCCTTAAAGCTCAATTTCAACGGATTATGAGGCACATGCGAATTCAACCACAAAGAGGTATCAGCTCACACTTGTCAGAATAACCATGAGCAAGAAAACTACAAACAATAAATGCTGAAGGTGTTGTGGAGAAATGCATACCCTCAACTTCAAGGGGGACGTAAGTTGGAAAGGGCCACGAATGAGAACAGAATGGAGGTGCCTTAAAAAGGTAAACATTGTGCTACCATATGATCCAGCAGGCCCACTCCTCCACCTATAATCTAAGAAGAGAGAATTGGAAAGACACAGGCAGGCAAATCTGCATTGCCCAGTATTACAATAGCCAAGATATGGAAGTAACCAAAAAGACCACCAACAGATGGGTGGGCAAAGAAGAACTCCTCCATGTACAGATGGAATATTCGCTAGTGAAAAAAATGAAACAATGCCATTTGCAGCACCATAGATGAGTCTAGACGTAATCACGCCACGTGTAGTAAGTGAGAAAGCAAAAGGCACATATCCTATCATATCACTTTCAGGAGTTACTTAAAAATTGATACCAATGAAGATATTTCCACAGAGAAAGGCAATCACAGATTCATTAAAAAACTTATGGTTCACCAAATAGAAAGGGATGAGGATTGGATACATTGCCATATTGGGGTTAACAGAGATATACAAACCATGTGAAATATATAACCCCCAAAGACGTACGGAAGACCAGGAGAAGACTACTCAACATTGTGTCATAACCTACATTGGCAAAGGATGCGAGGAAGAATAGATACATGTATATGTGTGAAAGAACCACATCTTGCACACCTAGAACAAACAAACCATTGTAATCAAATTTGCTGGGATAAAAAATAAAAAGTAAATTACAAATATGAACAAGAAGTAATGAGACATAAAGTTAAAGGGCTTTTTCCTGGCACATTCCATTCTAATATACAACCTCGAACACCACTTCCATTAAGGCTCTGTTTCCCTAGTAACCAAATTTGGTACAGGAGAAATGCTGCCACCTAGTGGCCGTTTCCTGCAAGAGCAGCTTTAAAGTCACAGCTAATGGTCACTTAACATTCACAAGGACTCAGGGCTGTAAAGGACACTTGCCCTAAATATTTGTGCTGAAGTAGGGAATGGACAAAAAATTCAAAACAGGCAAATGTTTCAAGAAGAGATTATGAAGAGTTAAGGTTTACTCACACTCTTTGTAAAAAAAAGGAAAATGGATAAAAGCTCAACCTCAGGGAGTGTTAGACGCATGCAATCTAATCTACAAAAAGTTTCAACTTACACCAGTCGGCTGACCATCAGCAAAAAGTCTACAAACAATAAATGCTGAAGGGGTTTTAGAGAACTGTGTACCCTCTGCCTGCTGGTGAGACGTAAAGGGGTAACAGCCAATAATGAGAACAGAAAGGAGCTGCGTTTAAAAGTAAAAATGGAGGTACTATTCAATCCAGCAGGCGCACCATTGGACCTCTCACCTGAGAAGACAAGAATCGAGAAGACACAGGCCGCAAAAGCTGCAGTGCAGCCTTATTCACAATAGCCAAGACAGTGAAGCAATCAAAATGTCCAACAACAGGTAAATGGATAAAGAAGAAGTGGTCCGTGTACACAATGGAATATTAGCCATGGAAGACAATGAACCATTGCTCTTTGAGGCACCACAAATGAGTCTGGAGATAATCACGAAAGATGAGGTAAGTTGGAAAGCAAAAGACCTGTGTTCTATGATAGCACTTATAGGCGTTATCTAATAACTGACACAAATGAACATATTTCCACAGAGAAAGACACTCACAGATTTAGAAAACAAACTATGCTCATCTAAAACGACAGGTGGGGGGAATGGATAAATTAAGATTAGTGTTACTATACGTATACAAACACATATGATATACATATCTCAAAAAGACCAACCATATAGCAAGGGAAGTCTGCGGAACCCTCTGTAACATTTTACATGGGAAGAGGATCTGTACTTGAATAGACATATATAATGTGCAAATGAACCAGATTGTGTACACCTAGGACAAACAATATTCTAAGCTTTACCCCAATTAAAACACTTTTAAAAACCAAGAAGAAATAATGACACATAAACTTATGGGGGTTTCTCCACGCACATTCCAATGTAATTTACAACCTAGGAACACGACTTCCAGAAAGGCTCTGCTGCCCTACTCCCCAGATTTGGGAATGGAGAAATGCTGCCTCCTTGAGGCCACTTCCCACAACAGCAGCTTTAAACCCATTGCTAAAGGTCACTAAATATTCTCCAAACTTGCAGTTCGGGAAATGACACCTGCTCTCTAAAAAAACGCTGGGGTGGAAAATCGACCAAATAACACAAAAGAGGGCAACCTTCAAAGAAGACAATTTCAAGAGTTATATCGTACTGCCAATTGTCTCCTTTTTTTAACGGAAAAGAAAACGGCGGAGAAAAATGATGAGTTTTACGAATTTTCAAAGACATGCAAACCCAAATTACAAAAACCTATCAGCTCACAGCAGCCAGAAGGGCCATTAGCATCAATGCTGTAAACAATAAATGCTGAAGCGATTGTGGAGAAATGCGTACCCTCGATTCTAAGGGGGACGTGGTAAGAGCCACTAATGAAAACACAAAGAAGGTGCTTTGAAAAGGGAAACACGGTGCTACCAGTCAATCAATCACACCCACTGCTGGGCCTATCACCTGAGAAAATGAGAATCAAAAAGTCACAGGCTGGCAATCCTGCACTCCAACAATATTTACCATAGCCAACACTTGGAAGCAATGAAAATGTCCATCAACCGAGGACTGCACAAAGAAGAAGTGGTCCACGTACACAGTGGAAAATTACTCCAATAAAAAATAAAAATTAAATTTAAAAATCCAACAAAAGTAAGGAGACATCAGCTTGTGTGGGTTTGTCCGGGCACACTCCACTCTAATTTATAACCGAGAAACACCACAGGCCGCCAGGGCTTTTCCCTAGTTCCCAGGGTGGGGAACATAGAAAGGCTGCCGCCCTCTGGCAGTTACCTGCAAAAGCAGTTTTAAAGCCTGTGCTAATGGTCATTTCATAGGAACAAGTACTGCAGAACTGTAAATGAAACCTGCCCTCAAAATGTCTTCAGGGAGGTAACGGCCAAAACATTTCAAAAGGTGACACGTACGTTAAGAGAACACTTTGAAGAACTAAGGGGTAATCACTGCTTGAAAAATAAAAAGGACATGCCTTAAAGCTCAATTTCAACGGATTATGAGGCACATGCGAATTCAACCACAAAGAGGTATCAGCTCACACTTGTCAGAATAACCATGAGCAAGAAATCTACAAACAATAAATGCTGAAGGTGTTGTGGAGAAATGCATACCCTCAACTTCAAGGGGGACGTAAGTTGGAAAGGGCCACGAATGAGAACAGAATGGAGGTGCCTTAAAAAGGTCAACATTGTGCTACCATATGATCCAGCAGGCCCACTCCTCCACCTATAATCTAAGAAGAGAGAATTGGAAAGACACAGGCAGGCAAATCTGCATTGCCCAGTATTACAATAGCCAAGATATGGAAGTAACCAAAAAGACCACCAACAGATGGGTGGGCAAAGAAGAACTCCTCCATGTACAGATGGAATATTCGCTAGTGAAAAAAATGAAACAATGCCATTTGCAGCACCATAGATGAGTCTAGACGTAATCACGCCACGTGTAGTAAGTGAGAAAGCAAAAGGCACATATCCTATCATATCACTTTCAGGAGTTACTTAAAAATTGATACCAATGAAGATATTTCCACAGAGAAAGGCAATCACAGATTCATTAAAAAACTTATGGTTCACCAAATAGAAAGGGATGAGGATTGGATACATTGCCATATTGGGGTTAACAGAGATATACAAACCATGTGAAATATATAACCCCCAAAGACGTACGGAAGACCAGGAGAAGACTACTCAACATTGTGTCATAACCTACATTGGCAAAGGATGCGAGGAAGAATAGATTCATGTATATGTGTGAAAGAACCACATCTTGCACACCTAGAACAAACAAACCATTGTAATCAAATTTGCTGGGATAAAAAATAAAAAGTAAATTACAAATATGAACAAGAAGTAATGAGACATAAAGTTAAAGGGCTTTTTCCTGGCACATTCCATTCTAATATACAACCTCGAACACCACTTCCATTAAGGCTCTGTTTCCCTAGTAACCATATTTGGTACAGGAGAAATGCTGCCACCTAGTGGCCGTTTCCTGCAAGAGCAGCTTTAAAGTCACAGCTAATGGTCACTTAACATTCACAAGGACTCAGGGCTGTAAAGGACACTTGCCCTAAATATTTGTGCTGAAGTAGGGAATGGACAAAAAATTCAAAACAGGCAAATGTTTCAAGAAGAGATTATGAAGAGTTAAGGTTTACTCACACTCTTTGTAAAAAAAAGGAAAATGGATAAAAGCTCAACCTCAGGGAGTGTTAGACGCATGCAATCTAATCTACAAAAAGTTTCAACTTACACCAGTCGGCTGACCATCAGCAAAAAGTCTACAAACAATAAATGCTGAAGGGGTTTTAGAGAACTGTGTACCCTCTGCCTGCTGGTGAGACGTAAAGGGGTAACAGCCAATAATGAGAACAGAAAGGAGCTGCGTTTAAAAGTAAAAATGGAGGTACTATTCAATCCAGCAGGCGCACCATTGGACCTCTCACCTGAGAAGACAAGAATCGAGAAGACACAGGCCGCAAAAGCTGCAGTGCAGCCTTATTCACAATAGCCAAGACAGTGAAGCAATCAAAATGTCCAACAACAGGTAAATGGATAAAGAAGAAGTGGTCCGTGTACACAATGGAATATTAGCCATGGAAGACAATGAACCATTGCTCTTTGAGGCACCACAAATGAGTCTGGAGATAATCACGAAAGATGAGGTAAGTTGGAAAGCAAAAGACCTGTGTTCTATGATAGCACTTATAGGCGTTATCTAATAACTGACACAAATGAACATATTTCCACAGAGAAAGACACTCACAGATTTAGAAAACAAACTATGCTCATCTAAAACGACAGGTGGGGGGAATGGATAAATTAAGATTAGTGTTACTATACGTATACAAACACATATGATATACATATCTCAAAAAGACCAACCATATAGCAAGGGAAGTCTGCGGAACCCTCTGTAACATTTTACATGGGAAGAGGATCTGTACTTGAATAGACATATATAATGTACAAATGAACCAGATTGTGTACACCTAGGACAAACAATATTCTAAGCTTTACCCCAATTAAAACACTTTTAAAAACCAAGAAGAAATAATGACACATAAACTTATGGGGGTTTCTCCACGCACATTCCAATGTAATTTACAACCTAGGAACACGACTTCCAGAAAGGCTCTGCTGCCCTACTCCCCAGATTTGGGAATGGAGAAATGCTGCCTCCTTGAGGCCACTTCCCACAACAGCAGCTTTAAACCCATTGCTAAAGGTCACTAAATATTCACCAAACTTGCAGTTCGGGAAATGACACCTGCTCTCTAAAAAAACGCTGGGGTGGAAAATCGACCAAATAACTCAAAAGAGGGCAACCTTCAAAGAAGACAATTTCAAGAGTTATATCGTACTGCCAATTGTTTCCTTTTTTTAACGGAAAAGAAAACGGCGGAGAAAAATGATGAGTTTTACGAATTTTCAAAGACATGCAAACCCAAATTACAAAAACCTATCAGCTCACAGCAGCCAGAAGGGCCATTAGCATCAATGCTGTAAACAATAAATGCTGAAGCGATTGTGGAGAAATGCGTACCCTCGATTCTAAGGGGGACGTGGTAGGAGCCACTAATGAAAACACAAAGAGGGTGCTTTGAAAAGGGAAACACGGTGCTACCAGTCAATCAATCACACCCACTGCTGGGCCTATCACCTGAGAAAATGAGAATCAAAAAGTCACAGGCTGGCAATCCTGCACTCCAACAATATTTACCATAGCCAACACTTGGAAGCAATGAAAATGTCCATCAACCGAGGACTGCACAAAGAAGAAGTGGTCCACGTACACAGTGGAAAATTACTCCAATAAAAAATAAAAATTAAATTTAAAAATCCAACAAAAGTAAGGAGACATCAGCTTGTGTGGGTTTGTCCGGGCACACTCCACTCTAATTTATAACCGAGAAACACCACAGGCCGCCAGGGCTTTTCCCTAGTTCCCAGGGTGGGGAACATAGAAAGGCTGCCGCCCTCTGGCAGTTACCTGCAAAAGCAGTTTTAAAGCCTGTGCTAATGGTCATTTCATAGGAACAAGTACTGCAGAACTGTAAATGAAACCTGCCCTCAAAATGTCTTCAGGGAGGTAACGGCCAAAACATTTCAAAAGGTGACACGTACGTTAAGAGAACACTTTGAAGAACTAAGGGGTAATCACTGCTTGAAAAATAAAAAGGACATGCCTTAAAGCTCAATTTCAACGGATTATGAGGCACATGCGAATTCAACCACAAAGAGGTATCAGCTCACACTTGTCAGAATAACCATGAGCAAGAAAACTACAAACAATAAATGCTGAAGGCGTTGTGGAGAAATGCATACCCTCAACTTCAAGGGGGACGTAAGTTGGAAAGGGCCACGAATGAGAACAGAATGGAGGTGCCTTAAAAAGGTAAACATTGTGCTACCATATGATCCAGCAGGCCCACTCCTCCACCTATAATCTAAGAAGAGAGAATTGGAAAGACACAGGCAGGCAAATCTGCATTGCCCAGTATTACAATAGCCAAGATATGGAAGTAACCAAAAAGACCACCAACAGATGGGTGGGCAAAGAAGAACTCCTCCATGTACAGATGGAATATTCGCTAGTGAAAAAAATGAAACAATGCCATTTGCAGCACCATAGATGAGTCTAGACGTAATCACGCCACGTGTAGTAAGTGAGAAAGCAAAAGGCACATATCCTATCATATCACTTTCAGGAGTTACTTAAAAATTGATACCAATGAAGATATTTCCACAGAGAAAGGCAATCACAGATTCATTAAAAAACTTATGGTTCACCAAATAGAAAGGGATGAGGATTGGATACATTGCCATATTGGGGTTAACAGAGATATACAAACCATGTGAAATATATAACCCCCAAAGACGTACGGAAGACCAGGAGAAGACTACTCAACATTGTGTCATAACCTACATTGGCAAAGGATGCGAGGAAGAATAGATACATGTATATGTGTGAAAGAACCACATCTTGCACACCTAGAACAAACAAACCATTGTAATCAAATTTGCTGGGATAAAAAATAAAATGTAAATTACAAATATGAACAAGAAGTAATGAGACATAAAGTTAAAGGGCTTTTTCCTGGCACATTCCATTCTAATATACAACCTCGAACACCACTTCCATTAAGGCTCTGTTTCCCTAGTAACCAAATTTGGTACAGGAGAAATGCTGCCACCTAGTGGCCGTTTCCTGCAAGAGCAGCTTTAAAGTCACAGCTAATGGTCACTTAACATTCACAAGGACTCAGGGCTGTAAAGGACACTTGCCCTAAATATTTGTGCTGAAGTAGGGAATGGACAAAAAATTCAAAACAGGCAAATGTTTCAAGAAGAGATTATGAAGAGTTAAGGTTTACTCACACTCTTTGTAAAAAAAAGGAAAATGGATAAAAGCTCAACCTCAGGGAGTGTTAGACGCATGCAATCTAATCTACAAAAAGTTTCAACTTACACCAGTCGGCTGACCATCAGCAAAAAGTCTACAAACAATAAATGCTGAAGGGGTTTTAGAGAACTGTGTACCCTCTGCCTGCTGGTGAGACGTAAAGGGGTAACAGCCAATAATGAGAACAGAAAGGAGCTGCGTTTAAAAGTAAAAATGGAGGTACTATTCAATCCAGCAGGCGCACCATTGGACCTCTCACCTGAGAAGACAAGAATCGAGAAGACACAGGCCGCAAAAGCTGCAGTGTAGCCTTATTCACAATAGCCAAGAAAGTGAAGCAATCAAAATGTCCAACAACAGGTAAATGGATAAAGAAGAAGTGGTCCATGTACACAATGGAATATTAGCCATGGAAGACAATGAACCATTGCTCTTTGAGGCACCACAAATGAGTCTGGAGATAATCACGAAAGATGAGGTAAGTTGGAAAGCAAAAGACCTGTGTTCTGTGATAGCACTTATAGGCGTTATCTAATAACTGACACAAATGAACATATTTCCACAGAGAAAGACACTCACAGATTTAGAAAACAAACTATGCTCATCTAAAACGACAGGTGGGGGGAATGGATAAATTAAGATTAGTGTTACTATACGTATACAAACACATATGATATACATATCTCAAAAAGACCAACCATATAGCAAGGGAAGTCTGCGGAACCCTCTGTAACATTTTACATGGGAAGAGGATCTGTACTTGAATAGACATATATAATGTGCAAATGAACCAGATTGTGTACACCTAGGACAAACAATATTCTAAGCTTTACCCCAATTAAAACACTTTTAAAAACCAAGAAGAAATAATGACACATAAACTTATGGGGGTTTCTCCACGCACATTCCAATGGAATTTACAACCTAGGAACACGACTTCCAGAAAGGCTCTGCTGCCCTACTACCCAGATTTGGGAATGGAGAAATGCTGCCTCCTTGAGGCCACTTCCCACAACAGCAGCTTCAAACACATTGCTAAAGGTCACTAAATATTCACCAAACTTGCAGTTCGGGAAATGACACCTGCTCTCTAAAAAAACGCTGGGGTGGAAAATCGACCAAATAACTCAGAAGAGGGCAACCTACAAAGAAGACAATTTCAAGAGTTATATCGTACTGCCAATTGTTTCCTTTTTTTAACGGAAAAGAAAACGGCGGAGAAAAATGATGAGTTTTACGAATTTTCAAAGACATGCAAACCCAAATTACAAAAACCTATCAGCTCACAGCAGCCAGAAGGGCCATTAGCATCAATGCTGTAAACAATAAATGCTGAAGCGATTGTGGAGAAATGCATACCCTCGATTCTAAGGGGGACGTGGTAAGAGCCACTAATGAAAACACAAAGAAGGTGCTTTGAAAAGGGAAACACGGTGCTACCAGTCAATCAATCACACCCACTGCTGGGCCTATCACCTGAGAAAATGAGAATCAAAAAGTCACAGGCTGGCAATCCTGCACTCCAACAATATTTACCATAGCCAACACTTGGAAGCAATGAAAATGTCCATCAACCGAGGACTGCACAAAGAAGAAGTGGTCCACGTACACAGTGGAAAATTACTCCAATAAAAAATAAAAATTAAATTTAAAAATCCAACAAAAGTAAGGAGACATCAGCTTGTGTGGGTTTGTCCGGGCACACTCCACTCTAATTTATAACCGAGAAACACCACAGGCCGCCAGGGCTTTTCCCTAGTTCCCAGGGTGGGGAACATAGAAAGGCTGCCGCCCTCTGGCAGTTACCTGCAAAAGCAGTTTTAAAGCCTGTGCTAATGGTCATTTCATAGGAACAAGTACTGCAGAACTGTAAATGAAACCTGCCCTCAAAATGTCTTCAGGGAGGTAACGGCCAAAACATTTCAAAAGGTGACACGTACGTTAAGAGAACACTTTGAAGAACTAAGGGGTAATCACTGCTTGAAAAATAAAAAGGACATGCCTTAAAGCTCAATTTCAACGGATTATGAGGCACATGCGAATTCAACCACAAAGAGGTATCAGCTCACACTTGTCAGAATAACCATGAGCAAGAAAACTACAAACAATAAATGCTGAAGGCGTTGTGGAGAAATGCATACCCTCAACTTCAAGGGGGACGTAAGTTGGAAAGGGCCACGAATGAGAACAGAATGGAGGTGCCTTAAAAAGGTAAACATTGTGCTACCATATGATCCAGCAGGCCCACTCCTCCACCTATAATCTAAGAAGAGAGAATTGGAAAGACACAGGCAGGCAAATCTGCATTGCCCAGTATTACAATAGCCAAGATATGGAAGTAACCAAAAAGACCACCAACAGATGGGTGGGCAAAGAAGAACTCCTCCATGTACAGATGGAATATTCGCTAGTGAAAAAAATGAAACAATGCCATTTGCAGCACCATAGATGAGTCTAGACGTAATCACGCCACGTGTAGTAAGTGAGAAAGCAAAAGGCACATATCCTATCATATCACTTTCAGGAGTTACTTAAAAATTGATACCAATGAAGATATTTCCACAGAGAAAGGCAATCACAGATTCATTAAAAAACTTATGGTTCACCAAATAGAAAGGGATGAGGATTGGATACATTGCCATATTGGGGTTAACAGAGATATACAAACCATGTGAAATATATAACCCCCAAAGACGTACGGAAGACCAGGAGAAGACTACTCAACATTGTGTCATAACCTACATTGGCAAAGGATGCGAGGAAGAATAGATACATGTATATGTGTGAAAGAACCACATCTTGCACACCTAGAACAAACAAACCATTGTAATCAAATTTGCCGGGATAAAAAATAAAATGTAAATTACAAATATGAACAAGAAGTAATGAGACATAAAGTTAAAGGGCTTTTTCCTGGCACATTCCATTCTAATATACAACCTCGAACACCACTTCCATTAAGGCTCTGTTTCCCTAGTAACCAAATTTGGTAAAGAAGAAATGCTGCCACCTAGTGGCCGTTTCCTGCAAGAGCAGCTTTAAAGTCACAGCTAATGGTCACTTAACATTCACAAGGACTCAGGGCTGTAAAGGACACTTGCCCTAAATATTTGTGCTGAAGTAGGGAATGGACAAAAAATTCAAAACAGGCAAATGTTTCAAGAAGAGATTATGAAGAGTTAAGGTTTACTCACACTCTTTGTAAAAAAAAGGAAAATGGATAAAAGCTCAACCTCAGGGAGTGTTAGACGCATGCAATCTAATCTACAAAAAGTTTCAACTTACACCAGTCAGCTGACCATCAGCAAAAAGTCTACAAACAATAAATGCTGAAGGGGTTTTAGAGAACTGTGTACCCTCTGCCTGCTGGTGAGACGTAAAGGGGTAACAGCCAATAATGAGAACAGAAAGGAGCTGCGTTTAAAAGTAAAAATGGAGGTACTATTCAATCCAGCAGGCGCACCATTGGACCTCTCACCTGAGAAGACAAGAATCGAGAAGACACAGGCCGCAAAAGCTGCAGTGCAGCCTTATTCACAATAGCCAAGACAGTGAAGCAATCAAAATGTCCAACAACAGGTAAATGGATAAAGAAGAAGTGGTCCATGTACACAATGGAATATTAGCCATGGAAGACAATGAACCATTGCTCTTTGAGGCACCACAAATGAGTCTGGAGATAATCACGAAAGATGAGGTAAGTTGGAAAGCAAAAGACCTGTGTTCTGTGATAGCACTTATAGGCGTTATCTAATAACTGACACAAATGAACATATTTCCACAGAGAAAGACACTCACAGATTTAGAAAACAAACTATGCTCATCTAAAACGACAGGTGGGGGGAATGGATAAATTAAGATTAGTGTTACTATACGTATACAAACACATATGATATACATATCTCAAAAAGACCAACCATATAGCAAGGGAAGTCTGCGGAACCCTCTGTAACATTTTACATGGGAAGAGGATCTGTACTTGAATAGACATATATAATGTGCAAATGAACCAGATTGTGTACACCTAGGACAAACAATATTCTAAGCTTTACCCCAATTAAAACACTTTTAAAAACCAAGAAGAAATAATGACACATAAACTTATGGGGGTTTCTCCACGCACATTCCAATGGAATTTACAACCTAGGAACACGACTTCCAGAAAGGCTCTGCTGCCCTACTACCCAGATTTGGGAATGGAGAAATGCTGCCTCCTTGAGGCCACTTCCCACAACAGCAGCTTCAAACACATTGCTAAAGGTCACTAAATATTCACCAAACTTGCAGTTCGGGAAATGACACCTGCTCTCTAAAAAAACGCTGGGGTGGAAAATCGACCAAATAACTCAGAAGAGGGCAACCTACAAAGAAGACAATTTCAAGAGTTATATCGTACTGCCAATTGTTTCCTTTTTTTAACGGAAAAGAAAACGGCGGAGAAAAATGATGAGTTTTACGAATTTTCAAAGACATGCAAACCCAAATTACAAAAACCTATCAGCTCACAGCAGCCAGAAGGGCCATTAGCATCAATGCTGTAAACAATAAATGCTGAAGCGATTGTGGAGAAATGCGTACCCTCGATTCTAAGGGGGACGTGGTAAGAGCCACTAATGAAAACACAAAGAAGGTGCTTTGAAAAGGGAAACACGGTGCTACCAGTCAATCAATCACACCCACTGCTGGGCCTATCACCTGAGAAAATGAGAATCAAAAAGTCACAGGCTGGCAATCCTGCACTCCAACAATATTTACCATAGCCAACACTTGGAAGCAATGAAAATGTCCATCAACCGAGGACTGCACAAAGAAGAAGTGGTCCACGTACACAGTGGAAAATTACTCCAATAAAAAATAAAAATTAAATTTAAAAATCCAACAAAAGTAA
This sequence comes from Balaenoptera borealis, assembly GCF_965194805.1. NCBI lineage: Eukaryota > Metazoa > Chordata > Mammalia > Artiodactyla > Balaenopteridae > Balaenoptera > Balaenoptera borealis. The sequence continues at coordinate 426,405 of NW_028123543.1, forward strand.
GGAGACATCAGCTTGTGTGGGTTTGTCCGGGCACACTCCACTCTAATTTATAACCGAGAAACACCACAGGCCGCCAGGGCTTTTCCCTAGTTCCCAGGGTGGGGAACATAGAAAGGCTGCCGCCCTCTGGCAGTTACCTGCAAAAGCAGTTTTAAAGCCTGTGCTAATGGTCATTTCATAGGAACAAGTACTGCAGAACTGTAAATGAAACCTGCCCTCAAAATGTCTTCAGGGAGGTAACGGCCAAAACATTTCAAAAGGTGACACGTACGTTAAGAGAACACTTTGAAGAACTAAGGGGTAATCACTGCTTGAAAAATAAAAAGGACATGCCTTAAAGCTCAATTTCAACGGATTATGAGGCACATGCGAATTCAACCACAAAGAGGTATCAGCTCACACTTGTCAGAATAACCATGAGCAAGAAATCTACAAACAATAAATGCTGAAGGTGTTGTGGAGAAATGCATACCCTCAACTTCAAGGGGGACGTAAGTTGGAAAGGGCCACGAATGAGAACAGAATGGAGGTGCCTTAAAAAGGTCAACATTGTGCTACCATATGATCCAGCAGGCCCACTCCTCCACCTATAATCTAAGAAGAGAGAATTGGAAAGACACAGGCAGGCAAATCTGCATTGCCCAGTATTACAATAGCCAAGATATGGAAGTAACCAAAAAGACCACCAACAGATGGGTGGGCAAAGAAGAACTCCTCCATGTACAGATGGAATATTCGCTAGTGAAAAAAATGAAACAATGCCATTTGCAGCACCATAGATGAGTCTAGACGTAATCACGCCACGTGTAGTAAGTGAGAAAGCAAAAGGCACATATCCTATCATATCACTTTCAGGAGTTACTTAAAAATTGATACCAATGAAGATATTTCCACAGAGAAAGGCAATCACAGATTCATTAAAAAACTTATGGTTCACCAAATAGAAAGGGATGAGGATTGGATACATTGCCATATTGGGGTTAACAGAGATATACAAACCATGTGAAATATATAACCCCCAAAGACGTACGGAAGACCAGGAGAAGACTACTCAACATTGTGTCATAACCTACATTGGCAAAGGATGCGAGGAAGAATAGATACATGTATATGTGTGAAAGAACCACATCTTGCACACCTAGAACAAACAAACCATTGTAATCAAATTTGCCGGGATAAAAAATAAAATGTAAATTACAAATATGAACAAGAAGTAATGAGACATAAAGTTAAAGGGCTTTTTCCTGGCACATTCCATTCTAATATACAACCTCGAACACCACTTCCATTAAGGCTCTGTTTCCCTAGTAACCAAATTTGGTAAAGAAGAAATGCTGCCACCTAGTGGCCGTTTCCTGCAAGAGCAGCTTTAAAGTCACAGCTAATGGTCACTTAACATTCACAAGGACTCAGGGCTGTAAAGGACACTTGCCCTAAATATTTGTGCTGAAGTAGGGAATGGACAAAAAATTCAAAACAGGCAAATGTTTCAAGAAGAGATTATGAAGAGTTAAGGTTTACTCACACTCTTTGTAAAAAAAAGGAAAATGGATAAAAGCTCAACCTCAGGGAGTGTTAGACGCATGCAATCTAATCTACAAAAAGTTTCAACTTACACCAGTCGACTGACCATCAGCAAAAAGTCTACAAACAATAAATGCTGAAGGGGTTTTAGAGAACTGTGTACCCTCTGCCTGCTGGTGAGACGTAAAGGGGTAACAGCCAATAATGAGAACAGAAAGGAGCTGCGTTTAAAAGTAAAAATGGAGGTACTATTCAATCCAGCAGGCGCACCATTGGACCTCTCACCTGAGAAGACAAGAATCGAGAAGACACAGGCCGCAAAAGCTGCAGTGCAGCCTTATTCACAATAGCCAAGACAGTGAAGCAATCAAAATGTCCAACAACAGGTAAATGGATAAAGAAGAAGTGGTCCATGTACACAATGGAATATTAGCCATGGAAGACAATGAACCATTGCTCTTTGAGGCACCACAAATGAGTCTGGAGATAATCACGAAAGATGAGGTAAGTTGGAAAGCAAAAGACCTGTGTTCTGTGATAGCACTTATAGGCGTTATCTAATAACTGACACAAATGAACATATTTCCACAGAGAAAGACACTCACAGATTTAGAAAACAAACTATGCTCATCTAAAACGACAGGTGGGGGGAATGGATAAATTAAGATTAGTGTTACTATACGTATACAAACACATATGATATACATATCTCAAAAAGACCAACCATATAGCAAGGGAAGTCTGCGGAACCCTCTGTAACATTTTACATGGGAAGAGGATCTGTACTTGAATAGACATATATAATGTGCAAATGAACCAGATTGTGTACACCTAGGACAAACAATATTCTAAGCTTTACCCCAATTAAAACACTTTTAAAAACCAAGAAGAAATAATGACACATAAACTTATGGGGGTTTCTCCACGCACATTCCAATGGAATTTACAACCTAGGAACACGACTTCCAGAAAGGCTCTGCTGCCCTACTACCCAGATTTGGGAATGGAGAAATGCTGCCTCCTTGAGGCCACTTCCCACAACAGCAGCTTCAAACACATTGCTAAAGGTCACTAAATATTCACCAAACTTGCAGTTCGGGAAATGACACCTGCTCTCTAAAAAAACGCTGGGGTGGAAAATCGACCAAATAACTCAGAAGAGGGCAACCTACAAAGAAGACAATTTCAAGAGTTATATCGTACTGCCAATTGTTTCCTTTTTTTAACGGAAAAGAAAACGGCGGAGAAAAATGATGAGTTTTACGAATTTTCAAAGACATGCAAACCCAAATTACAAAAACCTATCAGCTCACAGCAGCCAGAAGGGCCATTAGCATCAATGCTGTAAACAATAAATGCTGAAGCGATTGTGGAGAAATGCGTACCCTCGATTCTAAGGGGGACGTGGTAAGAGCCACTAATGAAAACACAAAGAAGGTGCTTTGAAAAGGGAAACACGGTGCTACCAGTCAATCAATCACACCCACTGCTGGGCCTATCACCTGAGAAAATGAGAATCAAAAAGTCACAGGCTGGCAATCCTGCACTCCAACAATATTTACCATAGCCAACACTTGGAAGCAATGAAAATGTCCATCAACCGAGGACTGCACAAAGAAGAAGTGGTCCACGTACACAGTGGAAAATTACTCCAATAAAAAATAAAAATTAAATTTAAAAATCCAACAAAAGTAAGGAGACATCAGCTTGTGTGGGTTTGTCCGGGCACACTCCACTCTAATTTATAACCGAGAAACACCACAGGCCGCCAGGGCTTTTCCCTAGTTCCCAGGGTGGGGAACATAGAAAGGCTGCCGCCCTCTGGCAGTTACCTGCAAAAGCAGTTTTAAAGCCTGTGCTAATGGTCATTTCATAGGAACAAGTACTGCAGAACTGTAAATGAAACCTGCCCTCAAAATGTCTTCAGGGAGGTAACGGCCAAAACATTTCAAAAGGTGACACGTACGTTAAGAGAACACTTTGAAGAACTAAGGGGTAATCACTGCTTGAAAAATAAAAAGGACATGCCTTAAAGCTCAATTTCAACGGATTATGAGGCACATGCGAATTCAACCACAAAGAGGTATCAGCTCACACTTGTCAGAATAACCATGAGCAAGAAATCTACAAACAATAAATGCTGAAGGTGTTGTGGAGAAATGCATACCCTCAACTTCAAGGGGGACGTAAGTTGGAAAGGGCCACGAATGAGAACAGAATGGAGGTGCCTTAAAAAGGTCAACATTGTGCTACCATATGATCCAGCAGGCCCACTCCTCCACCTATAATCTAAGAAGAGAGAATTGGAAAGACACAGGCAGGCAAATCTGCATTGCCCAGTATTACAATAGCCAAGATATGGAAGTAACCAAAAAGACCACCAACAGATGGGTGGGCAAAGAAGAACTCCTCCATGTACAGATGGAATATTCGCTAGTGAAAAAAATGAAACAATGCCATTTGCAGCACCATAGATGAGTCTAGACGTAATCACGCCACGTGTAGTAAGTGAGAAAGCAAAAGGCACATATCCTATCATATCACTTTCAGGAGTTACTTAAAAATTGATACCAATGAAGATATTTCCACAGAGAAAGGCAATCACAGATTCATTAAAAAACTTATGGTTCACCAAATAGAAAGGGATGAGGATTGGATACATTGCCATATTGGGGTTAACAGAGATATACAAACCATGTGAAATATATAACCCCCAAAGACGTACGGAAGACCAGGAGAAGACTACTCAACATTGTGTCATAACCTACATTGGCAAAGGATGCGAGGAAGAATAGATACATGTATATGTGTGAAAGAACCACATCTTGCACACCTAGAACAAACAAACCATTGTAATCAAATTTGCTGGGATAAAAAATAAAATGTAAATTACAAATATGAACAAGAAGTAATGAGACATAAAGTTAAAGGGCTTTTTCCTGGCACATTCCATTCTAATATACAACCTCGAACACCACTTCCATTAAGGCTCTGTTTCCCTAGTAACCAAATTTGGTAAAGAAGAAATGCTGCCACCTAGTGGCCGTTTCCTGCAAGAGCAGCTTTAAAGTCACAGCTAATGGTCACTTAACATTCACAAGGACTCAGGGCTGTAAAGGACACTTGCCCTAAATATTTGTGCTGAAGTAGGGAATGGACAAAAAATTCAAAACAGGCAAATGTTTCAAGAAGAGATTATGAAGAGTTAAGGTTTACTCACACTCTTTGTAAAAAAAAGGAAAATGGATAAAAGCTCAACCTCAGGGAGTGTTAGACGCATGCAATCTAATCTACAAAAAGTTTCAACTTACACCAGTCGACTGACCATCAGCAAAAAGTCTACAAACAATAAATGCTGAAGGGGTTTTAGAGAACTGTGTACCCTCTGCCTGCTGGTGAGACGTAAAGGGGTAACAGCCAATAATGAGAACAGAAAGGAGCTGCGTTTAAAAGTAAAAATGGAGGTACTATTCAATCCAGCAGGCGCACCATTGGACCTCTCACCTGAGAAGACAAGAATCGAGAAGACACAGGCCGCAAAAGCTGCAGTGCAGCCTTATTCACAATAGCCAAGACAGTGAAGCAATCAAAATGTCCAACAACAGGTAAATGGATAAAGAAGAAGTGGTCCATGTACACAATGGAATATTAGCCATGGAAGACAATGAACCATTGCTCTTTGAGGCACCACAAATGAGTCTGGAGATAATCACGAAAGATGAGGTAAGTTGGAAAGCAAAAGACCTGTGTTCTGTGATAGCACTTATAGGCGTTATCTAATAACTGACACAAATGAACATATTTCCACAGAGAAAGACACTCACAGATTTAGAAAACAAACTATGCTCATCTAAAACGACAGGTGGGGGGAATGGATAAATTAAGATTAGTGTTACTATACGTATACAAACACATATGATATACATATCTCAAAAAGACCAACCATATAGCAAGGGAAGTCTGCGGAACCCTCTGTAACATTTTACATGGGAAGAGGATCTGTACTTGAATAGACATATATAATGTGCAAATGAACCAGATTGTGTACACCTAGGACAAACAATATTCTAAGCTTTACCCCAATTAAAACACTTTTAAAAACCAAGAAGAAATAATGACACATAAACTTATGGGGGTTACTCCACGCACATTCCAATGGAATTTACAACCTAGGAACACGACTTCCAGAAAGGCTCTACTGCCCTACTACCCAGATTTGGGAATGGAGAAATGCTGCCTCCTTGAGGCCACTTCCCACAACAGCAGCTTCAAACACATTGCTAAAGGTCACTAAATATTCACCAAACTTGCAGTTCGGGAAATGACACCTGCTCTCTAAAAAAACGCTGGGGTGGAAAATCGACCAAATAACTCAGAAGAGGGCAACCTACAAAGAAGACAATTTCAAGAGTTATATCGTACTGCCAATTGTTTCCTTTTTTTAACGGAAAAGAAAACGGCGGAGAAAAATGATGAGTTTTACGAATTTTCAAAGACATGCAAACCCAAATTACAAAAACCTATCAGCTCACAGCAGCCAGAAGGGCCATTAGCATCAATGCTGTAAACAATAAATGCTGAAGCGATTGTGGAGAAATGCGTACCCTCGATTCTAAGGGGGACGTGGTAAGAGCCACTAATGAAAACACAAAGAAGGTGCTTTGAAAAGGGAAACACGGTGCTACCAGTCAATCAATCACACCCACTGCTGGGCCTATCACCTGAGAAAATGAGAATCAAAAAGTCACAGGCTGGCAATCCTGCACTCCAACAATATTTACCATAGCCAACACTTGGAAGCAATGAAAATGTCCATCAACCGAGGACTGCACAAAGAAGAAGTGGTCCACGTACACAGTGGAAAATTACTCCAATAAAAAATAAAAATTAAATTTAAAAATCCAACAAAAGTAAGGAGACATCAGCTTGTGTGGGTTTGTCCGGGCACACTCCACTCTAATTTATAACCGAGAAACACCACAGGCCGCCAGGGCTTTTCCCTAGTTCCCAGGGTGGGGAACATAGAAAGGCTGCCGCCCTCTGGCAGTTACCTGCAAAAGCAGTTTTAAAGCCTGTGCTAATGGTCATTTCATAGGAACAAGTACTGCAGAACTGTAAATGAAACCTGCCCTCAAAATGTCTTCAGGGAGGTAACGGCCAAAACATTTCAAAAGGTGACACGTACGTTAAGAGAACACTTTGAAGAACTAAGGGGTAATCACTGCTTGAAAAATAAAAAGGACATGCCTTAAAGCTCAATTTCAACGGATTATGAGGCACATGCGAATTCAACCACAAAGAGGTATCAGCTCACACTTGTCAGAATAACCATGAGCAAGAAATCTACAAACAATAAATGCTGAAGGTGTTGTGGAGAAATGCATACCCTCAACTTCAAGGGGGACATAAGTTGGAAAGGGCCACGAATGAGAACAGAATGGAGGTGCCTTAAAAAGGTAAACATTGTGCTACCATATGATCCAGCAGGCCCACTCCTCCACCTATAATCTAAGAAGAGAGAATTGGAAAGACACAGGCAGGCAAATCTGCATTGCCCAGTATTACAATAGCCAAGATATGGAAGTAACCAAAAAGACCACCAACAGATGGGTGGGCAAAGAAGAACTCCTCCATGTACAGATGGAATATTCGCTAGTGAAAAAAATGAAACAATGCCATTTGCAGCACCATAGATGAGTCTAGACGTAATCACGCCACGTGTAGTAAGTGAGAAAGCAAAAGGCACATATCCTATCATATCACTTTCAGGAGTTACTTAAAAATTGATACCAATGAAGATATTTCCACAGAGAAAGGCAATCACAGATTCATTAAAAAACTTATGGTTCACCAAATAGAAAGGGATGAGGATTGGATACATTGCCATATTGGGGTTAACAGAGATATACAAACCATGTGAAATATATAACCGCCAAAGACGTACGGAAGACCAGGAGAAGACTACTCAACATTGTGTCATAACCTACATTGGCAAAGGATGCGAGGAAGAATAGATACATGTATATGTGTGAAAGAACCACATCTTGCACACCTAGAACAAACAAACCATTGTAATCAAATTTGCTGGGATAAAAAATAAAATGTAAATTACAAATATGAACAAGAAGTAATGAGACATAAAGTTAAAGGGCTTTTTCCTGGCACATTCCATTCTAATATACAACCTCGAACACCACTTCCATTAAGGCTCTGTTTCCCTAGTAACCAAATTTGGTAAAGAAGAAATGCTGCCACCTAGTGGCCGTTTCCTGCAAGAGCAGCTTTAAAGTCACAGCTAATGGTCACTTAACATTCACAAGGACTCAGGGCTGTAAAGGACACTTGCCCTAAATATTTGTGCTGAAGTAGGGAATGGACAAAAAATTCAAAACAGGCAAATGTTTCAAGAAGAGATTATGAAGAGTTAAGGTTTACTCACACTCTTTGTAAAAAAAAGGAAAATGGATAAAAGCTCAACCTCAGGGAGTGTTAGACGCATGCAATCTAATCTACAAAAAGTTTCAACTTACACCAGTCGACTGACCATCAGCAAAAAGTCTACAAACAATAAATGCTGAAGGGGTTTTAGAGAACTGTGTACCCTCTGCCTGCTGGTGAGACGTAAAGGGGTAACAGCCAATAATGAGAACAGAAAGGAGCTGCGTTTAAAAGTAAAAATGGAGGTACTATTCAATCCAGCAGGCGCACCATTGGACCTCTCACCTGAGAAGACAAGAATCGAGAAGACACAGGCCGCAAAAGCTGCAGTGCAGCCTTATTCACAATAGCCAAGACAGTGAAGCAATCAAAATGTCCAACAACAGGTAAATGGATAAAGAAGAAGTGGTCCATGTACACAATGGAATATTAGCCATGGAAGACAATGAACCATTGCTCTTTGAGGCACCACAAATGAGTCTGGAGATAATCACGAAAGATGAGGTAAGTTGGAAAGCAAAAGACCTGTGTTCTGTGATAGCACTTATAGGCGTTATCTAATAACTGACACAAATGAACATATTTCCACAGAGAAAGACACTCACAGATTTAGAAAACAAACTATGCTCATCTAAAACGACAGGTGGGGGGAATGGATAAATTAAGATTAGTGTTACTATACGTATACAAACACATATGATATACATATCTCAAAAAGACCAACCATATAGCAAGGGAAGTCTGCGGAACCCTCTGTAACATTTTACATGGGAAGAGGATCTGTACTTGAATAGACATATATAATGTGCAAATGAACCAGATTGTGTACACCTAGGACAAACAATATTCTAAGCTTTACCCCAATTAAAACACTTTTAAAAACCAAGAAGAAATAATGACACATAAACTTATGGGGGTTACTCCACGCACATTCCAATGGAATTTACAACCTAGGAACACGACTTCCAGAAAGGCTCTACTGCCCTACTACCCAGATTTGGGAATGGAGAAATGCTGCCTCCTTGAGGCCACTTCCCACAACAGCAGCTTCAAACACATTGCTAAAGGTCACTAAATATTCACCAAACTTGCAGTTCGGGAAATGACACCTGCTCTCTAAAAAAACGCTGGGGTGGAAAATCGACCAAATAACTCAGAAGAGGGCAACCTACAAAGAAGACAATTTCAAGAGTTATATCGTACTGCCAATTGTTTCCTTTTTTTAACGGAAAAGAAAACGGCGGAGAAAAATGATGAGTTTTACGAATTTTCAAAGACATGCAAACCCAAATTACAAAAACCTATCAGCTCACAGCAGCCAGAAGGGCCATTAGCATCAATGCTGTAAACAATAAATGCTGAAGCGATTGTGGAGAAATGCGTACCCTCGATTCTAAGGGGGACGTGGTAAGAGCCACTAATGAAAACACAAAGAAGGTGCTTTGAAAAGGGAAACACGGTGCTACCAGTCAATCAATCACACCCACTGCTGGGCCTATCACCTGAGAAAATGAGAATCAAAAAGTCACAGGCTGGCAATCCTGCACTCCAACAATATTTACCATAGCCAACACTTGGAAGCAATGAAAATGTCCATCAACCGAGGACTGCACAAAGAAGAAGTGGTCCACGTACACAGTGGAAAATTACTCCAATAAAAAATAAAAATTAAATTTAAAAATCCAACAAAAGTAAGGAGACATCAGCTTGTGTGGGTTTGTCCGGGCACACTCCACTCTAATTTATAACCGAGAAACACCACAGGCCGCCAGGGCTTTTCCCTAGTTCCCAGGGTGGGGAACATAGAAAGGCTGCCGCCCTCTGGCAGTTACCTGCAAAAGCAGTTTTAAAGCCTGTGCTAATGGTCATTTCATAGGAACAAGTACTGCAGAACTGTAAATGAAACCTGCCCTCAAAATGTCTTCAGGGAGGTAACGGCCAAAACATTTCAAAAGGTGACACGTACGTTAAGAGAACACTTTGAAGAACTAAGGGGTAATCACTGCTTGAAAAATAAAAAGGACATGCCTTAAAGCTCAATTTCAACGGATTATGAGGCACATGCGAATTCAACCACAAAGAGGTATCAGCTCACACTTGTCAGAATAACCATGAGCAAGAAAACTACAAACAATAAATGCTGAAGGTGTTGTGGAGAAATGCATACCCTCAACTTCAAGGGGGACGTAAGTTGGAAAGGGCCACGAATGAGAACAGAATGGAGGTGCCTTCAAAAGGTAAACATTGTGCTACCATACGATCCAGCAGGCCCACTCCTCCACCTATAATCTAAGAAGAGAGAATTGGAAAGACACAGGCAGGCAAATCTGCATTGCCCAGTATTACAATAGCCAAGATATGGAAGTAACCAAAAAGACCACCAACAGATGGGTGGGCAAAGAAGAACTCCTCCATGTACAGATGGAATATTCGCTAGTGAAAAAAATGAAACAATGCCATTTGCAGCACCATAGATGAGTCTAGACGTAATCACGCCACGTGTACTAAGTGAGAAAGCAAAAGGCACATATCCTATCATATCACTTTCAGGAGTTACTTAAAAATTGATACCAATGAAGATATTTCCACAGAGAAAGGCAATCACAGATTCATTAAAAAACTTATGGTTCACCAAATAGAAAGGGATGAGGATTGGATACATTGCCATATTGGGGTTAACAGAGATATACAAACCATGTGAAATATATAACCCCCAAAGACGTACGGAAGACCAGGAGAAGACTACTCAACATTGTGTCATAACCTACATTGGCAAAGGATGCGAGGAAGAATAGATACATGTATATGTGTGAAAGAACCACATCTTGCACACCTAGAACAAACAAACCATTGTAATCAAATTTGCTGGGATAAAAAATAAAAAGTAAATTACAAATACGAACAAGAAGTAATGAGACATAAAGTTAAAGGGCTTTTTCCTGGCACATTCCATTCTAATATACAACCTAGAACACCACTTCCATTAAGGCTCTGTTTCCCTAGTAACCAAATTTGGTAAAGGAGAAATGCTGCCACCTAGTGGCCGTTTCCTGCAAGAGCAGCTTTAAAGTCACAGCTAATGGTCACTTAACATTCACAAGGACTCAGGGCTGTAAAGGACACTTGCCCTAAATATTTGTGCTGAAGTAGGGAATGGACAAAAAATTCAAAACAGGCAAATGTTTCAAGAAGAGATTATGAAGAGTTAAGGTTTACTCACACTCTTTGTAAAAAAAAGGAAAATGGATAAAAGCTCAACCTCAGGGAGTGTTAGACGCATGCAATCTAATCTACAAAAAGTTTCAACTTACACCAGTCGGCTGACCATCAGCAAAAAGTCTACAAACAATAAATGCTGAAGGGGTTTTAGAGAACTGTGTACCCTCTGCCTGCTGGTGAGACGTAAAGGGGTAACAGCCAATAATGAGAACAGAAAGGAGCTGCGTTTAAAAGTAAAAATGGAGGTACTATTCAATCCAGCAGGCGCACCATTGGACCTCTCACCTGAGAAGACAAGAATCGAGAAGACACAGGCCGCAAAAGCTGCAGTGCAGCCTTATTCACAATAGCCAAGACAGTGAAGCAATCAAAATGTCCAACAACAGGTAAATGGATAAAGAAGAAGTGGTCCATGTACACAATGGAATATTAGCCATGGAAGACAATGAACCATTGCTCTTTGAGGCACCACAAATGAGTCTGGAGATAATCACGAAAGATGAGGTAAGTTGGAAAGCAAAAGACCTGTGTTCTGTGATAGCACTTATAGGCGTTATCTAATAACTGACACAAATGAACATATTTCCACAGAGAAAGACACTCACAGATTTAGAAAACAAACTATGCTCATCTAAAACGACAGGTGGGGGGAATGGATAAATTAAGATTAGTGTTACTATACGTATACAAACACATATGATATACATATCTCAAAAAGACCAACCATATAGCAAGGGAAGTCTGCGGAACCCTCTGTAACATTTTACATGGGAAGAGGATCTGTACTTGAATAGACATATATAATGTGCAAATGAACCAGATTGTGTACACCTAGGACAAACAATATTCTAAGCTTTACCCCAATTAAAACACTTTTAAAAACCAAGAAGAAATAATGACACATAAACTTATGGGGGTTTCTCCACGCACATTCCAATGTAATTTACAACCTAGGAACACGACTTCCAGAAAGGCTCTGCTGCCCTACTACCCAGATTTGGGAATGGAGAAATGCTGCCTCCTTGAGGCCACTTCCCACAACAGCAGCTTCAAACACATTGCTAAAGGTCACTAAATATTCACCAAACTTGCAGTTCGGGAAATGACACCTGCTCTCTAAAAAAACGCTGGGGTGGAAAATCGACCAAATAACTCAGAAGAGGGCAACCTACAAAGAAGACAATTTCAAGAGTTATATCGTACTGCCAATTGTTTCCTTTTTTTAACGGAAAAGAAAACGGCGGAGAAAAATGATGAGTTTTACGAATTTTCAAAGACATGCAAACCCAAATTACAAAAACCTATCAGCTCACAGCAGCCAGAAGGGCCATTAGCATCAATGCTGTAAACAATAAATGCTGAAGCGATTGTGGAGAAATGCGTACCCTCGATTCTAAGGGGGACGTGGTAAGAGCCACTAATGAAAACACAAAGAAGGTGCTTTGAAAAGGGAAACACGGTGCTACCAGTCAATCAATCACACCCACTGCTGGGCCTATCACCTGAGAAAATGAGAATCAAAAAGTCACAGGCTGGCAATCCTGCACTCCAACAATATTTACCATAGCCAACATTTGGAAGCAATGAAAATGTCCATCAACCGAGGACTGCACAAAGAAGAAGTGGTCCACGTACACAGTGGAAAATTACTCCAATAAAAAATAAAAATTAAATTTAAAAATCCAACAAAAGTAAGGAGACATCAGCTTGTGTGGGTTTGTCCGGGCACACTCCACTCTAATTTATAACCGAGAAACACCACAGGCCGCCAGGGCTTTTCCCTAGTTCCCAGGGTGGGGAACATAGAAAGGCTGCCGCCCTCTGGCAGTTACCTGCAAAAGCAGTTTTAAAGCCTGTGCTAATGGTCATTTCATAGGAACAAGTACTGCAGAACTGTAAATGAAACCTTCCCTCAAAATGTCTTCAGGGAGGTAACGGCCAAAACATTTCAAAAGGTGACACGTACGTTAAGAGAACACTTTGAAGAACTAAGGGGTAATCACTGCTTGAAAAATAAAAAGGACATGCCTTAAAGCTCAATTTCAACGGATTATGAGGCACATGCGAATTCAACCACAAAGAGGTATCAGATCACACTTGTCAGAATAACCATGAGCAAGAAAACTACAAACAATAAATGCTGAAGGTGTTGTGGAGAAATGCATACCCTCAACTTCAAGGGGGACGTAAGTTGGAAAGGGCCACGAATGAGAACAGAATGGAGGTGCCTTCAAAAGGTAAACATTGTGCTACCATATGATGCAGCAGGCCCACTCCTCCACCTATAATCTAAGAAGAGAGAATTGGAAAGACACAGGCAGGCAAATCTGCATTGCCCAGTATTACAATAGCCAAGATATGGAAGTAACCAAAAAGACCACCAACAGATGGGTGGGCAAAGAAGAACTCCTCCATGTACAGATGGAATATTCGCTAGTGAAAAAAATGAAACAATGCCATTTGCAGCACCATAGATGAGTCTAGACGTAATCACGCCACGTGTAGTAAGTGAGAAAGCAAAAGGCACATATCCTATCATATCACTTTCAGGAGTTACTTAAAAATTGATACCAATGAAGATATTTCCACAGAGAAAGGCAATCACAGATTCATTAAAAAACTTATGGTTCACCAAATAGAAAGGGATGAGGATTGGATACATTGCCATATTGGGGTTAACAGAGATATACAAACCATGTGAAATATATAACCCCCAAAGACGTACGGAAGACCAGGAGAAGACTACTCAACATTGTGTCATAACCTACATTGGCAAAGGATGCGAGGAAGAATAGATACATGTATATGTGTGAAAGAACCACATCTTGCACACCTAGAACAAACAAACCATTGTAATCAAATTTGCTGGGATAAAAAATAAAATGTAAATTACAAATATGAACAAGAAGTAATGAGACATAAAGTTAAAGGGCTTTTTCCTGGCACATTCCATTCTAATATACAACCTCGAACACCACTTCCATTAAGGCTCTGTTTCCCTAGTAACCAAATTTGGTAAAGGAGAAATGCTGCCACCTAGTGGCCGTTTCCTGCAAGAGCAGCTTTAAAGTCACAGCTAATGGTCACTTAACATTCACAAGGACTCAGGGCTGTAAAGGACACTTGCCCTAAATATTTGTGCTGAAGTAGGGAATGGACAAAAAATTCAAAACAGGCAAATGTTTCAAGAAGAGATTATGAAGAGTTAAGGTTTACTCACACTCTTTGTAAAAAAAAGGAAAATGGATAAAAGCTCAACCTCAGGGAGTGTTAGACGCATGCAATCTAATCTACAAAAAGTTTCAACTTACACCAGTCGACTGACCATCAGCAAAAAGTCTACAAACAATAAATGCTGAAGGGGTTTTAGAGAACTGTGTACCCTCTGCCTGCTGGTGAGACGTAAAGGGGTAACAGCCAATAATGAGAACAGAAAGGAGCTGCGTTTAAAAGTAAAAATGGAGGTACTATTCAATCCAGCAGGCGCACCATTGGACCTCTCACCTGAGAAGACAAGAATCGAGAAGACACAGGCCGCAAAAGCTGCAGTGCAGCCTTATTCACAATAGCCAAGACAGTGAAGCAATCAAAATGTCCAACAACAGGTAAATGGATAAAGAAGAAGTGGTCCATGTACACAATGGAATATTAGCCATGGAAGACAATGAACCATTGCTCTTTGAGGCACCACAAATGAGTCTGGAGATAATCACGAAAGATGAGGTAAGTTGGAAAGCAAAAGACCTGTGTTCTGTGATAGCACTTATAGGCGTTATCTAATAACTGACACAAATGAACATATTTCCACAGAGAAAGACACTCACAGATTTAGAAAACAAACTATGCTCATCTAAAACGACAGGTGGGGGGAATGGATAAATTAAGATTAGTGTTACTATACGTATACAAACACATATGATATACATATCTCAAAAAGACCAACCATATAGCAAGGGAAGTCTGCGGAACCCTCTGTAACATTTTACATGGGAAGAGGATCTGTACTTGAATAGACATATATAATGTGCAAATGAACCAGATTGTGTACACCTAGGACAAACAATATTCTAAGCTTTACCCCAATTAAAACACTTTTAAAAACCAAGAAGAAATAATGACACATAAACTTATGGGGGTTACTCCACGCACATTCCAATGGAATTTACAACCTAGGAACACGACTTCCAGAAAGGCTCTACTGCCCTACTACCCAGATTTGGGAATGGAGAAATGCTGCCTCCTTGAGGCCACTTCCCACAACAGCAGCTTCAAACACATTGCTAAAGGTCACTAAATATTCACCAAACTTGCAGTTCGGGAAATGACACCTGCTCTCTAAAAAAACGCTGGGGTGGAAAATCGACCAAATAACTCAGAAGAGGGCAACCTACAAAGAAGACAATTTCAAGAGTTATATCGTACTGCCAATTGTTTCCTTTTTTTAACGGAAAAGAAAACGGCGGAGAAAAATGATGAGTTTTACGAATTTTCAAAGACATGCAAACCCAAATTACAAAAACCTATCAGCTCACAGCAGCCAGAAGGGCCATTAGCATCAATGCTGTAAACAATAAATGCTGAAGCGATTGTGGAGAAATGCGTACCCTCGATTCTAAGGGGGACGTGGTAAGAGCCACTAATGAAAACACAAAGAAGGTGCTTTGAAAAGGGAAACACGGTGCTACCAGTCAATCAATCACACCCACTGCTGGGCCTATCACCTGAGAAAATGAGAATCAAAAAGTCACAGGCTGGCAATCCTGCACTCCAACAATATTTACCATAGCCAACACTTGGAAGCAATGAAAATGTCCATCAACCGAGGACTGCACAAAGAAGAAGTGGTCCACGTACACAGTGGAAAATTACTCCAATAAAAAATAAAAATTAAATTTAAAAATCCAACAAAAGTAAGGAGACATCAGCTTGTGTGGGTTTGTCCGGGCACACTCCACTCTAATTTATAACCGAGAAACACCACAGGCCGCCAGGGCTTTTCCCTAGTTCCCAGGGTGGGGAACATAGAAAGGCTGCCGCCCTCTGGCAGTTACCTGCAAAAGCAGTTTTAAAGCCTGTGCTAATGGTCATTTCATAGGAACAAGTACTGCAGAACTGTAAATGAAACCTGCCCTCAAAATGTCTTCAGGGAGGTAACGGCCAAAACATTTCAAAAGGTGACACGTACGTTAAGAGAACACTTTGAAGAACTAAGGGGTAATCACTGCTTGAAAAATAAAAAGGACATGCCTTAAAGCTCAATTTCAACGGATTATGAGGCACATGCGAATTCAACCACAAAGAGGTATCAGCTCACACTTGTCAGAATAACCATGAGCAAGAAAACTACAAACAATAAATGCTGAAGGTGTTGTGGAGAAATGCATACCCTCAACTTCAAGGGGGACGTAAGTTGGAAAGGGCCACGAATGAGAACAGAATGGAGGTGCCTTAAAAAGGTAAACATTGTGCTACCATACGATCCAGCAGGCCCACTCCTCCACCTATAATCTAAGAAGAGAGAATTGGAAAGACACAGGCAGGCAAATCTGCATTGCCCAGTATTACAATAGCCAAGATATGGAAGTAACCAAAAAGACCACCAACAGATGGGTGGGCAAAGAAGAACTCCTCCATGTACAGATGGAATATTCGCTAGTGAAAAAAATGAAACAATGCCATTTGCAGCACCATAGATGAGTCTAGACGTAATCACGCCACGTGTACTAAGTGAGAAAGCAAAAGGCACATATCCTATCATATCACTTTCAGGAGTTACTTAAAAATTGATACCAATGAAGATATTTCCACAGAGAAAGGCAATCACAGATTCATTAAAAAACTTATGGTTCACCAAATAGAAAGGGATGAGGATTGGATACATTGCCATATTGGGGTTAACAGAGATATACAAACCATGTGAAATATATAACCCCCAAAGACGTACGGAAGACCAGGAGAAGACTACTCAACATTGTGTCATAACCTACATTGGCAAAGGATGCGAGGAAGAATAGATACATGTATATGTGTGAAAGAACCACATCTTGCACACCTAGAACAAACAAACCATTGTAATCAAATTTGCTGGGATAAAAAATAAAAAGTAAATTACAAATACGAACAAGAAGTAATGAGACATAAAGTTAAAGGGCTTTTTCCTGGCACATTCCATTCTAATATACAACCTAGAACACCACTTCCATTAAGGCTCTGTTTCCCTAGTAACCAAATTTGGTAAAGGAGAAATGCTGCCACCTAGTGGCCGTTTCCTGCAAGAGCAGCTTTAAAGTCACAGCTAATGGTCACTTAACATTCACAAGGACTCAGGGCTGTAAAGGACACTTGCCCTAAATATTTGTGCTGAAGTAGGGAATGGACAAAAAATTCAAAACAGGCAAATGTTTCAAGAAGAGATTATGAAGAGTTAAGTTTTACTCACACTCTTTGTAAAAAAAAGGAAAATGGATAAAAGCTCAACCTCAGGGAGTGTTAGACGCATGCAATCTAATCTACAAAAAGTTTCAACTTACACCAGTCGGCTGACCATCAGCAAAAAGTCTACAAACAATAAATGCTGAAGGGGTTTTAGAGAACTGTGTACCCTCTGCCTGCTGGTGAGACGTAAAGGGGTAACAGCCAATAATGAGAACAGAAAGGAGCTGCGTTTAAAAGTAAAAATGGAGGTACTATTCAATCCAGCAGGCGCACCATTGGACCTCTCACCTGAGAAGACAAGAATCGAGAAGACACAGGCCGCAAAAGCTGCAGTGCAGCCTTATTCACAATAGCCAAGACAGTGAAGCAATCAAAATGTCCAACAACAGGTAAATGGATAAAGAAGAAGTGGTCCATGTACACAATGGAATATTAGCCATGGAAGACAATGAACCATTGCTCTTTGAGGCACCACAAATGAGTCTGGAGATAATCACGAAAGATGAGGTAAGTTGGAAAGCAAAAGACCTGTGTTCTGTGATAGCACTTATAGGCGTTATCTAATAACTGACACAAATGAACATATTTCCACAGAGAAAGACACTCACAGATTTAGAAAACAAACTATGCTCATCTAAAACGACAGGTGGGGGGAATGGATAAATTAAGATTAGTGTTACTATACGTATACAAACACATATGATATACATATCTCAAAAAGACCAACCATATAGCAAGGGAAGTCTGCGGAACCCTCTGTAACATTTTACATGGGAAGAGGATCTGTACTTGAATAGACATATATAATGTGCAAATGAACCAGATTGTGTACACCTAGGACAAACAATATTCTAAGCTTTACCCCGATTAAAACACTTTTAAAAACCAAGAAGAAATAATGACACATAAACTTATGGGGATTTCTCCACGCACATTCCAATGTAATTTACAACCTAGGAACACGACTTCCAGAAAGGCTCTGCTGCCCTACTACCCAGATTTGGGAATGGAGAAATGCTACCTCCTTGAGGCCACTTCCCACAACAGCAGCTTTAAACCCATTGCTAAAGGTCACTAAATATTCTCCAAACTTGCAGTTCGGGAAATGACACCTGCTCTCTAAAAAAACGCTGGGGTGGAAAATCGACCAAATAACTCAAAAGAGGGCAACCTTCAAAGAAGACAATTTCAAGAGTTATATCGTACTGCCAATTGTCTCCTTTTTTTAACGGAAAAGAAAACGGCGGAGAAAAATGATGAGTTTTACGAATTTTCAAAGACATGCAAACCCAAATTACAAAAACCTATCAGCTCACAGCAGCCAGAAGGGCCATTAGCATCAATGCTGTAAACAATAAATGCTGAAGCGATTGTGGAGAAATGCGTACCCTCGATTCTAAGGGGGACGTGGTAAGAGCCACTAATGAAAACACAAAGAAGGTGCTTTGAAAAGGGAAACACGGTGCTACCAGTCAATCAATCACACCCACTGCTGGGCCTATCACCTGAGAAAATGAGAATCAAAAAGTCACAGGCTGGCAATCCTGCACTCCAACAATATTTACCATAGCCAACACTTGGAAGCAATGAAAATGTCCATCAACCGAGGAATCCACAAAGAAGAAGTGGTCCACGTACACAGTGGAAAATTACTCCAATAAAAAATAAAAATTAAATTTAAAAATCCAACAAAAGTAAGGAGACATCAGCTTGTGTGGGTTTGTCCGGGCACACTCCACTCTAATTTATAACCGAGAAATACCACAGGCCGCCAGGGCTTTTCCCTAGTTCCCAGGGTGGGGAACATAGAAAGGCTGCCGCCCTCTGGCAGTTACCTGCAAAAGCAGTTTTAAAGCCTGTGCTAATGGTCATTTCATAGGAACAAGTACTGCAGAACTGTAAATGAAACCTGCCCTCAAAATGTCTTCAGGGAGGTAACGGCCAAAACATTTCAAAAGGTGACACGTACGTTAAGAGAACACTTTGAAGAACTAAGGGGTAATCACTGCTTGAAAAATAAAAAGGACATGCCTTAAAGCTCAATTTCAACGGATTATGAGGCACATGCGAATTCAACCACAAAGAGGTATCAGCTCACACTTGTCAGAATAACCATGAGCAAGAAAACTACAAACAATAAATGCTGAAGGTGTTGTGGAGAAATGCATACCCTCAACTTCAAGGGGGACGTAAGTTGGAAAGGGCCACGAATGAGAACAGAATGGAGGTGCCTTCAAAAGGTAAACATTGTGCTACCATACGATCCAGCAGGCCCACTCCTCCACCTATAATCTAAGAAGAGAGAATTGGAAAGACACAGGCAGGCAAATCTGCATTGCCCAGTATTACAATAGCCAAGATATGGAAGTAACCAAAAAGACCACCAACAGATGGGTGGGCAAAGAAGAACTCCTCCATGTACAGATGGAATATTCGCTAGTGAAAAAAATGAAACAATGCCATTTGCAGCACCATAGATGAGTCTAGACGTAATCACGCCACGTGTACTAAGTGAGAAAGCAAAAGGCACATATCCTATCATATCACTTTCAGGAGTTACTTAAAAATTGATACCAATGAAGATATTTCCACAGAGAAAGGCAATCACAGATTCATTAAAAAACTTATGGTTCACCAAATAGAAAGGGATGAGGATTGGATACATTGCCATATTGGGGTTAACAGAGATATACAAACCATGTGAAATATATAACCCCCAAAGACGTATGGAAGACCAGGAGAAGACTACTCAACATTCTGTCATAACCTACATTGGCAAAGGATGCGAGGAAGAATAGATACATGTATATGTGTGAAAGAACCACATCTTGCACACCTAGAACAAACAAACCATTGTAATCAAATTTGCTGGGATAAAAAATAAAAAGTAAATTACAAATATGAACAAGAAGTAATGAGACATAAAGTTAAAGGGCTTTCTCCTGGCACATTCCATTCTAATATACAACCTCGAACACCACTTCCATTAAGGCTCTGTTTCCCTAGTAACCAAATTTGGTAAAGGAGAAATGCTGCCACCTAGTGGCCGTTTCCTGCAAGAGCAGCTTTAAAGTCACAGCTAATGGTCACTTAACATTCACAAGGACGCAGGGCTGTAAAGGACACTTGCCCTAGATATTTGTGCTGAAGTAGGGAATGGACAAAAAATTCAAAACAGGCAAATGTTTCAAGAAGAGATTATGAAGAGTTAAGGTTTACTCACACTCTTTGTAAAAAAAAGGAAAATGGATAAAAGCTCAACCTCAGGGAGTGTTAGACGCATGCAATCTAATCTACAAAAAGTTTCAACTTACACCAGTCGACTGACCATCAGCAAAAAGTCTACAAACAATAAATGCTGAAGGGGTTTTAGAGAACTGTGTACCCTCTGCCTGCTGGTGAGACGTAAAGGGGTAACAGCCAATAATGAGAACAGAAAGGAGCTGCGTTTAAAAGTAAAAATGGAGGTACTATTCAATCCAGCAGGCGCACCATTGGACCTCTCACCTGAGAAGACAATCGAGAAGACACAGGCCGCAAAAGCTGCAGTGCAGCCTTATTCACAATAGCCAAGACAGTGAAGCAATCAAAATGTCCAACAACAGGTAAATGGATAAAGAAGAAGTGGTCCATGTACACAATGGAATATTAGCCATGGAAGACAATGAACCATTGCTCTTTGAGGCACCACAAATGAGTCTGGAGATAATCACGAAAGATGAGGTAAGTTGGAAAGCAAAAGACCTGTGTTCTGTGATAGCACTTATAGGCGTTATCTAATAACTGACACAAATGAACATATTTCCACAGAGAAAGACACTCACAGATTTAGAAAACAAACTATGCTCATCTAAAACGACAGGTGGGGGGAATGGATAAATTAAGATTAGTGTTACTATACGTATACAAACACATATGATATACATATCTCAAAAAGACCAACCATATAGCAAGGGAAGTCTGCGGAACCCTCTGTAACATTTTACATGGGAAGAGGATCTGTACTTGAATAGACATATATAATGTGCAAATGAACCAGATTGTGTACACCTAGGACAAACAATATTCTAAGCTTTACCCCAATTAAAACATTTTTAAAACCAAGAAGAAATAATGACACATAAACTTATGGGGGTTTCTCCACGCACATTCCAATGTAATTTACAACCTAGGAACACGACTTCCAGAAAGGCTCTGCTGCCCTACTACCCAGATTTGGGAATGGAGAAATGCTGCCTCCTTGAGGCCACTTCCCACAACAGCAGCTTTAAACCCATTGCTAAAGGTCACTAAATATTCTCCAAACTTGCAGTTCGGGAAATGACACCTGCTCTCTAAAAAAACGCTGGGGTGGAAAATCGACCAAATAACTCAAAAGAGGGCAACCTTCAAAGAAGACAATTTCAAGAGTTATATCGTACTGCCAATTGTCTCCTTTTTTTAACGGAAAAGAAAACGGCAGAGAAAAATGATGAGTTTTACGAATTTTCAAAGACATGCAAACCCAAATTACAAAAACCTATCAGCTCACAGCAGCCAGAAGGGCCAATAGCATCAATGCTGTAAACAATAAATGCTGAAGCGATTGTGGAGAAATGCGTACCCTCGATTCTAAGGGGGACGTGGTAAGAGCCACTAATGAAAACACAAAGAAGGTGCTTTGAAAAGGGAAACACGGTGCTACCAGTCAATCAATCACACCCACTGCTGGGCCTATCACCTGAGAAAATGAGAATCAAAAAGTCACAGGCTGGCAATCCTGCACTCCAACAATATTTACCATAGCCAACACTTGGAAGCAATGAAAATGTCCATCAACCGAGGAATGCACAAAGAAGAAGTGGTCCACGTACACAGTGGAAAATTACTCCAATAAAAAATAAAAATTAAATTTAAAAATCCAACAAAAGTAAGGAGACATCAGCTTGTGTGGGTTTGTCCGGGCACACTCCACTCTAATTTATAACCGAGAAATACCAC